>NW_017534406.1:1188301-1308912 GCF_001853355.1 Bactrocera latifrons
TTTTTTTTTTTGGTAAAAAGAAATCACATTCACAAAATCACAAAACAAAACATGGTGGGCCAAATTTTCAGAATCTTTCGAGAACTTCTTCTGCAGTGACTTCAATGTCATGATGCGTGCGAAGCAATGCCTGGCTACAGTTTCTGTCATAGCTAAAGTGGACATGTTGCAAACTTCTTTTTATTCATAATTAAATGAATTTGTTGTTTCTAATATCGTCGGAGAGAAGTGACTTTGCGAAGGACACACTCTTGAGGATGTTTTCTTGAGATGAGACTCAAGAGTTTTGTCACTCGCATTAATTCTGAACCAACGCCCGAAAATTTCCTTCATTCTTCATAGGAGTCGTTTTGAACAATATTATTCCATCGTCTCTGTGTGAGTGCAATGTTTTGTCTGCCCGCAAAAATAATCGACCTTACGATAAGTATTGGTCTTTCACTATTTTCTTGTTTTTCTTAAGCAAAATTTACGTCAAGAAGATGATGCACATCATATGGAGGACTGTGGTAGTACCTCAGAAAGTATCTTCCCGCAACCATTGCACTTTTATGATAGGTACAAGTATTTTGGGCGTGAAGTGCTAAAATGCTAGTTGTTTCTTCAAGTTTTTACATTAAAAAAAAACACGCCGTAAAATGTCAGAATGCTCGATGCACAATGGTTTTAGCTGTCACCCGTTGGCTATTCTATGTTGGAATGTTGGAAAACTTTGAGAATAAACCACGTGGAATGTATCAATTGAACAGATCACTGATGCCGCTGACTGCAACATCTATTGCTAAATACGCCGTTTCAAATTTTCGGTTTCAGTTATGGGTCTGATTGGATTTATTAACAATTTAATCTGCATACTTTACTACAATTTGTAACTTCAAGGGTATCTTAGCATTTTTTATTATATACAAAAATGGAGAAAGTGTTTAATTTTGTTTCTGAATTTAAATGGCAAATTTAATGCATCATAAAAAATTGTAATTTCAGTTTTTTATTTAGCTTCCGTTGACAGATATAACCAATTTAATAACCAAACCTCAAATTTTGTTTCGATATTAGCGGTTTCTATTATATCATTTTTCCAACGCCTATAAACTTATGGAAAGTGATGTTACGTTATTTTGCATTTTAGGTGACGATAAGTGATTTTTGTTTCATATTTTAGTTTTCTGGGCAGCTAATATGACTTAGTGCTTAACACACACTTCTTCTTATGATCGTTGTAGTTATTTATAAAATATAATTTTTTTATTATCTTTTCTTTTATATAAAAGAAGTAAGAAATGAGTTATCGATAAAATACTGACACAAGTATAAAGTGAAAATTAAAGGTCATCATAAAAAAAAATTTCTGTTCTTACTTTGTCAAAGTACTTTTAAAATAAAAAGTTCATTTAATCATTATTATCTAACATAGTACTTTTTCAATTATTTTTATTATTTTATTTTAATAACATTTTATATTCAATAAGCATTTTAATATATTTTCAGATTATTTAAAGAAAAATCGCATGCGAGTTTTTCCATTTGACACCTCTATCGCCGAATTGCTGCGCTAAGACACAAACAATATTTCGAGGAAACAGCTACCGCAATGTAGTCGGCATGTGACGAGTGCATTACCCCTTCGCTATGCTGCGATGTGCAAACGCAAAGGAAGGTGGACAAAAACAACGGACACCTTCTCCACATTCGTACTCCCCCCACACAACAAACACAACAGCATCACTTCGTGTCGTGGGGAACTCTACACACACATTTGCTCAGCGACAGTCAATGAGAATTTTTCAATCGCGATCGGTCATCGGTCAAATGGCGCGTCGGTTCGTGTTGTGGGAAAAATATTAATAAACGCGTAAGAAATTTCTATTAAAAGTGCGATTTAAATTATTTTGTTTAATCTAAAAGCTTGAGTCAGAGTTGTGCAAATTAAATGAAAAATTAAAAGTAAAAGTGAAAAGTTTTAAGTGTTCTAGTAAAAAAAAAGTATGTGAAATGAAATGAAATAGTGTGCAAAGGTAATTCTGTTTTCTATTATATGCTTATGTTTGTTAATGGTGTTTATGGTGTTAATAGCAAAGTGAGTGTAAATCAAATATAGCATATCATTCATAAAGTGCTGCAGTGGTTTAATTTCTTTTTAAATATATTTCGTCAAATGTGAAGTGAAGCGTTCGTTCTTTCACTATTCGTCTATCGTCGTTCGCTAATGAGTCAAACACGTCGTTCGCATAAACAAACAAATAATATCAGTTCCGGAGAGTCATTACTTCTTGCTCTAAAACTTAAAGGTAAGTACAGGGTGTTTGTATACAAATTACTTTGCATTTTTTATTTGTAATTTTTTGATTTTATTCAAAAATAAGCGATTATATAAAAAAAAGACATTTATGAAACTTTATTTATATAAGTACTGCTAACCAAAATAAATAATTCAGTTCAAAATAAATGTTTCCATTTTTGATTAGCAGCCGCAACAATATATTTGCGACACTTTAATTTATGATACGTACATATAAAAAATTTTCTAAAAACTAAACGCGAGACAATAGAAACTCGTATTTCTTTTTAATTAGTAATAATTACAGAGACAACAAAGTTTCTTAATTTAATATTTCGTGGCACCTCCTTTGTTTTGTAAGATTTGTGCCAAGAAAGCCCGTATAGCCAGGAGGAGTCCTTGGTCTCCTCCTAATTATAATTGGTATAACGGTATATATATCTTCAATTATTCGGTCAGGTTCTGGCAATGTCCTTGGTTTTCCGCTATTTAATGATGTTCCAGAGATTTTCTATGGGTTTTATATCTGGACTGTTTCCAGGCCAGTAAAGTGATAAAACACCCAATTCTGCTAAATATTTTTTTATCTAAAAAAAAAAAAAAATTAAAATTAACCATATCTTTGTAGAAATAAAATGTTATTAAGGTTATACAAAAATGTTACATACTTACCGATTCGGCTCGATGGCATGGCGCAGAATCACCCTGAAAAACTACGTTGTCTATATAGGAAAAGTGCTCGTCAATTAAAGTGACCAGGTTTTCCTGTGAGATCTGTTGCTTTTTAATGGCATTAACATTTCCATCAATCAAGGCCAACTTTCCTACATCATGATAGGAGAAACACATCATATCAACCAAGTTCCCCCAGCCTGACGGTACGTTTGACACACTCATTACTGAAACGTTCACCAACTCTCTTGCGAACGAAGGACATTCCGTCTGAAAAGAAGCTTTTAATTTTGGACGCATCTGAAAATATGATTTCGTTAATTCACGTTTTATGCAGTTTCGCCAATGGAGGCTTTTTTCTCGCATTTTTACCGTCAATAGTAATTTTTGTTTGTAGCTCGACAGGCTGTTAGTCCGGCTTCTTGGAGGCGCCGTCGTACTGTTCATTTCATATTGTCTGTGCAATAGAAACTTACAATACTCCTAAAGGGCTCTGTAACAGGCGATGGATTTTAAATCTAATTCGATCGAACTGAACTGAACACGAAAGTTCCAATTTCGAAAGAAATATCTTAAAGTAAATGTTAGGTTAGGAGTTCGGTTCTAAGAGGGGACTCACTTAAACAGCTTAGAGCGACCATCTGATGGGATATCTAAAAAACTTTTATATAAGGGATTATAAAACCCTTAAAAATTGTCAGCACGCTTTGAGAGTTTACAAATTGTTTGGCATGGCTAATGTTAATTTCGGCTATGTCTTCTGGTTCGCCGAAGAAAAGACCACCGCGATGTTCCAGGCTTAGTATTGCAAAGGTTGGACCACCTCAGCTCCACATCCCTCAAGTAAATGTAAAGACTTGGAAATATTAAGGTAAACCTCAAAAGCAGCAATAAAATCGGGAATGCACCCGAAGAAATGTCATAACTGACGGACCGACAGCAACTACCTGATTTTTTATGTGTGTGCGCACTTTACTATCGAGCAATAAGCGTATTTAAAAATTCAAAGCATCGTCTGGAAAATCAATAACCGATAATGTATGCAACTTCTGTTAAATGGCACGCCCAAGTCTGCCGCTCCGTACGAGGCGTTCAGAGTCTAGCCTGTGTCAATGGGATGGGTGAAGGCGTGGCGCATGGCAGAGTCGGTGCATTGACTTTGCCACTATTTAATGTGTTTACCATTGTCCGATAGTCGGCGTTACAGTTCAATGCATTTCATTTACCTTGCTCGCATGCCGGTGCATGAGTGTATATGGCTAGAGTCAGTTATGTTCGTTTTTATAGTTTTCTAAAAACCGAATGAATACATAAAATATTTACTGCCGACTAATGTGCAAAACAATACGAAATTATCGCATTTTAAATGCCGGCAATTTGAAGCACTAAAGGTGAACTGAATTCGAAGATAATTACTTTGCAAGGAATACAAAATTGGATCTCCAAGATAAAAGTAATGGTTATGAGATTAATGTAGATTTTTTAAGGGAGAGTTTGTGGATCATAGGTCGCAATGCATATCTTGAAATCCAATTACAGTATGTTTTTAATTTTTCTGCGATTAGCAAAAACATCTTGAGGGGAATATTTTTCGAAGAACTTGTAGAAAGACTTTAAAAGTGCATTAGTGCCATAAATACGATTTTTGGTTAAAACTTGAGTACTGCGCCACATGGAGACGGAGTTATTTCTTCAGTATTTCACTTGCGCTTATCAAAAAATATTCTTAAATATCGGAAATCGGAATATGAGAGAGTTCAGACTATAAGTATGCAACGTGAATACAAATCGAAGGCCAAACTATATTCGCGAAATAGATATTGGTCTTAAAAAAATAATCTACATCTTTAGTACTCATATATTCCTTGTGTCAAGAAATTTCTCCGTATTGAGTAATCATTGCTCTAACGACGATTTCCATATTAAGAATTCTATATTACTTATGACGATTATCTGAGATTCAACGCTTCATTGGACTACAAATTTAGTTTTATTTAGTGTGCTTTTACGAGTTTTTGTAAATCAAAGACATGTTTGAATTGACTTTGCCAGCATACGTTATTTATACCAGTTCGTTGTTCGATTTAACTTCCCCCAGATTTTACAGTTTCTAATCGATTATGTAATGTGTACCAGTTTTTTCTTCAATTCGCTACCGTCTAAGTTTTAACAAACTTGAGAAAGATTTTGCCGTTTCTAATCGATTCTGTAATTTTATACTAATTTTTTTGTCATTTAGAAACTATTCAAGTCAGCGACATTTTATAATATATTTTATGTATACCAATTTATATGCTTTAAACCCATGATTTGTTCGCACCGACTTCTCAAGATCTTCGAAAATGCTATTTCCCACATAACTATACATATCTAAATATTTTATGCCAGTTTCTATTAATTCCGAACTATTCAAGTTTTATATCAAATCGAAGGAATTTTTTAACTTATTATACTAAGATATTCAATTTATACCAGTTTATATTATTTATACCAGTGGCTTCTTCGATTCGACTTCTCCAGGTCTTAAAAATGGCAATTTTTCATATAATTATACGCATCTAAAGATCTTATTTTTTTCTAATTTGAAACTATTCAAGTTATACCACATGAAGATTTTTTATAACTGATTATACCTGTATCTTTAACTTATACAAGTTAATATGAATAGTGGTTTATACGTTCCGACTTTTTTAACTCTCCGAAAATATAATTTTTCGTATAGCTATACATATCTAAATATTATATTCCAGTTTTTTCCAATTCCATACTATTAAAATTTTACGGAATCGTAGACATTTCAACTGATTATATCTGTATATTTAATTGATAACATTTTTAGTTATAACAGTTTGTATGGGTTATACCAGTGCTTGTTCGATACGACTTTTCCAGTTTTTGGAAATTACCATTTTCTATGAAATTATATATACCTAAATATTTTATACCAGTTTTTTCAATTCGGAACTTTTTAAGTTTCCCAAATTAAATACATTAATAAACCAAATATACCAGTCTATTTAAGTTATACCAGTTTATATGAGTTATACCAGTTGTCCAATTGTTTGATCGATTCGAACTCTCCAAGTTTCGGCTAATCCAATCTTCCATATGCCTACAATTATTTAAGAGTTTTATACCAGTTTTTTATACCTTTTTTTCTTATAATCGCTGCTCTGTAAGTTCTAAAGAAATGAACAAAGCTTTTATGTTTGACAATAAAGTTAGAGATCACGTGCGCACAGTAACAGCTTAAGCAGAAACTAACGGTAAATGTTGATGCATATAAAAAACGTATAAAAGTGCTGAATGCTTAGCTTTAAAATAAGACATAAACTTAGACGTGATCCATTGCTAAACAAGAACCAAATGCTGCTTCAATGAAAAACAGTAAATGTGGCACGTGCTGAAGCTGCAATGATTTTTTCATGCTAACATTATATACATGCATATGTGCATGTGTGTGTGTTATCATTTCCATGTGTTTTAGATTCAAATAATTAAAGACAACAAATAAATAGGTGCACACCTCAGCTTAAATAATTCATGCACACTAATTTCCTTTGCCTCGTTACTGCCAAAGTAATTTGTTTTGCTTTGCAAGGCATTATTCATACACAWACACATACATATACACTCACGCAGGTTTGTGTGTGCGCAAACGCGCCCTAAACATAATTGCAGTGTAATTTTTCGAAAAACTACTTGGCACACCTCCAACACTTAAGCAGAAACATAAACACAAGGCGAGCTTAAGTTCAAAAAGAGGAAAACAAAAACAAATCCAAACAACAACAACCACTGCACATTGGTATTCTTGTAGTTTAATGCGCTGTCGCGCTCGTCGAGTTCGTCACTTAAGTCTTTGGTTTATCTACTTCAATGTTGTGCTGTGTGCACTCACATACACATGCACACAAACATTTAGTTATACCAATTACTAAGCAACATTGTAGTCTGCAGATTTCTGAGTAAATGCATTAAATTTTTTTCTTTTAATTTTATTGCAGTACAGTTATTTTATTTTAATTTCAACCAAGCTTATTTTTGTGTCTTTGTTTGTTCGGTTTTGTACGTGTGTTAGCTGTATTTGGCTGCGCATCATGTTGTCGTATTATGTGGAAGCACGTAATTATGTATTTTTAAATTTAGAAAGCGTCACTGTTAATTGAAATAATATACATATTTTTATGCTTATAATTTACACAATTTCTGTCTTACCACTGATTAAATATTAAGTGTGCAGAAAATAATTATCAAAATAAAAAAAAAGAGATTGACACCAAACTGTCCTGGAAAATAAATATAGAAAAAGAATAAACAAAGCACCAAACCTACTATACTTGTAAGAGAACCGTCAGCAAGAATTGGGGTCTCAAACCATGTATAATCATGTGGTTGTATACGGCTATCATAAGACCCATACTTACATATGGAGCTCTGGTATGGTGGCCAGCGCTAAACAAACAATATAACATTAAAAAATTAAATGGTATACAAAGAGCAGCATGTGCAGGTGTTACTGGTGCAATCAAATCATGTACGACTGATGCGCTCAATGTGATCCTGCGTCGACTACCAATGGAAATTTTTATTCACAAAACAGCAGCTATTGCGGCGATAAGAATTGTTGTTATCCTAAACACGCTCACCATTAATAAATCAGACTACATTCTCCCAAAGCTGGACTTCAATAGACACTTCCAGGTGAGGATACCTTCTAGACAAGAATGGAGAAGAGGTTCAATAGGAGAGGAGGATACCATCTCGGTCTATACCGACGGGTCCAAAATGTCCATTTAGGCACGGGTTATTCTCCGCTGATCTAGGCATATCTCTCTCTATACGTCTACCGAACTCGGCTAGCATCTTCCAAGCAGAAGTACTAGGCATAGGAAAAGCCTGCGAATCTCTATTAGAAAACCACGGGAATACAAATAAAGCAACTATATTTRCGGATAGCCAGGCGACGCTCCTGGCCTTGTCTTCACCCATGACAAATTCCAGCGTAGTTCGCAACTGCAAGAGAGCACTAAGCTCACTAAAAGACAAGCTCCAACTAAACTTGACCTGGGTTCCCGGCCACAGGAACATTTACGGTAACGAAAAAGCACACGAGTTGGCAAAGACAGGAGCTTTCCTCAACGAATCCGAGGCAGAGCTAATACCAAGCCCTCTAGGATCGATCAAAGGAGAAATTAACAGGCAATTTCAGCAAGTTGCAAATAACAGGTGGAAAAACAGTACAAAATGCGTCATAACTAAACAATTATGGCCAACATATGACAGGAAAAGAACCAATGACTTACTCAATAGGTCAAGAAAAAGTATTTACAGAGTAACAGCTACCACAACAGGGCACTGGCCATTTGGGGAACACACATCCAAAATGACTTTGCCCTACAACGACATTTGCCGTGGCTGCGGAGTAGCAGGGAACAAGGAAACAATCTTCGACTTTCTCTGCGAATGCCCAGCTCTAGCACATATCCGACACAAAACACTTGGAATCCATCAAGCACCAAACCTTGAATGGATTTCCACTAAAAGCATATCGGACATAAGTAGTTTCATCGAAACCACAAAATGTTTTGAGAGAGAAAGTGAAACGTAATACGCATATTAGGTTGTTGAAAAGTCTTTTCATATTTCTAATCAAACTTCAACTTCAATTTTTTTTTTATTTATAATGAGCTTTAATGAATCAAATATGTACCATTTTGGTCGACCACTTTTTTCCTTTTTCCGTTAGAGCCATTATTCCATCAATGTAAAACTTTTCTAGTTTCTTGGCAAAAAACTGCGACAAGTAATTTTCCGATGATGTAAGGTCAGGGGTATATGGTGGATGCAAGCCAAGCTTTTCCAGCTTTTGCCGAGTCATCAAAGATGTGTGGGCTATCGTTGTTCTGATGAAAGACGAAGCCCTTTCTGTTCATCAGTTCTGGCCGTTTTTTCGATTGCTTGCTTCAGTAAAATGTAGAATCCATCGTTTGCCCAGGGTGGAACAGTTCATAGTGGATGAATCCTTTCCACTCCCACCAAACACTCCGCATAACCTTTCGGGGCGTCAATCCAGCTTTGCGTCTATTTGTTGAGCTCCACCACGCTTGGACCATATTCGCACATTATTGTCGTATGTATTTGATCTACATTTCGTCTCCTGTTACCATTCGTTTCAGAAATGGTTCAATTTCATTTCGTTTCAACAAAGATTCGCAGATGTTAATTCAGTCGGGATTAAATTTTTCACAGCCAATTCATGTGATACCCAAACATCAAGCTTCTTTTTAAAGCCCGCCTTTTTTAAATGTTTCAAAATCATTTAGTGATGAATGTTAAGTTCCTTAGCGATGTTATGGCTGCTTATGTGACGGTCACGTCAATCTTTTCCATAATTTCCGCGACTTTTTCTTTCGAGGTGCATTTCTCATATTGAAATTTCAAGAACGAAAGCAAACGAACCATTGTTGTGCTGCACGAACTGATACCGCATCGTCTCCGTAAACTTCACAAATTTCATTGGTGACTTGCGTACCACTTTTTTATTCAAAATTTCAAAATTAGCGAATTTCTTCATTATTTTCACTCAGTTTTGAACAGCCGTGACTTCTTTTCAACTTCCCTGAATTAAATTGGTTAAATGAAGCTTAAGATCTCACCTTTCAGTATATGGTAATTGGTAGCACTGGAGATACATGACTACAACGACATCTATTGCCAATATACGAAATATACAGTCTTGTCCAATATTTTTTTTTTTTTTTTTAACGGCACTTGCTCAATTTGATAGAATGTAATTTTTACTACTTTAATATTTAGAATAGCCCCCAGAAAGGACTTTTCCACTCACAACTTTGATTGTTGAGATGAAATCGCGGCTGGTATTTAATTTCGTCGGACCCCTGAAATTTAAAATTGCTTTCGTTTGTTTTAGACGTAGCATTTGAGTACGTTTAGTAAACAAAGTTTTTTTTAGTTTGGCGCATGGCTTCAAACCCTTATTTTTTCAACTCTTGGAGTAAAGTCATGCGAAAAAGTTCTCTCCAATTCTTTTTAAATCTCAGTACTTGTGTTTACTGCTCCCGAGGTAACCAGACGGTTGATATCGTGTATCTATCGTGGTTATTTAAAACAGATCGTCAACCAACTCGATGTTTTGATACTGATATTTCATGACAATTTGCAATATTTTTCACTGGCTCAAACAAAATTTCAGCTTAATTTGTAATTAGCCGATATGAGAGATCCTCATTTAACCATTGAATCGCAGCTTTTTTAATAGAATCAGTAATTTTATTAATTTTCCAAAACACAAAAAAAAAAAACACGAAGTTAAACCCAAAAGACAATATTTCTTATTCTACTTACCTATCCCTTCACTCCCATCGACCCATTTTGGGTCGCTGGACTTCGACCGCTCTTTGAATATAATATTAATTATTTTTTGATTAATCGAAAATGTTTTCTGCTTTATATCTAATGTCCATCTATCTCATTACTATATTTAAGAAACCATGTCAATAAAGAAGTTCAATGTGTGAATTCTTATAAAAAAACACAATATCAACTTTTGTATTTAATCATTTAATTATAAACTTACAAATTTGTGTATCCATAATAATTAACACTTACGAGTATGCCGTTCTCTATATTTCATTCACAATCAATTCATTTAAAACAACATCAATTTAGATTGAGAACATGATAAAAATTTTTTTTTGAAAAATGGCGGCTGCCTTAAAATAAAAATCATTTTTAACGCTGTTTTATTTTTTTTTTTTTTTTTTTTTTGAAATTCCTGAATTTTTTTTAAATATTAACAACAAAGGATTAAGGATTATATAAAGACAAAGGCTAAAGGATTATATAATATAAAGAAGGTTCACACAAACTTTCAAGGAAATAGGTTGTATAGAACTTGAGATAATGCCGGTATTGTATGGAAAAAGTAGTTTCGAGAAAAACGCGTTTAAAAAGTGTAACTGTAGCTCTTAAAATAATTTTAATTTTTAAAATTTCTTTTAAGGATATGTTCTTAAGGGTCTAAACTTTAAATATATGAAAAAAAAATTCGAATTTTTTTTAAATTCTAGAGTAGAATACCCCCTTAACAGAAGTCTGAACTACATAGGTGAATACAGAGAGGTTGAAATACACAAAGTGTTTCAGAATTGAGTAAGTTTTCAATAAGAATACAGGGTAAATGATGTTCATAGTGGGCTTATAACTCCACTCGTGAGTTTTTTCAAAATTGTATATATTATTTAAGAAACACATGTAAATGTGTTATATTATTCAAAGTATTGCCCATCTAAAGCTATAATAACTCTCTGACAATTTATGGATTCCATCCCAAGTCAACTGCGTCGGCTTGCCGGCCAAGAATGAATTCAAACAATTTTGATACCCTGCTCTGATATAAAACATGTTCCAGTGAGAGCGTTCTGCATCGGCCGGAGAAAGTGATACTTAGAATGTGAAAGATAAGATATCTTCTGATGCCAACAAATAGAGGGATTTACTTTGGCGTTCATGGATACTCGACCATGCCGTGAATTTGGCTGGTTGGCAAGGTTTCACATATAATTTGTCACCCATCAGCTACAAACCGATAAAAAATCGACTTTTCTTTGTAGTCTACAGAGAATATTTCTGAAATGCAAAATCGTCTTTCAACATCTCGAGGCTTCAATTCATATGACACCCAATTTTCTTGCTTTTGAATTTATAAGCCTGCTTTTAAATGTTTTGAAATGACTACTTGTTTAACTCGCAATTTTTTCAAACACGAATTCATCAATCCTGAGTGAAAAAAGAAATTATTGTTGTGTGTGTTTCGTATTGAAATTGACACACAAGGCCAGTAGCATGCTCGGAACATTGGTCAATGAACTAATTTATTTCTTTTTCAATGTCGAAATCAACTAGTGCATTATCATTGAGGATTTATACCAAAAGGTTACTATTCATCAGATATTCTCCCAACTTAAAAAAAAAAAAAAACTAAGAAAAACCCATACGAAACCTAAAAACTGCTTATAGACCAAATCGCGGCGTAAGAGTGACCTTGGAAATTGGTAACGGTAAGATTTTTAGTAGAAACCACAATATTTGGCCGACATAATCGCTCAGCGAGCCGATAACCCTTTATAGGTTGCAAACAACGCCTTTACTCTAATGGTTAATGCTGATACTCAGAGATATCTGTATTCTATATACTTAGATACTATTGCTGCTGTATAGCAGAGTATCGAGAAAGAACCGAGCGAGTCCATCCAACATCGCGCGGAATAATTAGAGCTATGCTCATTCAGTTTGCGAAGTTTTTTGCGGAAGTTTCGTGGGTTCGGAGGCTTACAAATTTCAACTCGTGCGAGAAATGAAGAGGGAATCATTGGTTCATATTCCTTCAAACACGAAGCCGTCCTTAATGTCAGACTCAATGGGGAATGATATAGAGTCTTGACTAAATTGGAGGATGTTGATGTAGAAGATTTCTGGCTCAAAAATTACGGTGCTACAGGCCAGACAGCTACCGAAACAGTCAATTTAGTGAAGTAAACTTTTAGTGAACCCATTATCTCGCGGCTTGGGCTATAGCGTGGTTTCCAAAATCTTGCAATTTAACACCGTTAGTCTAACGGTGGAGTTATACGAAGTCGCAGATAAGCTCGAGACCATTGAGGCCTTGTTAGCGAATATTCGCAATAATTATTGGAGGAAAATTTATCCTCTTGGCAGGCGTTTATTTGAGCCAGCCACAACAGTCCCTTTTCCGAAACCAGTTTTTTAAATCTAATGGCTAACTTTTACCTTTATAATAATGCTAAATTGTCAGCCATAACATTTTATATGATTTTTATATGAGTTTCTTCTTGATAACCACAAATCTGAAAAAACAGTTGCCAGTTCTTAGGCGCATAAAAGTTGAGGTTTTTCAGAGTTTAAAAATAATTTTCTAAATACGCTCGACCACTTCCCTGATATAGTCACTATCTTTGTCATTAACCTTGATGCGCCAGCTGATACACTACATGCAACATGCTACAAGGCCGTTTAACTGTAACTGTACATCAAAGTCACTCTGCGGATGCCATTCCGCCGTTCCCGCAGAATCCAGAATCACAGAATCCACACAGGCACTGCCTTGTCCATAAAAAACAAAAAAAAAAAAAAAAAAAAAAAAAAAAAAAAAAAAAAAAAAAAAAAAAAAAAAAAAAAAAAAAAAAAAAAAAAAACGAAACCTGTACCTGTGCGACGCCGACTCAGCGCTAGGAATGCTGGCCACTTATGGACAATGCGACATAGTGAGATGAAATACAACAACAATAAATGTAATAACACTAAAAATAGCAACACAAACAACACACCAGAATCTCAACTAGGCAACAACAAAAGTGGCATTAAAGAACTTGACCAATGCAGCAACAAAAATCAAGGCTTCCAAACGGTAGTGTGTCCAGATATGGCGCATTGCAACGGATAGCTGGGTAAAACGGCGGCAGCTGATATGCCACAAACTGGTCAAGAGGCGCGCAACATTAGGTGGCACTTATGGAAGCTGCTGCAAAGCATTTAAAGTTCCGCTGTTCTGTTCTGCTTTCGCGTGAAGTGCATACTTGCCGCGTTTGCTTGTGTTCTTATTATTGTTGTTGGACACATGTGTGTATGTGTGCCTGCTCTTTACTGCCTCCAGCCAGGAATTGCAACTGCCACGGCTGATGATGCGCTCAGCTACTTGTTTACCTTGGCGCAGCGCACCAGACAATCCACGGAACAACACACTGCTTTACCCCACTCCCCGCGCGTACTTCCACTCCCCAACGCGCTTTTCACGGAGTAGCCATATTCGTCGAGGCATAGACACTCGATCTCTGCATGCCAAAAGCAACAAAGTGTGGTCTTTTCCTGCTTTTAAGCGCTTTAACGCTGCAACAGCAACAACAACAATGGTAGTAATGGCAACATGTCGTCACTAAATAACTGCCGCATTGTTGTTTTAGTGCTCTTAGCTGTTTTGAGCTGGTAAAAAAGGGAGTGTTGCGGATTAATGGCATCACCGTTGATGGTGGCACTGCCATCTTCGCACAAACACACACACACACTCACATGAGATGCTCGTAGTAGGCTCCATGGCGCAGTGGCATGTTGCAGTATTCTTTATAGCGCACGTAATGGCTTTGCGCTCGCGCCTCGATTGTCAACCGCGTACAAATTGCTGTTATTCGGCGGAACGTTGTTGTTTGTTTTTTTCTTGCCGCTGGCAGCGTTGTTTGTTGTTACTTTGTGGCGTATTTACTTTTAAATTGCAGTTATATGTTATTGTTGGTTTTGTTTCGATGTGTGTTGGGTCTCTTTCTTGCTGCCAACTGTTTTATATGTAGGGAATTGTGTCAACGGGTTTCTGGGCAAGGAAATGTTGCAAATATTTAGAATGCATGCAATTGTTGTTGCGGTCGCTCTGTTTTTGGCATTGCTCTATGTCAAGTAGCGCGCGTTGTAATCCTAAATCTGCAGGCATACAAACGCACACATACATATGCAAACGACTTTGCTTGACCTTAAGCTTACAATCATGGCTGCCTTATGTGTGTACAGACCGGCTCAAAATCCCGTCCGCATTTGAGTCGGTAATTGGCACGTAGGAGTGACTCACAAGGGCTTATGAAAGCCAGAAGAAACAGTTCTGGGATTTTCAGTGCCATGACGTCAGCACGCATACTGCGAGTTCTTCGAAATCATGAATATTCTCTCTTCACAGCTGGGGTTATTTACATATAAAATAGAAGCGTGAAGCTTTTTTTTTTCAAAAGGTTAAAAATTGTTTTAGAAGTTCGAAGAAAACAGTTTGGATTTGTTTAAACCGCTTTTTAAATAACGTAATTTTTGTATCCCAAATGTGGACTTTCGAAAGGCGTATATTAATGAACAATTTGAGCTATCTCGAGAACTTTTTTTTACAAAGGGTGGTCCATTTCGAGGTCCCTTATTTTTTTTAAAGAAACACCACAGAAAGTTGAAATTTATTGGGAAACGTCTATTATTATTTGAAAGAACATTCTTTGTCATTTATTTTGTGAAGATTATCTCTTTCAAATTTTGGCCGCAGCTACGTTTCAGTTGGTCCGAATTGTTGTGAAAGGCGGCGAATCGGACTCTCCACGGTCCTCGTGTACACTCTCAGCTCTGGCTGCTATATTTTCTTCAGTGCGTGCTGGACGTGGACTTTTCGATCGATTTTGTAAACGTCGTTCTTTCCATGGTGAAATGCTAAAGAATATTGAATAGAAATAGCATAAGCTGTCAAACTTATTGAAAATAGTACGTTTTAGTTTTTTCCTTGTATTTTAAAATCGAGATCAAATGAAAGAATCTGTAAAGTTAACTCCTAAAGCAACCATGCCCACTTAATATTTGGGTAAGGTGGAAATTCAGGTCCTTAAGTCGTCTATCTGTACGAATGTCCGGTATCAGTCTGTGAATCCATCCTCCTTTGGATGAGGTTTGCCCCCGATGACCACAGACTTGATTTAACATCTTTCTTTTAAATGTATTTAGGATTTTATTCGCTTTGCCGAAAGTGTGTTCCAAGTGTCCCCCTAATTTTGAGCCCTGAGTCTAATATTACACCCAGGAGCTTCAGTTGTGGCTATAAAAAGACATCAAACTCCCCTATGGGGATCGAATTTCTTATGTTCAGTTCAAACAGTTCAAATCTCATGGAGGAGAATCATTGGCACAGACCGTTTATGCATTCATTCCATTTGCTCCGGATGTCCATTTAGGTGTTCTGGCCTACCACTGATACGATTAATTTCACAGTTTTTGGTTGCTGTCTCCTTAGCACCGCATCATATATACGATCGCAGATCAACAAACCGCATAGAGCCTGCCACAAATTTATGGAAACGGCTAATAGTAAGTCTAGCCACTTCGTCGAGCTCGTAGAAAGTATGGCCAAGCACCTCGTGCTTCAAAGTTAGCCTTTCGAAAGTAGGACAATAGAGGAGAAACTATTTAAATTCCTTATTGCAACCTCGACAAGTTGCGTCCTCCAAAGCTTTTGGCCCAACTGCGTGTGTTCCAATGGGGCAGTATCCAGATAGCACACCTTGAAATGATGTGACCCTTGCTAAGGGATAGTAGTGCACTAGACATTTTACTTGCCTCTCTCGATCTCGAGATCCACAGCACATTGCACAAACGTTTGATGAAATCTGGATAAATATGCCTTTCTGGCACGCTTAATGGCTAGCTAACTATATGGTTCATCATTTTGATGTTATAATCTTTTTGTAATGCTTGGAGCTCTGCAGTTATTTTATGATTTTTTTACTATCCTCATTTCGAAAATCCTTCTTGTTGTTACGTGGTATTCCATATGACATACAACATACAAATAACGTTTTATCAACTCAACAGACTAGAAAATGTTAACAGAAGTTCGAAGAGGAGTAATCAATAAACCAGAAATCCATGCATTTAGTTTAGGGAAACAGTTTTGCAGCTTATTCCCTATTGTGCTTTGCACCTCAGCTTAAACCACTCAAACCATGTTTCTTTTGGCTATACAGAAATCGAAAGCTTGACTATTTTTTCTTATGACCGCATTATCAATGATGTACCTGCGGCAGAGACTGTTTTCTTTTGAACAACCATGATACTAGAGTCCACTAGAGTCTACAGGCCTTTCACGCACTCAACGATATTTATTCTATCAGAAATCATCTTCTAATAATCGTCAATGTGTAGTTTATTTCCAAGATATTCCTTCATTGGATTTTGTTTTTTACATGGCTGGTATCAAACCCAACCACAACACAAATTTAATGTCCAATATCTATTTTGCTTGCCTCCTATCAGGACTAAACAAACTTGGATCATCCTCTCACAGAAATGGAGTCAGCCTTAAATAACTAAATTATGTTATTACTGTGGAAATTGGAACTTCACGATGTATGTACTCAACATAGAATGTTATTAAAAAATCTCTCCTACAATTGAAAAAATATCAGACGAATCCAATAAAGAGTGAAACATTTCGAAATTCCATTCGAAATAATATTCTTTGGCATTTATTTTTTGAAGATTATATCTTTCAAATGTTCAGTCTAGGACTTCCATAGGAAAAAGGGTAGTATCACAAGATTTTGGTGGTTAATCGACCGCCCCAAAACATTAAATTATCTGCTAACCGAAGTGTTTTCCCAATAAATCCATTCCAAAATGCAAATGGGAAGTGGCGACATTTTGTTGAAACCAAATGTGCGCGAGATGGAGCTTGAATTTCAGGCATCAAATAGTCGGTTATCATGACGCGATAGCGGTCAGCATTCACGGTTATATTCTCATAGGCATCATTTTTGAAGAAATAGGGTTCGATCATTCCACCGGTTTTTTCTGGATGATATGGCAGCTCCTTAATCTTTACAGGTTGATTTTCGTCCCAAATGCATAAATTTAACCTGTTTACATACCCACTGAGCCAGAAATGGGTTTCATCGCAAACCAAAGTTTGGCTGCAAAATGTCGGATCTTCTTGGACTTTTTAAGAGCTCATAGAGCGAAGCAATGTCGCTTAGGAAGGTTGTACGATTTCAGTTTTGCACTTTGTATGCTTTAATTTTAAGATCGCGACGTAAAATGCGTCAAGTCATTCCATACGTTAGTCCGAGTTGCTGCGAACGGCGAAAAATGAAGTCTTCGTGTACACTCTCAGCTGCGGCTACTATATTTCCTTCACTGCGTGCTGGACGTGGTCTATTCAGTCTAGTATTATCCAATAATGAATGGTCTCAAGACCATTGAAAAGAAAGATGGGTGATGGTGTTGGGAATAGTATGCTCAGTTGCTGAGCATAAGTTGAGCTAAGCGCACGAAATACATTCTTCACGACTCACGCTCGTAATTTGTCAAAAGAAAGCAATTCAAAAAAGTACCTCTACTTGAATCACTCGTTACTTTGGCTCAGCTTAGCTCAGTTCCACGATATGAAATATATATTTGAATAAACTTTATATGACTTAATTGTGAAATGCCAATTACTGATTATTAACACTTTCAGTAAACTCAAAATATTTCCCTAATAAATTCATTGGAATGTGGCAGGGTCTCTCTTGTGTAATCATGATGAAGTTATTTTTAATTGTTCGACAATTAATTAAGCAATTTACCGCATTTCACTCAATTAGGCTCGTATACTCAATTGATTGGCGTATCTTCGCGTTGCACTTGATGAGCATGAAATTCCGAATTTCCGTAGCGGTCGGCTGCCCGCCGCAGCACAGGGCCATCACACGCTAAACATGACAATGCCGTTTTCACACGTGCAACAACGCTGCAATTTGGCATTAACAGGCGAAGTTAGCCGCAGTTGCTTATGTACTTAAGTGCTTAAATATGAAGTACTCAGCTGGTGGCCAGCGCTTCCCAGCGCTTCTCAACGCCTGTGCTTACACACACATTTAACTACAAGCCTATTTATGCAGCAGTGATGCGGTTGTAGCGACTACTTTGTAATTGGAAAATTGCTTCCCATTGCAATTATGTCATACCATCCTAACTGCAACAACAATTAGCTGCCTAAGCAAAGTGGCTCGAGAAAGACAACACAAACGATCTCCAGTTTGCGTTGTAGACCAAGTCAACTGCTAATAACTGCTAAAATGGATGAAGTAGGAAGCACTTTGCAACTTGTTTATGCCACAAAACAAGTAGGAAATCAGTTGAGTGGGTTACGATGATTTGTCAGTTTTAGCAGGGAGGAGGGAGGGGTGCTTTGACAGTTGTGCAACAATTTCCATTTGCAGTCAGACAAGCTGCTTTGATATGCGCTTCGCACGCCACTGAGCTGGTTGATGGCTCTCTTTACTGGGTGGGAGCGCATTTACGGAAAAATATGATATTAATTTAATTTGAAATATTAACTCAAAATATAAATACCGCTACGCCACATTCTTCTAATCACTTATAAAGGCTAAGGTCTTGTACAAAAGCATTTAATTTCCGTTTACACAATCGGGAGCAATAATCGGAATACCCTCCGAGAAATAGAAAGAATGATGGATGCGAGTAGAGTATAAAATTGTACGTTAGTTCAAGCCGTAAAGTTCAAGGTTATTCTTATATTTATACACATATTTACACTCCTATTATGAAGACTTGACGAAATAATAAATTATCAGGTAACTGTTTACTAAGTATTGCCTGAAAGTGGGGTTCATGACCCCACATGGTCTATGGGTGTACACAAGTGTCATCCACCACATGGTAAGCTGTTTGATATTATCCAAAAATTGTTGCATTAAAATCTAGCCACAGGTGAATTCGGCCGGAACCTTGTTAATGATCTCGTTCTAAATTAGAAAAGTGACCGAGAAAACGAGAACATGACGAATTTAATACAACGTTTTCATTCCTCTGTAGAGAATATGGGTCAAGGGATTTGTGATATATAGTTCCAATGGTGAAATCTACATATTCATCGACGAATCAGGTTGTGAAATGGGAACGGGAGCCAACCTCTTCTGTAGTAAATCATGCATAAAAGGTAGATTCAGACTAAATGGCTACAACTCAAACTTTCATGCCGAAATTACGGACATAACAGATGGCCACTTAGCCTTTTGCTAAACATTCTAATGTATAGGAAAGTGTCAATTAGGGCTCTCAGTTCTCATTCCCTCCAAAAGACCCGTGCCACGTTATAGTGGTTGTAAACCTTTATATACTATTACCGGACCGCAGTGCATATTGGACCCCTTCGACGTAGATGGATTTAGTATCCAACTGTCATGCTCGACATCTCTTTTCATTCATGTTTTGAAGTTAGTCCTCAACCATGACTTGGAACACTAGCAACATGTGGCATACCACAAAGTTACTTTGGAATACAAGGCGTCTACTTGTAGACAAAAGGAAACTGTAGAGGTTATCTTACGAATCATACTATTAAGATCTTTCCATCAAAAAATGGGAAAAGTGGATTCGGCGGAATGCAGAGCAGACGCGGAGTATGATGAGACACTGAAACTTTATGTATACGAGTGCCCAGCTTTCAGCCTAATGAAGCGGTATATATTCCCCAGCTTCCAATGTTCTAACTTAAGGATTTTACCAAATTCATTGAGTTAATGGGTAATGGATTTGGTTACCACGCGCCGGCACAATGCGCCTAATGAAAGCCTAGGAGCCGCCTGCTGCGGTTTGCGCATCCCTTTTTAACCAACCGACCAAGTTAATATAAGTTTTAATAGAAAATCTGAACTGAGTTCCGTTACATTTGTAACTCTATTGTGATTTTTCTCGAACTTATTTTTCCGAAAATTTAAACTTTATGGTGTCGAACCATCAATCACAATATCCAAAATTACTAAAAATGACTCGGCTTAAAATGAAAGATTTGAAAGTTTTGATACCTCTGTGGCCTCTGTGACATTAATATGACGATTTTCGAACTGGTGTGGAAGAATATTCTCTGAGTTGTCTGTGAAGAAGTACATTGAAGTTGATATCCGTCCTACTACCTTTTGTTAGTCAGTAGTTCAGTAATTGATCAACAAGAACTTCTTCAGTCTCTAAGATCAAAAGTCGTAACATCAGAAACAGAAAAAAACCTTTGTAAGAACTAACCAAAGCATTTATTTCATCGTAATTGTCGGAATTAACTGGACATATTTCGTTTGGATCACATTATGTAAGTGATCCTACCTGTCTTCGCAAGCTTAATGTAATGCAGTTAGAGAATCGTACAGCTTTCGTTCTCAAGCTTGAATAAGGACAAGTTGGCGCTCCCTTACTTTTTGAAATTTTTGATTAGTTTTCTATGACCAAGAAACTTTTAGAATTTATGCTTTATTTTATTAGAGCCCAATCGTAATATAAGTGATATATATATAGGCCTAAGGGCTCATTTAAAAGCTGAAAAGGCCTAAAACAAATGCCAGCAAACTGTCTTCTAACTTACTTTCAACTTACTTAATTATTTCGAATTTTCGCCAATCAGCTGATTATTATTTATTTATTGTTTATATTAGATAAAATAACAACAATAATGTTCTCAGCATATCGCACAGGGTGACCACCATAAAGCAAAATTGAGTTATTTCACACAAAAATTGATTTAAACAGACAGCTAATGAAGAGATAAAAAAAAACAATTGCATATGACGTCCATTACTGCAACCAACTCGAAAATATACAACAGATGTCATTTGTACATATGTATCTGCTTACATTTATTTACATAACTGCTTGCATTCAAGCTGCCTCTATGCAATATTTATAAGGTATTAAGTATTCGTCGGTTTCGTCGCTTGTGGCAAAGCAGCAGGATGAGATTTGCGCGCTTGACCCACTTTTACGGATGCGCAACAAGTTCGTTGCAAGTCGACATTACGTATTTACACAGATACATAAATACATACTTGTACATGCATAGCTGAATTGTTCAAGCAAAATAACAATGTGATGTAATAACATTTGAAAATGCCAACTCAGGTGGCATTTACAACCAATTATTACAATAAAACTACAGAAATACAAGAAGAGGCAAGTTAGATGCATCTACATGCGGCTGACAGCATGTTTTTGTGCCACATGCACCTTGCTGTTTGGGTTATATAACTTTGAAAGAGGCAGGCGTAACTTTTGTCAAGGGATATGCTTTGTTGTTTTGGTAAAGAGAGAGTTAAAAATATCCTCATTCATTATGTGGTATACACAACTAAAATTACAATTGTGATATTTTACGAGTATAATCTTGCTTATGGCTTGGCCAGGCTGACAGCTTCAGTGCAAATGTTTCCTTCAAAAAATCCAATTGTTCATAGTTTAGGTCCAATTAAGCATTTTACCGGAGGGGAGCAGCTTAAAGTTGGATAGCTACAAGTACGGGATACTAACTGTTTTAGCCTTAATCTGGTAAAGGCGCCATTCTAGAAACAAGTGTTGAACTGATTTTATTTCATCTTCACCGATTGTAAGCGAAGTCACAGGCCAGCTGGAACTAACGTTGTTTTCTGCTTGACCAAGAATTTTCAGCTATAAAGAGGATATACGTTACAATAATAAACCGCTTATCAATGTTCCAAGTCCACAGAGTAGACACATTGTCTTTCGAGACAAAACAATTTCCGTTATTTTCGACCAAAATATTGCGATTTATATGCTGTCACTACTTAAAGCTCAAAAATTTAAAAGCCACAGCATACCCCTCTGAATTTCTGTGTTGGGTTAAAAACGCTGCGATTTATTAATCGAAAAGCTGCACCTTAGAATTATTTGTTCTTTTTTTTTCATAAACAAAATAATGTTTAATTCTGTGCCCAGTACATATTCGTGTTCTGTACGACGGATGCGATTATTTAATTATATAATTTCAAATTTTTTCCACACTGAAGCTGATTTCCTCTTGAGTATTGCTTCATGTAAGCATTGTTGTTTTTATTATCAATGCTACTTTAAACAAAAATTTCTTAGTGCCTGCGCGCTTTTGCACACGTGTTGCCATTGCGCAGCCGCAAATGTTTGTTTTCTGTTTTTTTATTGTTGTTTTTTGTTTTCATTTGGCTTTTATGCGCGTACTCGCTGTCAGGTGTTCAATACATATTGGCCACTTGGCATAGCGCTTGCCGAGATTTTCCAACAACAACTACTGCGCATGTGCCTGCGTATATGTATTTGTATTTGTTTTTATTGCGGCAACTCGCTGCAGCTGATTGTCGTACTTGGATCCGTATATGGCTTGTCAGTAATTACAAGCGCATTATCCGTAGTAATTTCCAGCCACAGGTAATTAATTTGCTCGAATGAAAAGCCACAGCTACCAAGCTATGGCATCAAGCCGCTGGCAAGGGGAATGACTAACACCTAGTACGTGCGAACAGTGCGCACAGCGAACACGAATATAAAGCAAAAGCACACACTAAGTGTAATGCAAATGCATGTACGTTTGTATGTGTCGATAGTTAAAAGTCATTGAGCATGCAACCGACACCAAAAGTGTGTCGCTGCAACATAATATTATTGAACAAGCGATTTTTTTTTTTTTTCAAATTTTTTCAGTTTTCAATTTATGACGAGTGTGGAAATCGCCGAAATCACTCAGAGGGTCGTTGCACAATTTGCTGCCCCATCAAAGTCATTGAAGTTATTTAACCAACACAAAAAAAAAAAAAACAATTAAATCTAAAATTCTCCCTTGCAATGCTGCATCACCACTTTCTTCAAAAACTTTACTTTTGGCGCTTTAATTAAGACTGAATTGCTTTCTGATTGCCTCGAGCAGCAAAAGCGTGCTGCCGGCTTGTTTCATTTCTTTTTTTTTTTTTAATAATTTATATCCTTAACAAAATCATGAGTATTTGTTTTTTCGCCTTCAAAGTACTCCTCACCAGTTGTAATGTATTAATGCCAACGATTTTTCTAGTCCTTGAGACACTTTTCTTAATCACTTTTTGTGATGACTTTCAGCTTTTTGAGCGAATTTTGTTTTATCTTTTCGATCGATTGAATACGGGTTCCACGGAGTGTCAATTTCAGTTTGTGTATTGGTTTCGGGTTGAGCGGTGGTATTCATTGCTTTTTGACTTTAAATACGATCACAACCCATGAATTATTCTTCCACAATTCCGGCTGTTTTCGCGGGGTGCTCTCACGCAATCGCCACAACATGGCCAAATAAAAATCCTTACTGCCCATCTGTCCCTCTAGAACAAATCCATGATGCCCCATACCACGAATATCGAAAAAAACAAAGAGCATCAGTTTGATTTTTGAGCGGCTTTGATGTTGTGTTTTGGTTTCTGCTCGTTTTTTCCCCTCTGCTATGATGATTGCTGACTTTTTTACATGTTAAACTCATCGCCAGTTATTACGCTCTCCACCATTGTAGGGTCGGAATTCGCACGATCAAGTATGTCCAAAACGACCTGTTTATGGTACTCTCCTTAAAAAAAAAAAATCTGCTTTATTGTCACTAGTCGATCCAGATCGCGGTCATATTCAAAATATCCACCAAAATCATTCGAATGGACACGCAAGAGATATCAAGCTATATAATAGTTAGAGGTCGAAGCATGTCTTCAACGATCCCTCGACTGCCTTGAAGGCTTTTTACCACTCGTAGGCTTGTGTTTTTAATAAAACTGAATCACCGTTTTACACCGCTGTTTTCAACACCCCCAACGATTTCGTACACGAAATTTTATTAGAAATACAAAAATTTAGACAAATTCGTTGTTCGACATCCATTGCAAAAATCCTACTTTTTGTCACAATGTATATCCTCATGAAATTCCGCAGATATTATTCACCAAAGTAAGATGACAATATACAAAGAAAATATTCGGATCTGATCACGATCCAAATGAACGTGCTCGTAATGAGCATTTTGTAATTGTAAAGGGTATTGATTTCGTATGACAAAAAATATTCAGTTCATTCATAATTAATTTGATTTCAGAATAATATTATAATAGTTGAACGTTCGTCATTGTAACAAACCACCAGTATTTCTTATTTGTGTCTGCAATAAAGAAATTATTATTCACCAAAAAGTTTAAGGATTTTAAATTCTATTTAAAAAAAACAAACCAAAAAATATTATTACTATCCACTTTTTTATGGTGTTTTTATTGATATCTTAAGAATATAAAAAAAAAATTACAAAAAAATATTAAAAATAAAAATAATTAGATGGGGGGAGACAGAGACAGGTGTCCTGGTGACATTGATCCTGACTCTTCTGGTGGTCTGAAAAAAAAAAACAAAAGTAAAAGTTTCTGTTCTTATTACCCAAATATAGTCGCCAGTGCTGTATACTGACCTTGTTAAGATTTTCTGCTTGTTCTGCGGACTCTCAATTATCTTTAAGTTTATTTATCTAAATGAGAGTGTTACATGAGCTCCTTTAGGGACATTTACACAGACAATGACGAAATTCATAATCATTTCAGTGATCAGTTTGTCAGAATTGCCAGCTCTATGTTTTCAAAGGCAACCATGCAGTACTGTTTTAACACATGCAGTATCACAATCCAAAAGGTTTTCTTTTTTTATATGTGAACAAAGATTCCGCTTTCACTTTCGCCTCTTTTGGAAAGCTTTCTCAAACTTTTCGGAAAAAGGCTGATAACTTTGTCTGTGGGGTAGTAGGCTTAGAAGCTAAGACCCTATTTAATATTCAATAGCTGCAGAATTCCATAAAGTTCAATGTTTTAAAAACGATGCCAATACCTCTGCCTTATTTTTTAATAGATTTATATCTCTTATTCTAGCTTGGTAGTTTCGGTTCGATTTGGACAATTGGTCATAAGGCGGCACCCTACAAAGATACCAATCCGTAAAAGTTTTACCCCTATAAATTAATTGATGATTTTTTTATATACTGGAAAGGAAAAGATAACAAAAATTAAATTTAAAATTGTGTTAAATGGAAAGTAGGCATGTCTGTAGTACGACTTCATTGATTTTTGGACTGTAGAATAGAAATATCAGAAAAATATTATATACCGAATTTGCTTGAAATCGGTCAAGCAGCTCCCGCCACATGTGATCTCATCTACAAGTGGACACGCTCATCGTACTATTTCGACATCACCTGTGCCATCCTGAGTGTAAAATTTAATGTCTCTTACTAACTTAGTTATTGGTTGATCGCACCTTTAGGAGTTTTTAACAAAATCGTTATATGGGAGTGGGCGGAGTTATCAACCGACTTTACATATTTTCATATTATTTTAAGAGGGCTTTTGGAAAAATTTCTTCACATGTTGCGTAAAATTTACTGAGAGCTGACAAAGACTAAAAATTATTGCCATAATATTTCTATTAAAATTTATGATTACTATATGCCATTCCAACCAAATTGAAAACTCAGTAATATAAATCAAACTTCAGCTTGTCATTGCAATTGGTATGAAATTGAGACACTTGTCACTCAAATTGTACACTTGTCATTTTATCGTTTTATTTGAAGTATAGGTCAATACAAAAGCCTTTNATTATAAAAAGTAAAATAAATCAAAGCAGGTTGAAAGCTATTGGAAAGGCAGATAAAATCGTAAAACTGAAAAGAGAAATAATTTACGAGTGGTCTGAAGTCGAAAAAGGAGAAGGGAAGTTTGGTTGAATTTGCAAGGTTACAAAAGGTTTATCTTCATTTCGGACAAAACAGCTGGTCCTATGAAATAAAGTTGTATTATAAAGTTATTGGCTACCCAGAGGATACTTGGTCACCTACGTGAACTTCTCCACATGGCACCACCCTCCAAGAAGAAGGAAAAAGGCATATACAACTTTTGTAATTACATAACCTGAAAATATTTGTGGGAATTTAAAATAACCATATTTTTATTTTTCATCTGTCGCTTTTACGCACTATTTTTAAAAAAAGTTTAGTATAACTTTTATTTATTTTATTAATTTGTCCTCTTTTTTTTTACCTACTATGCCAAAGCAACCTACATTTCATATCAAAAACCTTTACGTCAAAATATGTTTCCAATTTCGTTAATCTCGGCTCTAACAACTGGCCGACTTTGGCACTCTCTGAGGCTGAAATCGAATTTTAACAGTAAAATTTCTCGATCACAAATATTTCACAATTCCAATAATAATTTACAGATTACCGATAACACTGCTACCATATATGTACACAAATATATACCATACTTGTATGTATACAGACTTACAATAATACTAAAAAGTAATTAAGTCATTGGGAGGATAATTCAGTTCATTGTATTTCATGCTAATCAAAATTAATTAAAAATTATTTTGCATTAACTTTCAAAATAATTTCGCAATCAAATGAAAGTCTTCAATTAAGCCATAAAGTAACGACAAAGTCACATTGAACTCCGCAAATAATTGCCACAGTGATGGCACAAGGTGCCAGTGGGGCGTGGCCACTGTGTCGCTTTTTGACTGTTTGCAGTTGATGTGTTCATCATGGAAACTGAAAGTGTTAAAAGCTTTTCGTTTACTATAATAATAGGAAATTGTACAAATTGATAAAAAAAATGAAAGTGTTGAGCAAATTCGCATTTTACATCTGCGCACAAGGAGCCTTCARCGCATACGAGCACAGTCAAACGGAAAATGGAAATTATATGCAGTTTGTCATTTAGCTGTCGACATTAACATGTAAATACCATAAAAATGTCTGTTTATTTGTGCATTTTATATGTAAATATTATATACGCTTAAACATTAGGGTGTGACACATTATTTATATGTATATATTAATATTAAGGGGTAATATACAATACTTGTATTTATTATGTTTCAACGAATCTCTTTGACGTTAAAGACATTTACAACAGCCACTTAATTTAGCCAATTAGAAATAAAGGGTGATCCATTTCGAGGTTCTCTACTTTTTTAAAGAAAAAACATAGAAACTTCATATTTTATATTGAATGTTTCTTATCATTCGAAACAACTTTCTTTTGCATTTATTTTCTGAAGATTATCTTTTTCAAATATTGACCACGGCTACGTCTCAAATGGTCCATCCATTGAGTTCAATTTTCGATAACTCTTTAGAGCATTTCGAACATTTCGCCTGAATTGAAGTGGGATTGTACGCATAGACTTTAGACTTTACATATCCCCACAGAAAAAAGCCTAACGTTGTGATATCACACGATCTTGGTAGCTAATCGACCGGCCAAAAAACGTAAAATTATCTGTTCACCGAAGAATTCTCTCATACCTTTGATTGATGCGATATTTGGGAAGTGGCTTGTTGAAACTAAATATCCCCGAGATCAATTTCAGTCATCAACAAGTAAGGAAGGGCTAAGTTCGGGTGTCACCGAACATTTTATACTCTCGCATGATAAAGTGATGATCGATTTCATTTTTAGTGATTTTCAAGCCACTAGGTACCGAATGCATGGACCACGGTATCTATAGTTGAGTTTTGACCGAGGTGGGCGTGCTTATTATCCGATTTCTTCCATTTTTGAACTGTATATGGAAATGCCTGAAGGAAACGACTCTATACAGTTTGGTTGACATATCTATACTAGTTTCCGAGATATGTACAAAAAACTTAGTAGGGAGCGGGGCCACGCCCACTTTTCCAAAAAAAATTATGTCCAAATATGCCCCTCCATAGTGCGATCCTTTCACTTTAATGTCTTTATTTATGGCTTAGTTATGACACTTTATTGGTTTTCGATTTTCGCCATTTTGTGGGCGTGGCAGTGAGCTGATTTTGCCCATCTTCGAACTTAATCTTCTTATGGAGCGATGAAATACGTGTACCAAGTTTCATCATGATATCTAAATTTTTACTCAAGTTACAGCTTGCACGGACGGACAGATAGACATCCGAATTTCAACTCTTCTCGTCACCATGATCACTTCGATATATATGACACTATATCTGAC
The DNA here is from genome assembly GCF_001853355.1 of Bactrocera latifrons. Lineage (NCBI taxonomy): Eukaryota > Metazoa > Arthropoda > Insecta > Diptera > Tephritidae > Bactrocera > Bactrocera latifrons. Next base: position 1,216,653 of record NW_017534406.1, read on the forward strand.
CCTTACAAACAACCGTTATATGAACAAAACTATAATACTCTCTTTAGTAACTTTGTTGCGAGGGTATAAAAAGAGTCGGTTACCATAGCGCGATAACAGTCGCCATTGATGGTGTTCTCACCGGCATCATTTTTAGAGAAATATGAGCCGATGATTCCACGGGCCCACAAATCACACCAAACCGTTGTTTTTTCTGGATGAAATGGCAGCTCTTTTATATCTTCAGATTGCTCTTCGTCCCAAATGCGGACGCTTGTTTAATACCCACTGACTCAGAAATGGGTCTCATCGTTGAGCAAATTTTGACTAGAAGACGTCGTATCTTCTTGTAACTTTTCAAGACCCCATTTAGCGGAGTGATCGATCTTCTTCAGTTCTTGCACAGGCTATATTTTGTAGGCTTTCAATTTAAGATCTCAAGTCGTTCCATACGTCAGGTGCTCTATTACACAGACTGACATAAATATTGGCACTTAATTTAAAACTGACTTTTAACAGGTGTTAATTTTTAGACGTGTACTTTTCAATCAGTTTTCTACGCAGATTTTCTAGGGCTAGACAATTGACCTAGACCATCGGTGTCACAAGAGATCATCGTTGACACTCAAAACAAAAAAAGGGAAAAATATTCCAAATGATTGATGTAATTCTCTTTTCTTCAATAATGATGGAATTTATTTTTTCTTCTTTGTTTTCAGAGATTCAAAGATGTCTAAATGTTTATTCTTGTCATATTTTTTTTTTTTCAAACCTTTGTTTAACTCCTTTCAGATTAATGAAATCCGCTAAATTTTTTGCGCTATTCAAATTTATTTTTTGAAAATTAACTATTTATTCTACTAGAGACTGCAGTGAAAATATTGGTATTTGGGTAATTAATATAGGACAGCACAATGTCTTCTTTAATTTGACTACTTCCGCCAAAACATTTATAGAAAATCTATATAATATAGAGCGTCCCTCATTAGATGGTAGGATCTACGCAGCGGATCTGGAACTGTTCAAAGATTATCAACTTGGCGGCATTTCTCACAAGTTTAATATGATGCTACAATTTCTTAATCTAACGGTAATACGTATCACCTAAAACTCATCGAAGATATAGGGTTAGATATACTATATATAAATGATCAGGATGACGAGAAAAATTGCAATATAGAACTGGTCACAAATATAAGGTATACTTGTAGAACTATAAATTAACGCAGGTCATCACAGAAACAAGGGAAAATGTTGAAAAAGTGGGCATGGCCTTGACCTCTATTTACTTTAATGTAAATATCTTCTTAACCACTTAAGCTAAAATTCACTCACGACCAATCCCTCGAGCACTTCTATCCACACTGTAAACAAAAAAAAAAAAAAAAGATGACCCGGCCACTCCCTTTATAACGGTACTACTAAAGTGCGATAAATCAATGACTAAATACACCAGAAATATACTATTTTAATTTTTTTTTTTTTAAATTGGACTATTCGCGTGACAACGCCCACTTTTAGGTTAAACCCCATAGCTTGGATCCCGCCCAACCGATTTTGACTAAATTTAGTCAGTGGCATTATTCCCATAATTCTTATCTCTCTGTTCGAATATGGGCCTAATCGTATAGCACAATTTTAAGTTTATATAACGGCATAAAACGTTGCACGAGTAATTCTTTTAGCATATATAGTACCACCTAATGACCAAAAATTGCCCAAATCCAAACAAAGCTGTTCAAGCCACTAGGTATGAATGCATGGACCACGGTATCTATAGTTGAATTTTGACCGAAAATATCAGTCAATGTATGGGATATACAATTGAAATTCCTTTCCTGACAATAGTAACACTATGTATGGGTTGAATCAGCTCTTTACTTCACTGAGTCCTAATGTAAAGTTTTTCGGACTTCCAGCAGACTTTATACCGCATATATCGGTATATATAAGAGAGCGTGTTTTATTCATAACACTGTATCTTCGTGCGTAATATAGATGAATTTGGGTGAAAACTTGACCTAGCCTATATGGGGGCTAATATCGGGATTTTCGAAAATCGGGCTTACTTTACTCCATATGCCAGACTGGTGATTGTATGTGAGGTTGCTTAAAGAAACCCCGGGGACATTTTTTTAGTATGTGGTTTTGAAATTTTTTCTGCGCTGAAACAACTTTAACGAAGTATTTACCCGATTTTAATAAGTTATAGGCTTAACAGATATAATGACCTGGAGAAGATGTTCTCTCGCTACAACAACCATAACAGAGTGTCTGTAATCAACATTTATATTAAAATTTTTGAGAAATTAGATCTCTCTAATATAGAATCTTGACACAAGTAAATAAATTGAAGAGGGTAATTATTGGTATACAGAAAAAATGTAAGCGAGTTACCACTGGAGAAGGTAGAAGAAGAGGATACTTTAAAACATCATCTATGTGAGTGCGAGTCTTTGCAGAGGAAGAAAATGACAACTATCGGTCAAGGGTTTTCTGACTATCTCTCGGCAGTTGAACATATAAAGATATTTGTTTTGATAAACGTTATGAGGAGCATAGGGTTTTTCATAGAAAACATAATCGAGAGAGAGGATTTTAATCTCCATTGTTTCACAATGATTATTCTAAAAGCTTAGCTGCTTCATGAGACATCCACCCTACTTAGCTACCTACCTACCACTGACCTGTTCYATTCACAAAAAATACATATTAGATAATATTAAATCATCTTACGCACCACCCTATGATACAAACGCACATAAGAGTAAACACTTCAATATTTTCATGTTTTCCAAACATAAATCGAAACGGATATCAATAACAACAGCCCGTGGCCGACGGCGCTGCCTCGCCAGATAGACGTCGCGGCAAATAGTTAAGCACTGGCTGGACGGACGGCTGGGCAATCACATTGAATAGCGAACCGAAAATTGCTCAATTACGGGTGAAAATAAAGCGAAAAGTATTGCGCCAATGCAGATTGCACTTTTATGCTTATTTTGATTTGTTGCTATTGCTAAGTATGAGCTTTCACAGCTTTTTATTGCCACAGCCACACACTTTTGCCTGCATTTCTATGCGCTAAGCGACTAAATAAGCGCAACAACAACAATATTGCGCATAGACCCCGCACAATAAAGCATGTCCATGAATACATGTGCAAATGCATTCATGTCGGCTCAAACGTAATCCCGCCGGTGCATGCGAAAGCACAGCTAACGTTCACTTTCCATTTCAAATGCGCCACACGCCATTCGGTGCAACAGCAATGGCAGCCAGCAGCAGCAGGGTATTAGTCTCCGTGCCGCATGTGCTGCAAGTGGCCAAACGGCAAACCCACTGCGACCGCGTGTTAGCTTGCGAATAAGCTGCCGAGCCGCCGCGGGCGATTTATCGTCTTGCGTTGTATTTTGGCCGCGGCTGGCCGGAGACCTTTGCGCTTTAGCCATTTCTCGGTTTGTCGGTTTATTGGTCTATGCGTCCGGCTGCTGTCTGTCCGTCTGTCTGCATGTCAGTTGCTGTTGCAGTTTTTTCTTCAGTTGTTGTTTTGTGTTGCTGTCCGCAGCGTCTGTAGTGGCATCGATTTATGGCGTCTGCTTGGCAAATTTCGTGCATCGCATTGGCTAACGGTGGGCGTCTACGCCTGCAGTCTACTAACAGCCATCAGCTGGGAGGTGTGGACTGCACTGACACGACCGGATTTGAATTATGTACACCGTCTGCTCCGTAACTGCTATGAGGGTTCAACGTTGAAATGTTTTGCATAAATTTCATAGAATGAAAGCAAGTTCGTTGAAGCGAGGGTGGCTAAGTTCAAAAGCGTAAGCTAGAAGTAGGGTTGCCAGATGAAATAGTTTGAAATTAAAGTCTTAATCTAGGAATATGCAAACATGATATGTTTCTACAACTCGTCATAGAAGATACGGTTACATTCACTGGTATACCACTCGACTTGTGAGTACCCTGACCAAACCTTAGGTCTTCTCTATACTGTTTATTATTGTTATTTAAGAGTAGTGAGTTCGAACAACATAACTTAAGTTATGATAACTTAAAATATTCGCCTGGATAGACATATCACTTAACGGTGGTTCACAAGCTCTTATAACTCTGTAAGAATCACATTTATCCAGTTGTACGGCTCTGAAGTTCTTTTCTTTGTTTGAGTTCTTTTTACGTGGCGGATCCCAAAGCCAGCGCTCAATCCTGGAGAGGGATGTTTCGCCTTCTTACTTTATCTCGCCTTCAAACGGATGTTTTTTGACCCGTAACCTCTGGTCCGGCAGTGGTGAAGCTTTGGTCATACGTAAAATAATAGTTTCTGGCCATTCTCGGTGTATGCCGCTAAGAAAACTTTCCTTATTTGCATGAACTTATACATATGGCTCCATACTCCAAATGATGACGATGGCACAGACGTGAAAAAAAGACAAAACCAAGTTTGGGTTTTTATTTTTATCTGGTAAAAGAAATGTATTCGTTTACGAAGTTTGCTTTAAGCTCCTTCCTTTTTTTAACATATTCGTTTTTTTCCTTAAATTGAACTATTATTTAGAAAAATCCCCTAGTTTAGAATATTAGAATAAAACAAATTTCAAGTCAAAATTTCAGATTTTTTTTTTTTTTTTGAAAGTGTGTACACCTTATGTGAGTGAATAAATGCGTCCAAAGCATTAAATTTCTCTGCCAAGTTGGTAACGAAAGGCTTTATAAGAGCCGGTTTGAAAAATGGCGAAGGGACTTGGCATCGCCCGCCTTTCGATGAAATCCTATATACCGGAACTACTTTCATCAATTTCAACCAAAATTGGCAGTTTAGCGCCAATCGGAGATTAGAGTGTAGCCAGGTCCTTCTCATCCACACTGATGAATGTCCAATCAGTTTGTTAACCTTGGGCTTGAATTTTTCCCACAGTACGATCGATAGAATCTTATATGCGATGTTGAGGTGGAATATCCAATTGGCGCCACGTAGCGAAAAGAAGAAACGACTGGCGCGCTGTTGTTAACTCGGCTATAATCGCGTAAGTGGTGTCTACGCCAGTAAAGGTGAAGAAGTTGGCGAAGATTGTGGGGTCTCAATTTTTGTGGACTTAAATTCCAATCGTCGGGCATGCTTTCGTCCCGACCATATTCTCTAAAGAAGCTGAAGGTTGCGCTTCACATCATACCAGCTGGTCTCGGTTGCAGCTGTACGTAAGGAGCTTGAAATGCCGTCCCACTGTTTCCTTATACCGAATTAGCAGGAGTGCAAGTCCTTGTGTTTGTTTACGTGCGGTTTTTTTTTTCTTGCTGCACAGAGCCGGGCGCGTATCTTGGCTGCACCAAAATAATGGTCCAAGTCTATGTTAGGACCTCGGTGCGTACGCACGTCTAAAACACTGGAGACGTGTCTTCCGTTTGTCATAACATGATCGATCTGGTTGGTGGTTTTTTGATCTGGAGATAGCCAAGTAGCTTGGTGAACTTTTCTTTACTGGAATCTAATACTACAGATAATCATATTTTGGGCATCGGCAAAGTCGATTAGCCTTGCTGGCGTTAAAGTCTTATATGGCGGGGCAGGTCTTATAGGTGCGTTCCAAGCGCTAATAGAAGACATCTTTGGTCATATGGGTCTTCTCTTTCGTCAGGGCGTGGGCGTAAATCAGCAAGACATTGAAGAACGTCTCTTTGATGTGAATTGTGGCTAGACGTTCATCCATCAGGGTGGATAACAGTACGCGGCGACGTAGTCTCTCTTCCATCACGAATCCCGCACCGAATTCGCGCCCATTTCTATGGCCACTGTAGTAAACGCCACAAGCACTTACTCGCCTCAGTCCTTGTCCCATCCATCCCATTTCTGGGACGACGGTGATATCGACCTTTACTCTAGCGAAAATATCAACCGGCTGGGTAGCGGTACCTTCCCGATGAATGGACCGAATTTTCCAAGTGAATGCCCTTAATGGTTTTGCTCAGTATTTAAATGCTCTGCAAAGTCTATAACTGTTAGAAAATCTAAGCTGGGTTAAGTACTCGAAACCATTGCCTTTAACGGCTTTTCGTCGAATATTCTTTAAGGTTTAATGGCGTTGATGAAGAATATTTAAAAATCAAACCTACCGAAAAACTTATGTAGCATCACTCACAGCGTATTCACAGCTGGCCGCATATTGGGTGCATATTCGTAAACAAAAAGAAGAAACGGGTAAGTCGAACACCCAAAGTGTGAGGTCACACTTCGCAAATTAGGTGATAGTCTTTAATGAGTTTTGCCTACTTAAGTAGGTAGCGAAGAAGCTTGCTGCTACACTCAGCGCTTCTACCACGCCGATGAAAAGATACTCGAAAATTAGCTTAAGAAAAGAAAAACGCATAGTTAGAGAATACTAAATAAATACATTTATATATATGTATAATATATATGTATATGTATGTATTTATACCTGTGTGCGTGCTTAAATCTTTTGGCACAATCAGAATTTGCAGTAAAAGTGGGTCAACTTCGCATTGATTCTATGGAAATATAAATAATTCTGTTGATGTGTATGTGTCTCAGGTAAATAAAGCGTACTACTGCCAGAAGCAACAGCGGGAGCTGCAACTGTAAGAATCAAGCGCCAAACTTCAAGAAATCCACAGAACAAACAAACCAAATACAGGCACACGCATGAAGCCTCAACAACAGAACCCAATTTTGTGGCGAGCTTGAGTGCGCAGCCAATAATGAGAACATTGCGAATAAGTGGAAGAAGCACCAAAAACACATTAGCTTTCGATACATATTCTGAAAATACATATAAACCTTATTTTTTGTTGTTGCTTTTATTAGCCTTTTGTTGTTGCTGCTGTTTTTTGTGCTTCTTATCGTTGCTGTTGTTGCTGCTGCTTCTGCATCGTCCATTCACACAGAACGAGCGGCTCTTTGTTGACCGCTCGATACACAGCGGTGTTTGTTGCTGTTGTAGTTGTTGTTTTGATTTTCGCTTAATTTCGCAGACAATTGTTGAATTCTACAAACGAGCATATAAAATTGCTTTCAGAATTAATCCGAATGACCGCCATAAAAAACCCATCATATGTACATGCCTGCAGACATACATACATATGTACTTAAGTGTATTTAAATATCTGTATATATGTACGTGCAAGTGCGCATAACAAATTGCTCGTACAATTTACAAACCTTTGCTTATTCCTCCAGACATATAAGTCATATTTAATATTATTAATGTCGCTCTCCCTGCTCCCTTGACTTCATACTGCATCGGTGGGTTTGTTTCCCATAATTTGCATAACTGAAGAATAAATATGTTGTGCTACTTTCAGATAAATAAAATATATGAATACATACTCAAATTGTTGTATTTATGTATGTACGTTCATCTTACTTGTGAATTCTCTACTTTGATTTGGTTTGCTTGTTGTACAAATTTTGACTTAGGCATGTTTAATGAGCAAACAACAAATTAGGTACGTAAATTTGTTGAATTAATAAATGAGAAAATTACTTTCTACCTTTCGTTTACCCATATTTTGTCTGATTTCTGAAAGTGTAAAATATTTATCAAAATTCGAACACTTTGAACCAACTTCATTTCTGTAAGCAGATGCTATTCCGCTTTTTTTTAACAACAATTTAATTTTATTTTAAGACAAGAAGAAAGTTAACTTTGGCTTCATCGAAGCTAAAATAGCCTTCTCAGCAGCGATTTTATAGCATAAAAGTGTATAAAAAAATTGTTTACTTGATTTTGTTGGATCAGTTTATATATGTAACTACAACTATGTGATATAGTAAATCTAACTAAGCTAACTACATATGTATATGTTCGGAGATTACTAGATAATAATCTATACTAAATTTCATCATGATACCTTATCAAATAAAAACGGGTTCCATACAAGGACAAACGGTAGTCCAGTCTCTTTATATGGCGGATAAACGCTATAGTTATCTGATATCAGTTTCAACAAATGAGCAGCTTATTGGGAAGAAAAGGCGTATGCAAAATTTCAAATCGATATCTCAATAATTCAGGGTATATTACTTTGCGTATATATAGACGAACGAACGGACAGACCGACGGACATGGCTGAGTCAACTTTGTAAGTTATCCAACGTATTCGTAAACTTTAATATATTATATGGCAGCCTGTTCAGTACCTCAAAAGTGGAAATGTACGGCATTTACAGGAAAATTCTCTCGCAAGCATTATACCCTTCAATTTCATGCTTATGTATTTTCTGTGATACATCCCCGTATTCTAGTGACGAGCAGCACTCATAATTTCCTTTCACTTGGAAAACTTTCACAGAGCAAGTGCTAGGTTGCTTTCCTAGCACTCATATCCCAACTAGACTTTCAATTCTCGATAGTTGTGTTTTAGCCACTTTGTACGGCCCAGCATAAGCTCGTTTTTATTAAGGTGAGCTATTGCTGTGCACGGAACCCCAGCCTAGAGAGGCAAACAAGAACTCTATATTAATATTTTACTCTATAATTAGCCTGCAAGCCTCCTGTTTCACTATTACTTCGACTTGGAAGGCACACTCTTCGTCCCCATTGATAAAAGAGTAATAGAGGGACATTTAGTGTTCGGCGTATACCTCGCAACCGAAATGGCATCCATTTCGGACCCATTTGTGTAGAAATTGCATTTCGTTGTTCTTGACGAAGTACAGGGAAGCTGTCTTAAAGTCCGATCTTCACATTATTTTTACCGACTACTAATGCAAATGTAAGCCATTCGTTTTTCGATGTTCGATTTCCGATTGAACTTAATATCTAAAGCGACGAGCAATTGGAAATTCCCTTAACCTTCTATTGAAACCAAATTATAAACTATTGATAGTAGCTATGTATAATATAAAAATTAGAAATATATAAAAAAATGTCTGTGATCCAAGTGGAGGTACTTTTTCAATATCTTTTTTTTGACAGATTTCACGTGAGTCGTGCCAAGCTGTCACGTTGTTTTTGTTCAGGATTTCATCATGGAAAGACCTACACCCGAATCAAGATTTAGAAATCATTCAACTGTTTTACGAAAATTCAGGCTCTGTAAAGAATGTATTTCGTGCATTTCGCTCAACTTATGGTCACGATATTCGGCCTACTGAGCGTACGATTCGCAACATCAGCCATCTTGAAACCCAGAATTGGTTATTGGATAATATTCGATCGAATAGACCACGTCCAGCACGCAGTAAATAAAATATAGCAGACGTAGCTGAGAGTGGACACGAAAACCGTGGAGAGCCGATTTGGCGCTGCTCATAGCAACTCGGACTGACGTATGGAACGACACATTTGTGCCGATATCTTAAATTGAAAAGTAGAAAATATATTTTGTGAGAGAGTCACTCTAAAGGCTATTGAAAAGTTCCAAGAACATCCGACGTTTTCCAACCAAATTTTGGTCAGCGATCAGGCCTATCTCTTACTCAATGGATTTTAAATACTTTCCAAAGCTACTATTTTATCACAAAAAAAAAAAAAAACATTTTGATGCAGTTTGTGCGCCTGTAGAATCATCTGTCCAACTTCTTAAAAGATGATGACGGTGAGAACGTAACCGTCAATCGCGACCATTATCGCGCCATGACAACTGACTATTTGATACCTGAAATTGAAGCTCGTGATCTCGGCAACATTTGGTTTCCCACAGAACGCATCAATCAATAGATTATTGAGAGAACATTTCGGCAACCAGATAATTTCATGTTTTGCGCCAGTCGATTGACCACCAAGCTCACACGACCTTTTTCTGTAAATTCTAAAATCTATACGACAATCCCGCTTCGATTCAGAGCTTGGAGGAAAACATCACTTGTATCATTCGCCAGTTATCAATCGAAATGCTCGAACGACAAATGACAAAGTATGTTCTTTCGAATGATAATAAACATCCCCATTAAATTATTATGTTCTTTCTCTTAAAATGTAGGGAGTCTGAAAATGGATCACCCTTTTCTATATGTTCAGTTTTGTGATGCAAATTGTATCACGTAACCTTAAAGTTAGTTAAGACAGTAATTTTTTTAACTACCTGCTCGATAAGCTGTTCAAGTTTGGATTATTTCTTAGCAGCTTCACATTAGCGTGTGCCCTGTTCGCACTCGCTAACTACATACTGATACTAGTGTTGTTCAATATACATACAACGCTTTTATGGTGAAGATTTTTATGGCGATTTTTTACCAAATCGCTAAAACTTATTTTCGTTTTAGGTTCAGGGATAATTTAATGTCATATCAGAGATTGCAATTTTTGAACCAACATTCTGGTATACCAATGAGCCAGGCATGCACCAGTTTTGGTCCTTTGTGATATCAGATGGAATTCAGTTACTAGGTCCATGAGGAGTAGTCAACCTTTGGAATGCCTGCGCTTGACGCGCAGACTTTGTGGCCTCACTATCGGTGCCCATTCCAGTGTATCGTAACGTGGGGACTCCCAATGCTTACAGCGTAGCCTTGCCAATGCGAGACAATTGCACAAGAGATGACCTTGTTTCCTTGGTGCCTTGCTCTTGACATTTCCTGCAATCTTCTCGATCTATCAGCCATTCTGAAGCTATAACCGAAAACATTCTGCCATAAATTCAATCACTCTACTACCAGACTACCTTGTTTAAGAAATCATTTTCTTATAAGTTATATAAAATATTAACCCTTTTTATAAATAACCAAATTATGAATCCTCGCACTAATACTCCCAGGCTGGCTGCTAAGGTCTTTGAATATAAAATGAATAATAATTATAAAATACTTGATTCTTAGTAGGCATGCTTAAGAAAAATGTGATTAACTTCAAGTACAAAATCAAATGTGTTTACTCAGCTCCTCAGGGCATTCCCAGTCACTTATGGTTCAGCCAACCCAGACAGCCGATGTCTATAAGTATTTTTAAGTAAGTGGCCTGCATGAATAACACCTCAAAGTTCAATGAGCCGACTTTTGTTGACACTTTTCGTATTGTTGTTGTTTTTTTTTTTTTCGTATTTTTATTGAGTCTGTGACGAGTGCAAGAAACTCTAGGCGCACTAATGTGTGTGCTTACATATTAACATATGTAGCTGCCTGACTGCAAGTACAACAAATTTATCTATGCTTTGGCATGTAAATATGTGCCCACCTATATTTAAATGATTAGTGGACACGGCAGACAGTGAACGCGCCGCCTAATATGACGGAAGTGTGCAAAGACAAATTTGAAAGCCACAAATTAATGGAAAAAACAAGCATTTATTTATCACGCCACTGTTGATGACATGACGGCGCAAACTCACACGAGAGCAAGCAGGCGTTCACGCGACTATGTAGGCAGGCGCTTGCTTGTATGTATGTATGTGTGCGTGCGTGCGCGCAAATTTTTATGTGTCACACTACCGCAGGGCGAACACTTTAACGGTGTTTGCTGCTGTGCTCATATGTAAATTCAGGTAGGTGCCTCAACCGCTGTGAGCTCTGCTTGGCTTTGTATTATTGGGATGCCAAAAGATGACACCGCTGATGGATTTTTGAATGGTTCGAGTGAAATTCAAGTGGCGCACTTTGGCGTTCAAGTGACTGTGTGAAAAGCGCTGAGTGTGCTTGTGTTTGTGTGTGTGTGCTGCTTATGGACACTCCAGCGGGTTGATTGACTTGTGGCGAGTTCGTTGCTTAAGTCTTTTGTTTGAATTCGCTCTTTTCTCGAAAACTTGAGCAGTTCATTAACAATATCTCTTGTAAGCAAGCTGATAGCAATAATAATGCTTACGAGGAAGCCGACGCTTATTCATGCAATTTGGCGTATGCGGAAATTCGCGCTTAAAATAATTTATAAAATTATGGTAAGCGAACAACTTAATTCCTTTGGCCAATTGCATTGCTGCGCTAAATGCTGTCGCACAGTGTGGCAAATCCTATAGGCACGCTTGACAGCGCTTAGGGTAGTCGAGTCTTTCGCAAATGATTTCTTCGACTGTCAACTCAATTTTATGGCAAATTATGTAAAACTGTCGCAGAAATCTCTAATTCCAAATTTATTTTGCAAGCAAAGCCAGCCAAGCAAAGAGGCGCTAGTAATAATGGAGACCCACAGCTGCGTGTAATAATTTTTAGCATAAATAAGTGCATCGCATGTGCATAAGCAAGTGCAAATTTTCACATTAAGGGTGTCCTTAGATTATAAACGAGTGCAAGTTTTAACATAAGGGATGCCCTTAGATTGCAGAACAAAAAAATATTTGATTTTTAATATAAAAAACTTAATAAAAAGAGTACCGAATTGAAAAATATATTTATTTTTTATATAAATGTACCTTTTTTACAAAACAAAATAGAACTAATTCAACATATACATTTATCATTGAAAAACCGACAAAAATCAAGAACATTAGGGCGGCTATTTTTATAATGGAAAACTTTCAATTTTTGACTGGAAACTTTTTCATACTTTGTCGAATTAAAAAAATACGTGTCCAATATTTTTCCTCAAATTCACGAAAAAGTTTTGCAAGAAAAAAATTTTTCAATATTAACAAATTAAACATTTGGGAAAAGAACACGATAATACAATTTTAATATTTACATAAATTTAGCTAAAATAAAAAGGTGTCACCTGTTTGGGTTTTTTTTAATAAATATATTAGAAAAAATAATACAAACAGAAGAGTTTTTAAAAAAATGGTTGAAAATATTTTTGTAGAGTGAGGTCAATTTTTATTTAGTATTAAGGTTGTACTTAAAAAAAATACAAAAATTAGATAATCCACATTTTGATGAAGCAAAAAACTGCAACAGTTTAATACTATCTACAAAACAAAAGGAAATAAAATTAAAATGTTGCCACCTGTTTCAAAACTTGCATAAAATATGCAGCAATCATAAAATCCGATGGATTTCAAAAGCTTTTAAGATAAAAATATTTTTAGATTTAGAGAGTTGCCATACTATTAATAAATAATTTTTTTTAATTACGATGATCGACAGAAGCTAAATGAAACTATTTGAGGCAGAGAAATTGCTTTAGGTTAAAACAAAACAAGAAATTATTTTTAAATATTGCCACCTGTTCTAGAATTAGTGAATGATATTAACAAATAAAAGAAGCAGATATGGTTTAAAGGAACTTAAAATGAAAGTAGGCGAGTTGCCATACTATTAATAAGTATGTTTTTTTAATTACTTCTGTCGATAGCTAAGTTAAACTATTTGAGACAAAGAAATTGACTTAGGTTAAAACAAAGCAAGAATTTTTTATTTTTTTATTTTATTAGCAAATTAAACAGACACTTAAAATTAAAGCACTTTTTGGGAAGTTGCGATATATTTACTATTTTTTTTTTTTTTTTCAAATATGACAATTAACAGAAGCTAACTAAAACATATTAAAGCAAAAACTTTACTATTACAGATTATTAGTATTTACATGAAAAGCAAAGATTCAGGTGGCAACCTTTTAATATTAGTTAAAGATACTATAAACAATCCTTAAAAACAGAAGAAGTTTAAAAGAAAGATTGGAAATATTTTTAAGAGAGTTGCCATATTTTAAAAAACGTATTTAAAAAAAAAAAATATATGATTACAAGCTAAAAAACCAGAATATTTGAAAAGAACGAACGAAATGTATTTTTCATCCATAAGTTCTTTGACCGTAAAACAGGCCAAACATTTTTTTGTTCCTAAATATTAAACCAAATTGGCGATCTGATAAATATACATTTCAATTCCGCACTACTAAGGTGTCTTGGCTGCTGTTCTGATCAATATTTGACTTGAGTTCGAATTCTAAGTATTTCTTTTTCGTCCTCGGATATCTTAACTTTGATATCTTTTGAGATCTGTATTGACAATTAGCTTTGCCTTTATTAGATTAAAGTTGTGGGAGTAGCAGAAGAATTGTTTAATTCCATCCACCAATTTGGACATACTTAGGTTATTAAAAATCATATTTAGTTCAATGGCTTCATACGTTTGGAACTAGCTCCTTGCTTGATGGCAGTGATTTCCTTCGATTTCCGCCCAGAAATAAATTACCAAGATTATGCAGGATATCTTGATCTACTAGGCATATCGGCACCGAAATTCCATATTCGATAGCATGGAAGTGCGCCATTTTCCAATACTGTCATAATTTTAGTAGCAAATGTCTTGTATCCGATAGTTCTGTTAAGAACTTAGCCTAAACAGGAAACCAGACATTAACAGATACTTCAAAACGGGTTTTTACGCTCCTTACAGCTGCCTAATCTTATGATTCCTAGTTATAAGCAAAGATTCTTATGGATTTAACGCCTTCTTAAACTTTGTCAATTCACTTCTATTCATTAATTCAAATTCCTGTTGAAAACTCCAAGACACACCCCTAATATTGGTGCGAAACTCTGCTAAGTCTCAATAGCATAAAGCATTGTCTCATAACACCTCACTTTTAAGGAATTCCCTAACGCGCTCATTACATCTCACTTATGCAATCGCTCGCCTCACTTTGCTATGGAGCAGTTCAACGACCGCCTAGATACCGCATTCGGGTGTGAACTATTTTTTGGTTTCTATTTGCACACATATTACTTTGGAGTTATGAGTTTGAGACTACGCTTTTCATAAATGCCGCCGTCGCGACTTCCTCGTATGCATAACTTGACAGCACTTTGTACTTACGACAACTACATGTGTTTTTGTTGTCTTGTTTTTATTTGTTTGGCCTGCCATAATTATGACTGCGCTGTAATATTTTCAGCTTTTTGCTGCGGCCATTCAAAAGTGCCAACTGCCAACCGAGGCAAAGTAATTCAGTGGCGGTATTTATGTGTGTACCCATACAAATAAAGATGCTGCAACGAATTATGGCACTTAACACTTTAGGCTTAGTGTTGCATGCTGTAATATGTTGCAATTGGTGGCACATAACGCTGGGCTGCAACGTTTCTCGCACATTAGCATGTAAATGATAATAGTAATAATAGATTGAGGTTAAAGGCATCTAATGTATAACTGTAATTACCATAACTGTTTAAGAAATGCCTGTAAATCTAGCGCGACGGTTTTTCGACGCAGCAACCGATTTTTAATGGTTCACATTAAAAGTTCAATTTAAAAAAAGAAGACAAAACATATGTACACCCTTCACAAATGAAAAAGTCTTCTATACAATAACTAATGTTGATCAATCTGTTTGTATGCCAGCATGCGTTATATCGGCGTCTGTCAGTAACATATGAGAGAGAAAAAAAGTTTCAGGTGGATACGGAAGAGATTAGTTCGAGTTAATACAGACAGATATACATGGCTAAATCGACTCACTTCCTCATGCTGATTATATACTTATATTCATATATATATGTTATATATTGTATCCGACGTCTCTTTCTGAGTGTTACAAAGTTTCTGGCAAAGTTCGTATACCCTGCATTAATTGAAAAGTGTAGTATCATGAAGACAAGCGGGGACGTCAGCTCCAAAGCATGGGCTAAAGGGATTTTATATTTATTATTCATCTTAGATGAAGTTCTGTAGCACATCAACTATTTGAGTGAAGGGTTTCATGAGTTTCCTCCGTTAAAAATCAGATATTTTTCAACAATTTTTTTCTCATATAAAAAATAATATATTTTATTAGAATTTTTATTGTTACTTACATTAAGAACAAAGCAATTCTGAAATTTTTGAAAAATATTTTAAACTCGGCCATTGCTATGGCATTTACGGTAACCCTTCGGAAAAAGATACGCAGGATAACTTACAGGATTATCTAAAGTGAAAAAATATGTGTTTCAGTTGGACAAAGGAAAAATAACTGAAAATTGGATTTTTGGGAGACATTTTTACAAAAGAAATAAAAATTTCAGTGAAAATTTCGCGTCTTTTTTCATTCAAATAGTTGGAATCAAAACAAGATCCTTCGTCCAAGTCCTTAATAAATGTATCTCAAAGACCTGTGTAAAATTTCAAGAAGATCGGTTAAGTAATTCTCGAGAAATCCTGCCCATCTACTTAAAAAACACAGTTTCGAAAATAAACGCGTTTAAAGGAGCTCACATGTTCTCAAAACTGTATCTCTGTAGCTATAACTCGAATCAATTTGAAAATTGAGAACAATATTTTAGAGATGATATAGAATTTAATATAACGGTAAAAGACAATATTCGGATGGGCACATATAATATATTTATACCAACAACAAACTACATATGCACAACAAGGGCTTCCTCAAAAATAAGCATATTTTGTCACTATTTTTTTATCTTTTCAATATTTATCATACCATTATTTTTGAAACCTGTGATGAAAATAGAAAGATATAGAAAATATTGGAAAGGCGGTATCAATTTGGAACATAATAATAGAGAATTGCTAGAAAAGGCTCTTTAGTTTTATTTTTACTAATATGTGAGTGGTTGAAAATTAGCTATGAGGTCCCAGGGCTATGGATTGGAGTGATCCTCAAGAGTCACAAACTTGCTTTGGAGCAGGTTGATTCTCAAGTGTTGGAAGTGCGTTTCTTGAGCTTGGTCAAGCACGTCATCCCTCATACTTGCCTTAAGACTGTTTTATTTGGCTGAAGTCATCTGAAGATAAAGTATATCAGCGAGACTTGGCATCCATCCCTTCAGTCAATTGGGATCTATTTGGTAGCGAAATCAGTCAATCGAAATTATTATAACTGTGGCCGTAAAACAGTTTACTGAGGAACACCATGGTGAAAGGTAAACCGCTTTTAATATTTTTTGAAATAGTTAGAAGGACTCCACGATTCCGGAAAATTATATTCAAAGTGTGTTTTAGAGTAAACAGGAGTTAAGAAAAACTACAAAATTGGTTTTTTCGGCAAAACCAATTTTTTTTATTCACAGTATTCTCCTTCAGCTTCAATACAGCTTGGTGTATTGAATTGTCCAAAATGCATGGTCCAAAAGCATGTCGAACTGGTGTTTTAGCTCGTTGGCCGGTATGCCGGTGCAAGCCTTTTAAATGGCCTCTCTACTTCTGTATAACGCTTTCCTTTCATGGGCAAATGCATTTTCCAAAAAGGAAGAAGTCGCACGGTGCCATATCAAGTTAATACGGGGAGTGCTTAATGGTTAAAATGCCATTTTTGATCAAATAATCGGTTACAATTGTCCTTCGAATGTTGGATTCTGAGCAAATTTTGATCGTCAGTCAATTTGTGCGGAACAAATCGTGCACACACCTTTCGTAAGCCCATATGTTCGGTCAAAATGCGATAAATCGATGTTTTGGAGATGTTCAATTCCATTTCCATAAATTTCAATGATGATTTCGGCTGATTTTTGACTCACACACAGTTTCTATAGAATTTCCGGTTATCACGAATGTTGATCGTGAAATGAAACGTTTCAGTAAAAGTTTTACCAATTTTAAAACAACATTACTCTTTGTTCGAAGCTCATTTTCACAAAAGGCACAAGAGTATTTTAGTTTCTTAGGTAAATATTTATTAATTTAATAAGAAGTATGTCCTTCGTTATTGTTTAGAACTTCCTCCAAACGCTTTGACATTGAGCTAATGAGAGAATGAATGTACGATGGCTCAATGTTCCTCCATTTTTGTTGAATTTAGTTTGAGCTCTTTAATGTTCTTAAACTGACGTCCATGGCTGAAAACCTTACTCGCTGGCAGTGACCAGAGATTCTCAATTAGGTTTAGGTCAGGACTAATCGCAGGCCAATCGAGAGTTGGAATTCCGCGGGATAACAGGAATTCTTTTGTCTTCCTTGAACGATGGATTGCTGCGTTGTCCTGCTGAAAAATATATTCTGGAACAGATACATCTTTTCCAAACGATATTAAGACATCATCTAGAAGCTGGATATAATAATCGGAGTCCATCTTGGTGCTAATGAAGCAGATAGGTGTGGTTCCTCGGTAACTTACCATTAGGGAACCACCTCCAAAGTTTCGGCGTTGACGTTTTTGCTTGGGCGTGCCTTTCTTGCGCCAATACTTATCTGCACCATCCGGCCCATCCAAATTAAATTTCTTCTCATCCGAAAATATTACAGTTTTCCATTCTTTATCCCAACAAATATATTTTTCAGCAAACCGTAATCTAGCCAATTTATGCCGAGGTAGCAGTGCTGGTTTGGAACATTTTTTTTCGTAGGAGAGAGTTAAATCTTTTTTTTTTAATTTGTTGTACGCGTCGCACACCTACTCCTAAGCCCATTTCTCCAACTATCTCTTTTACGCTTAAGTTTTCTTTCACTGCAAGCCTGGAAATCTCCCTTTTCGTCCCGTGGTCGCTTTTTTCCCATATAGATGGCCCATTTTTATGAAGTTGTGGATGACACAACTAGATCTGTTTAACCGCCTCGCAATATCGCGATTCGACCGTCCCTCTTCAGGATACGCTTCAATTTTTCCCCTTTCCTCAAGAGTTAATGGTTTGCCAAGTGGCATTCTGAAATGTTTACATATTAAATATAAAATACTTGTGTTATTTATTAAAAATAGACTAAAATAAGAGATACCTACTTGTATTTCCTTGTACTGTCAGTATAATTTTTATAAAATATTAATTTTCACAATGCCTTTATACTTATTTCGCACTTCCTAACGGTTCTAGTCGCGTTTTATTTTTCATACACACACAAGGATGAGCAAAACTTATCGATATTGCCTAAAGTTGCCACAGAATTCAATTACGCATTTGCAAAAAAAAAAAAAAAACAAAGTTATTTTGTGGGTTGCAAATCAAGAGAGTAATGATAAGAAAAACATCTGCCTTTATACTTATTTCGCACTTTATTTATTAATATGACGAGAAGTATGGTGAAATTTTTTTAAATATCCTTTTAAATATCCTGGACCTCAGGAACGCTGGTACTTTGTTTTTTCTGGATTGATCGGACTGCCTATAAAAATTGCCAAGCAGCTGTTTGTCAAAAGGCGTGTTTTTGTAAGCAACTAAAAGAAAGTTTTTCGATTTTTACATTTAATTTTAACGTTGAGCAAAAAATGTTGTTTGAGGAAAGAATCAAAAAATTTGATGCTTGAAAATCGTCGATTGACAATTAGAGAGAGATTGGAAAAAGCGTTTGAATAAAGTGCGTTTTATTAGGTGGAGATTATTTTGAAAGGCACGCAATTGATCTGCAAGAATTAATTAAGAAGTTAGATTATAAACAAATTCAGCTCCCTTTTTGATCACTATAGTATGTACATATCTCAGAACAGGTTATTATATTTGAGTGACAGTGGCTCTTGGAAAAAACGTACTGAAACAGTTTTTATAGATAATTTTGTTATCTAAAATATATGTTTTGTTTTTGTTACAACTTACCGTTTTGTTGACCTTAGCCGTGAATTTTTTCCATACTTCGGAACGTTGAGGAGATTTGATATGTTAGGTCATAATTTGTACATATTCACTAACCTTTCTTGCTGTAAATGTATGTAACCTTGAATGTTTATTTTGATCGCATTTTTAATTCATAATACTGTAATTTTATTTTGTCATAATAACATATGTATATACATATATACTATATATCCTATAACTTATCAGTAAAAAATATCTTACAATAAATTTCGCATTCTTAAACTAAAACAAAAACAGAAAAATATAAAAAAACAGAACTACAAACAGAAAATAAGTAAATATAGTAATGGAAATGCACTGGACGTTTGCCCAGTTGCCACACAATATTCCATAAAAACATGTTCAAAGCTAAAGTAGCTCCACTCTGTGGGCGCTATGGTTATCTGATCGAGTTACACTCGTATGTCATAATATAGAAAAATTACTGCTAGCTCTCAAATTCAGTTGAATTGGTTGTTACATAAGCAGTTAACAGCAATTTAACGAAATTCGAAAATTACAGTTGAACTGAATTGTAATGGAAATAACTGTTTATTCATTGCTAGGTTAGACTTTCAAGTTCGCAAAATTCAATTGATTATTAATAAGAGTGAATATGAAGGTATATAAGAAGACGAATAGAAACTTATTAACGAACTATTGTTGTTAATATCAACATTTACGGAGTTTAGGACATTAATCTCTGAACTATGGCCAATCAAATAGCACAGAGTAATATGTAAAAATAGGTCAAAATTGAATACTGCGCTTGAATAATGTAGCACAGCAAACGTCTAAATTCTGTTAATAATTCACTAAAACATTTGTATAAACTTTTGTGACTCTTGTTCGGGTAAAACCATGGTTTACACTAAACAGAGTAATTTAATATAGAGCAAGGGAACTGCTGTATTAAAGGGATTCATCATGAAAAAAATTTATAGTAAGTTGGTTGATTGGAATATTAATTCTAATTAAAATGTTCGTATTTCTCAAAATTTCTTCCACGTCGATTTAGCATCATTAAATTAGTCGAACAGCCTCATAAGATCATTACTATAGTTCCGTTTATATTCTATGTTAAATGAACTTTCCATATACCGTTCTTTGCATTTAACAGCACTTCAAATGTAACAGTTTTCTAAAGCGCAACTGCGCCTCACCCAACGTCGTCTTGCGCGTCTCCGGCATGGTCACAGCAAAGACCACAAACAGGATCAACATCAATATGCCCACAAAGAGCGCATACACATACATCGAGTAGGTGTTGAAGTGGAAAGTGCAAATGACAATAATATGGATCACTTGCTGCAACGTCAGACAAGCAGCTATGAAGTACGGCTTAAGTGACATCGGAAACGCTTCGCTCAAATACACTGACGAACTCGGCGCATACAGACCCGCAAAGAATTGAAAAAGTTGCGAAAGCACACATATGAAAGACATGTGGTATTCGCTCACCACGCTCAACTCATCCACATACTCGCAACCAATAGCGATCGACAGCACCGCGGTGAGCAGCAGCGCCACCAACGACACCAACTTTCGGCCGGTCACATCGAACATATACAGCGATGAGAAGGTGCCGCCAACGCGTAGTATGACAAACACTATGGGCTGCCATTCATAATCACGCAACACCATCAAATTGGCCACCTTCATCGCCTCGTTCATGGGCAGCGAGAAGCCGAATGCGACCATGCTGCGATACAGCATCAAACGCAGCAACGGACTATGCACCAGCGTATCGCGCCACTCCACCGTCTCCGTCTCCACCACATAGGTCTTCAGCTGATGCAACAGTACTTGCAGCATCTGCGGTGCGGCATACTCGGGCCGTTGCAGCTGTCGCAAGCAATTGAGCGCGCGCGCATCATCACATTGTCGTATGAAGAAGATCGGCGACTCGACGATGAAATGCGCCAAGCAAATGGCGAGCACGCCGAAAATTATGGCAAATATGCCGTGCAAGCGATCGGCGGCGAAGTACACGGGCGACGTCCATTGTGATGTGTAGACGACTTGTATGACTATGCCAATTGTCATGCTGTTCTGCTCCAGCCACAAGCAGAAGCCGCGATTCTCGGTGGCCGCTATTTCGCTGGCGTGCACCAGAAATGCCAGCGTCGTGCTGCCGATTGCGATGCCGTTAATGTAGCGCGCTGCCAGTACGGCGTTGTAGTTGTACGGTACGCTGGTGAAGATGATACCGCCAATGATGACCAGAAAGGCGCCAAGCAACTGCAAAATGCCAACTGATCGCTGATGAGCAACAAATCGTTACATATCACTACTTCATGCTAAACTTACCACAAAGAGGCGCTTCGGCACGCTTTTTATTAGCGGCGCTGCCAGCAGTGCGCCAATTATAAAGCCCACGAACCAGGAGTAACGTAACTGCATGGTGGTCTGTATGTGGGTGTGCAGATTCCAGCCGAGTCCAAAGGCCATACTCATGCCGCCGGGAATGAAAATTAGTGCACCTGGAACAAAAAAAAATCTAAATTAAGTTGTTAAACATTTCATATCGAATTATAAATGAAATTAATTCATATCGAATTACAAAAAAAATTAAAAATTTCCGAAAGTGCTGATAGCCGGATATAAGTGAGACATAATGCCTTAATGACATGCCGAATGTGCAAGAGTAAGAAAGGAAAACACACTTGCTATTTACTGACAATGGGCTTTTATAACTAGAGACTTCGTAGTTCAAGGTACTTGAAGAAGTTTTTGTTAAATTTTGCATCACGTTCAAAAAGGAATGAGAAAAATAAAATTAGCTGATGCTGGCATCGTGTATTTTTTTTTTTTTTTTTGTTTTTGTTTGTCGACTGCATTTCCCTAATTACGCATTAAATTACATTTACTTTTTAACTAAATAAAATTTTTATAGAAAGCAAAAATTGCTTATAAAACGTATCAGTCTTCTGCGCTGTGAAGCCATGATAATCTGATTTTCTTCGCTCGAAACTTCAATATCTCTATTTTCATTCTCGTTAGCTGCCCCGAGTATGGGTTTGAAATTCGCGAAATCTCGGAAAGATCATATCCGAGTTCTCCCTTCCACATGAGGGGATCTCGATCTCAAAAGACAACGCTGGTGTATAGTGATTTTGTTGCCCAAGATTTAAAATGAATTTTGAATATATTTGTGCTCGCAATTTATGACATTTTTAATATATTAATTTAAAATCTTTAGTTCATTTTACTTTACAAAATTCATAAAAGCATGGAACATGAACAAAATAACATATACAATTTTTAATATCAGTAATTTTCAAGTTATTGTTAAATTTTTTTTAAGGATCAGCAGTATCCTTCATCTTCGATCTTCAATTGTAGTAGAACAGTTCTATCTCTTTCTCATCGTAATTAACCAAATTAATCGAAAATGCATCTAAATGATTGCGAATATAATTTCGGTTGATACTCATATTTGCTCTTAGAATCGCAAAGTTTGTCAACATATTTTGGACCATTTCTTCATATTGGGTAGTCGAAAAAGTCGTTTCGTATTTTTACTTCAACTTTCAACTTATTTTTTTATGTTTATAATGAACTTTAATGGACCAAATATGTACCATTTTGGTCGACCACTTTTTTCCTTTTTCGGCTAGAGACATTATTTCATCAGTGAAAAACTTTTTTGGTTTCTCAGGGAGGACAAGTAATTTTCACAGGCTTCTCTTGAAGCCAACTTCACTCCATTAAGGGAGTTCTACATTTACCGAAACAAATAATGGTCCGATGGTGCTACGTTAGGGTAATATGGTGGATGCATCAGAACTTCCCAGACAAGCTCTCCCAGTTTTTTTCAAGCCATCAAAAATGTGTGTGGTATAGCGTTGTCGTGATGGAAGAGGAAGCCCTTTCTGTTGATCAGTTCTGGCCGTTTTTTTTTTTTCAATTGCTTGCTTCAATCCTGTCTCTTATACACATCTAGATGTGTATAAGAGACAGGCTTACTTCAATCTCATCAGTTGCTGAAAGTTAAATTTAGAATCTATTGTTCGACCAGGCTGGAGCAGCTCAT
The DNA here is from genome assembly GCF_001853355.1 of Bactrocera latifrons. Taxonomy (NCBI): domain Eukaryota; kingdom Metazoa; phylum Arthropoda; class Insecta; order Diptera; family Tephritidae; genus Bactrocera; species Bactrocera latifrons. The sequence continues at coordinate 1,239,970 of NW_017534406.1, forward strand.
AGTGGATGATTCCTTTCCAATCCAGCAGCATAACCTTTCGAGGCGTGAATCCCGGCTTTGTGACCATTTTGTTGAGTTGCCTTACGCTTGGACCATGATCTTTTTCAAACATTATTGTCCACTTTTCGCCTCCTGTTACTATTCGCTTCAAAAATGGTTCGATTTCACTTCGTGTCATCAAAGGATCGCAGATGTTAAGTCAGTTAATTAAATTTCTGACAGTCAATTCATGTGATAATGAACGTTATGTTCCTTAGCGATGTCATGGCTGCTTATGTGTTGGTTCTATGTGATGGTCCTTCCATAATTTCATCGATTTTTCAACAATAGGTCGACCAGAGCGAGTTGCATTTTTCATATCGAAAATTTCTTTTTTATACAAATATAGCGAATTTCTTCATTATTTTCACTAATTTTTCAACAGCTGTAACTTTTTTTACACTTCCCCGAATTTAATTGTTTTTGAGTTAAATGTAGCTTAAAATCTCACCTTTCCAACACTATATGGTATGACACAATTTGATTGGTAACACTGGAGTTATACGACTGCAACTACATTTATTCACAAAATACAAAAATTCGCCTACCCTATTTTGGTTACCTAGGAAAATTTCGACTATCAACACTAAACCTTTTAGCTACATTTTTCGGTACTTAACCGAAATTTTCGGGTCCACTTGCCCGTGTTTGACCCAGACGTAATTAATATAACGATTAGTGAAACTGAATAGTGCCTTTGAAGTGTAACACTTAAGATCAAAAATTTTCAAAATCAGATCAAAATTATTCAAGCCGTCAGATACCGAGCATATGAACCCTGGTCCCTAATGCGAACTATCCAAACTCCAAACCTTTTTATAAAATTGCTCGTTTTCCACATCAACTCAATATAATTGAATTCAGGCTCTCGATTGAGATTATGTAAGATATCGTTTATTTGAGGAAGTTTTTAATATTTTTATCGCTGACAGTAGATAAAATATAGTTATAAAACTAATTTATTCAACAACCTATTAGGTCCACACCTTTGCTTCCGCCATTTTCCAATAGATATCTCTAGAGTCAAGCACTGGTCGATTAAATCATTTTATATCGATCTTGGACATTTGTGTCAACATTAACCCAACAAAATATTTATAGAGATCTGTTTGCATTCCAAACTTATTCTTCGCTTTTTGGGCCGAATTCTCGACCCGTCTACACTTTACTGAGACTACATATACATAGATAATACTATTACTCTACTACTAACATCTATATGATTTTTATTAGGTATTAAAAAAGCATAGAATTTTTGTAAAGCAACTTGTGTTAGTTTACAAAAAAATGGATCATAAAGCATTTCGTGTGTGAATTTAGCATTGCTTTTTGAGGGAATGAGGGAAAACACGTTTTCACCGTTTTTATACAATAAAGCCTTAAATATAATATTAGTAAATATGATACAAATTTAATTGTAATCAATAAAAGACTTCTTCGAATAATGAATGTTGAATTCTTTCGCAAAATTTTTAAAATTAATTTGTGCAAACACCCCCGAACCTGGCAAATTGCACGAGTATGAAATGTTCGGGTACATATAAACTTAGACCTTCCTTACTTGTTTATTGCACTATTATATACCAAGTAACTATTTTTTTTAATTATTTCAGCCGATCCACTCCGTGGGCAGTCATGTGGCGGATTTATCGAAATTTAAGTGTGATGAGGTTGTCGTACTTAATCGTTCAGTGTGAATAGGTTCTAATAATTAAAAAATCAATTACCTATAGCCTGCAATTTAAATTAAGTGTTAAACTGTTTCTTGCCAAAACAAAAGCAAGAGTTTAATTTACAGCCCCCGAATCACCATATAAAATACGGATCGTAAACTTGCATAAATATCGATTCATTATGAATGACGATTATAATGCCAAACACACCTTCCGGGGGTTTACACCTGGCAAACACTAAAGGCAAAGAATTATTAAGAGCAATTCTAGAAACTGGTTGGGATCAAGTTTTCTCTGGCAAACTAAACTACTAGCCTTTTCGAGCAGCAAATATTTCCGACGTTATAGATTTATTTATTACAAAACCAATTTCTTTTTAAAAATATTTGATCTTAGCTCAGGTCATTACCCCGTTTTGTCACCAACATTCGTCTGTAGCAAGTCAACAGATTGAGATTATTTTAAAAAAATTACAGTACATATAATAATGTTTAGTCCGACGAGCTGAATAGATTTAGCCACGTACGTCTGTTTGTAAATACGCGAACTAGTCACTTAGTTATTGCAATATTCTCCTGAAGAAACGCCGATATCGGTCCACTATAACATATAGCTGTCATACAAACTGACCTATCAAAGTTAGGTTTTTATAAGGAAAGCTTAACTTAGCTAACATTTTTTCTTGTCGTTAATTTTTTAAAAATATTTTTTTTTATTTAATGAAAAAATTAAGGGTTTTATATGCATAAGAATCAGTTCCATTGTTACACTATCAAAAATCGGCAGTCAGTTTAATTTAATATTAACACCATGTAAGTACAATGCGTACAATGCGTACTATATGTAAGTATGTACTTAATGCAGCATGATATATCACCACAAAACCGAATCACTGGCTTTCGTTATCACCGAAAATTGATTGATAATATTTGTACACAGATTTATTAAGTAATATCGCAAAACTTTACTCATTCTTTGATTCACACAACATATGTATTTATTGCAATCGCTGTCATTACACTCATGAGTTTACACACAATTTTCATCACATGTCCATACATATTTATATATATCGGCAATCCAAATTCAAGCACTTTACACGGCAACGATAGCACATACATACATACATCCGAGTCTAATTTTGCATTACCTGACAATAAAGACATCCACTGTTTCACTGTTGGATGGTATACAATTTTATTTTTCCTTTGCGGAAAGGGATCTTCAGTGGTCTGTGTAACGGGTGAACTATTTCGACAAATCATTTCGAGCTCCGTATCCTTGGCCATCAATTCAAAAGTAATCTTTTTTTTATAAACCGTTTCAAAATGTTAAAAATTGTCCACTTTGACTCCACAAGCTTCGAATGTTCTAAATGTACTAAAGTCACTAACTGTGTATGCGATTTCCGTTACCGTCAACATACAATGTATAAACATACAGAAATAAACATAAAACAAAGGGCATTAGGTGTTATCAAAGCGGTCGATAAAGTGGGATAAATGTGGCATTAAGTTGGAATGACAAATATCGGTGACGAAGTCGAGTAGAACTATTGTCTTATCGATTTTCGAAAGGTAAACAATCAAAAGCAATGCTTACGCAACGCGTGAATAAAAAAGCGGAATAATTTGGACAACGACATCGAAAAGTGACCAAAACAGACAGCCAAAAATAGCAGAAAAAAAGTGTTAAAAAATGAACAAAATCATCATGTACTATATAAAACAAAAAAAAAGAGAACTTAAATGGAGTAAAACATTGGGTAGATAGTGAGGTCTATCGATGGACGAAAAGTCTTTCATGCTGTACGATTGTAGAAACGAAGTAATATGAGAAATGGCCAGCAGGAGCTTATAACTATTTTTCGAGAGAACTGTTAACTAAAAATAAATTATGTCAAAAATCATTGCCTAAAAAAATATCAAGAATTTCAGAGCTTTACTAAGTATTTTCGGCTCTTTTCACCTTCGAAAAACGCTTATTCTTATAACTTTGAAGTACCCTTCCAACCGCTGATATTCCAATAAGATTTTTTCATATCCGAAATGTACTCATTAGTCCCCATAATTATATCCCTCTAGTACCGTATAATATTCAAGAAACCTATGGGCGGTTCAGAGAAAGCAAATCTTTCACAAAAAAGTAGACATGTTTTTTTTCAGTTATAGAGCAGACCAATTTTTGAAGCATACTTCCCAAAGTATTTTATTTATAGCTTTTAGTGATCTGCCTAATAGGCCGATTCTGTGATTCGCTTAATAGAGCCAAATGACAGCTCTTCATGCCCTAGATGAAGTTCTTTGCGGACGCAGCCTGCCATATTTATGTAGCCTTGCTCTGAATTAATCAAAATATGATCCAAACTAGGACTATTCATTATTCTGAATAAACTGAAGCTTTGTTTGGAATTGTAATAAGCGATAAAATAAATTATTAGCCAAAAAATATGAATGTTAAATATTTCCAAAAGAATTTTTTTTTTCAAATGTTGTCAAATTATTAAATTCAATTAAAATAAACATAGTAATATAGATAGGTAGGTACGAATCCCACTACCATAAGCTTAACTAGCGCAGAATGTGCCATTTATATGTAGGACCTCATTGCCTTGTATTCCGTTTCATCGTTGCGTTCGAACCATTTGGTGCTCTCAATGAGAATAGTGCTTGGTACCTAACCTTGAATGGTTGTCCACAAATAGCTATTATCTGTTATGCTGTTTGTGGACAACAATGCATGGTTTGGTGCCTGATGGTTGGAAAGAATTTGGATAAAACTGGACTTTCGCACAGAAAGTGAAAAACCTCTTCCGTATTTCCATTTTGATTGCAATTGCGGCAACTGCTGTTATAAACAGGCACTGCAACTTGTTGTTGTGTTTCTTTAGCTCTGTGCGTTTTGTTCAAAATTGTATCGTTCCTAGTGGCTTCGTTTCGGACTCGGCCAACTTTGCCAACTCGTTTGCTTTTTCAAACTATGAGCAAGTTTAGTTGACCTGCCAGTGAGCTTAAAGCCTTCCTGCAGTTGTTGACTACTTTAGAATTAATCTGTACGGTCGACAGGATAAGCCGAGCCGACTGGTTGTCCGTATATATGGTTACTTTCTACATCATGTAGCAGTTATTCAATAGAACTTTACCGGCCTTCTCAGTGACTAGTACGTATACTTCAGATTGGAAGATGATGGCTGAGTTGATTTATGGATAGAAATAGAAGTTTCAAGTTAATTGGAGCATACTTCCACCCGTACTTGGGCGTAAATAGAGGTAGCACTCTCCTCTTCTACTATAACTGATCTTTATTCACGTCTAGAAGGAATATTAACCTATAAAGCACCAATAGTCACCACCCTAAATCTTGCGATATAAGATTTGCAGTAATCTGTCATGATACCATGTTTTCTGTGCGACTACCTGTTCTTTCATAATCGCCAACATGTTTCGATTGACTGTTCTCAGGCCACGCTAACTTCAGTATACCTATGATATATCGCGAACTTGTACAAATCAAGGTAGGAGAACAGAATTGGTTATAAATGAGGACGATGAAAGTTGATAGAATTGAAAGAATATATATATTACTAACGTTGTTGCCCTGTGACGTGCGCAGAATCGTTCTGAAAGATGACGTCGTATTACCATATTACTTACTGACCGTTAACCGTTAACTTTACCTTCTCTATATGTGACCTGGTCTACGGAAAGGGGGCTTAGGTGTCAAAAAATCAATTTTCACTTTTTAGTTGATTCGGATGGAAGATGAGATGCTTATTCCCGTGATAGAATATGTATCTGATTCAAATATACTTGCATTCATCCAATATGCGTCTGACACTGATCCACGGACAAATTTTCATATTATTTCGCCCATACATAATAGGTTTTTTTTTAATGACGTCGACGTCCTGCATGAATTCTTGTCGCAGGCACTTTTTAATATGTGACAAGAGTTTAAAGCAATCCAATAGACAAAACCATGAAATGAGCCTGCTTTTTGCGATTACTGTCTTTCGTACCATTCCGGGCAAAAAAAACCAGTCTCTTGCAATTTGAAGACTGTAGACTGGCGAAATCCCACAATGCCCAATGTATGCTGGAGTTTTGATTCTGTTGTGTGGCCTTTTATTGACAACAAAACTTTTTCGTTATTTTCATATAACATCACTTTCACAAATATAACGGATATTTTTATACCCTGAACAGGGTGTATTAAGTTTGTCTCGAAGTTTGTAACACCCCGAAAGAAGCGTCTGAGATCCTATAAAGTATATATATAAATGATCAGTATGTTGAGCTGAATCGATTTAGCCATGTCCCTCTGTCTGTATATATACGAACTTGTCACTCAGTGTTTAAGATATCATATTGAAATTTTGTTAACGTCATTTTCTCTTCAAGAAGCTGCTCATTTGTCGGAACTGCCGATATTGGAACCCTATAACATATAGCTGCCATACAAACCTACCGATCGGAATCAAGGGCTTGTACGGCAAACTTTCGCATTTGAAACTGTTCAGATCGGTTTACTATAGCATCTAGCTTCTATACAAACTGAACACATAGTTCATAAAATAAATGCACCTGTGAAGGGTATATTAGCTTCGGTGCAGCCGAAGTTAACGCTTTTTCTTGTTTGTTGTTCCAATTGTGAAGCAGAGAAGACCATTTTAAAACACGTGCGCGATATATAAGTCAACGTCTACAAGCGCTTTTTATATTTAACCAACTATAACATTGCATCATAATGAACTACAACAATTGAGCAGAAAAGTTAATTGACAACCTTTCACCGCAACACTTCGTTTGGTTGTGCGTGTAATTCAATATTATTAACGCAATTTGAAAATTTTGAATACACAAAATCACAACCATCAAAACTTTCGTAATCGCTCATGCTGTGTGCCCGAAAAAGAGGCTTCACAAATTCACCGGTGAATTGCGCTTGCAACCCCAGCTATTGAACTTTGTAGTGTGATTAATCAGAGTAGTAGTCAAATAGTAGACGTGTGTGAGAAAGCATTCCAAATTCTAAAAATGGAGGTATGTAAATGGCGTTCACTTGGCTTGATGACCGTAAAATGCGGCTTAGAGCGCACATTCAAGCCGACATTCAGTCGCTCATTTAGGTAGCCGGCTAAACGGGTTGGCAGCAAGCGGGCGCATTCGCACTCAATTTATTTAGATTTGCTTGTCAAATGGAAAACTTCATTGTTCTAACTCCTAATTGCATGCGAAAAGTGATTAATGAGCTGCCCGTTAAATTAGTGTAGAAAATAGTAAAATTTATATATATATATTTTTTTTTGGGTGCAAATGGTGTGCTCTTTATAGCACGCTCTTTCGTTGGGCTAATGAATTATTTTGAATTTGATGAAGTTGCAATTCTTTAACTACTAAAGCTTTTGAATGAGTAAAATAAAAAGAAGTTCAAAAAATCTAAAAATATATTTTCTACGAAATGCAGCACTTTTAGCTCACAGCATTTGAGTCAAAATAATTTGGTGTGCCAGTTAGTGGCGTTAATTGATTTTGAGTGTTTAACTCTTGTTAACTATTATTATAAAACGGGGTATTTGTATAACCAGAAGCAATGCGATTAAATCTATGGCGTTTTTTTAGAATGACTTATGTTAGTTATTGTAACTTGAATTTATATCGTCTAGTTTTATTAAAATGAACGTCATATTTGATTTTATAAACTGTCTTCAAATCAAAATAAAATTGAGCTTTTCAAATTATTAAGAAAAAACCAAAAACTATACGCAAATAAGTATGTTCGATGTATTTTGTGACCAAATTACTCGTCGAAGCCAATTGAACTTAAGCTACTAAACTAACTGCACCGAAATATTAAAGCGCTCAGACTGTTACAACTCTTACGGTTTCTACAATTAGTATAGTAGAATATTAAAATAGTTTCGATTGAGCTTAAACCTCAAATGCCAGTGCGTTTAACTATCAAATATACTCCAATTGAAGTTAAGAGGTTATGTACACTACGAAAATTTGAGATTGACCCGGCAAAAAGTTTCGAAGGTACAAGGTTCGTACTTGAAAGAATTTTTTAACTCAGTGTAATTGGTTCCCGAGCTTTAAACACAACATTTTTCTGAAAAAACTGTGTTCAGTGTCGGTAAAGAAAATTACTCTGAACCTTCTTAAAAATTTCACATGACACTCTTTGATACAATAATCAAGCAGGGTTCGAAGTAAACAAATTTTAATTTTTTGTTTTTGTTTCTAAAGAGAAGCATTTTTATGGAAAGCCACCGTTATGTAGACAACCAAAGTTTTGACTTGTCCTTTGATCTTTAACTACGTACGTCTATAATAATAATAATTGTTAAAAAAAAAAAATATTTCTTTAAAGAAAATATGAAACATTTTCAAGAAAAATCCAACTTTTTGCTTAATTTATTTTCTATTAATTGTAGCGTTTCTATATCCAAGAAAAAACAAATTTGACCCATCAAGAATACTTCAAAAATAGTTCAGGGGATAAACTATTTCGACTTAGTCATGCACATCTCTCTGCCTTGCTTCTAATGCCTACTGATCCATTGGCAAGAGTATATAACCTCAAAAGTATTTCCGCAAGCATTCATCATTTAATTATATCTTTTTATTAATAACTCCCCTGGAACAAAGATAAGGCAGAAATTGACAAAACAATGAAAGCACAAAACATTGCCCACATTTTACTTAAGAGTGCTGCATTTACCGTTAGCACCTTATTTAGAAATGCTTGATCATGCCTTATTATAACTTCTGTCGAAAATTTGGCATTCTTACACACCCAATTGTTGCTTGATACTTGAATATTTCTTTGTTTTTACGTGTGTGGGCGCTTTTTGCACATTGAAGTTAAGAGAAGCAACGGTTTCACTTTTTTACACTCAATTATTTTTAATAAAAAGAGATCGTTAATTCGGCATACATTCGTCAATTTGTAGGTAGCTTTATGGGCGAATGTTACGACAATAAATTAAAAGTTATATGTATGTACATCTATACACATATATGTAATATATATTATATATATAATGATGTACAAAATATACATACATCTGTACAATGAATAAACGAATGCGCTAATGACTGCGTCGGCACACTTCCTTCGATTCTTTGTGATCATTAATTGTATGGAAACTTCATTGCGCTGACGTCATTTGACAGAAATAAGCAAACTGACGTTGTAGGTGTATTCTCGACGTGTGCTCATTGATGAAAGTATTTACAACAAAAGTTTATATTTTTATGCGTACATATTTGTATTTTGTGTGAGTTTTTGTATGCAGTTTTCATCAAATACTTAGCCATAATCGGAACGCGGCATTATTCATCTCGCCACTGGCATAAAAGTACAAATTCAAATATTTAAAGTACAGTAACCGCCAGTTATAGGGTCTATAACTTTGTTTGTGCGCTTTGTCCAGAGATGGCAAAACTTGATTATTTCAATTAATTTTTTTAGCAGAACGGGAATGATGCGAGATTTATAGAGTTTGGTCTCAGTTCGTCAAGAATGAAGTATACTTTTCCATTGCCTACTCAGTTGGCAAGTGTGATGACTGCAGTGACATGACTATCATGATATTGACTAAGGATATCAATATCATCGGCGTACATCAGCAGCTGTAAACTAGTATACTTTTGCTATTTAGATCTGCAGCTCATACTATTTTCATCAGCAATAGATTGAAGAAGTCACTCAATACGTAGTCTACTTGTCTTAAATCTCGTTTGATATCGAACGGCGTAGAGAGGTCCTTCCTAATCCTGACGGGGTTTTTGATCTTGCTCAACGTCAGCTTGAACATCCGTATTATCCGAGGTAGTGTCTGCCGATCTTCCTTTCATGGGTCTTTTCCAAGATTTGTCGCTTGGTATAAAACAGATTGATTGTAAATTTTCTCGGTTTAAAGCATACCATACTGATAAGATCTAATCAGTTTGTTGACTGTGGGCTTCAGTGTTGCACACACTATTAAGGATATTAAGGAGACTTTTCCCATGATAATTGGGGCAGATTGTGGGGTCTCCCTTTTTGTGGATTGGACTGAGCAAATTTAGATTGGGCAGGCTTCATCTAACCATATCTATCAAAGAAGCTGATGCATGAACTTTGTCAGTTCCTTGCCGCCGGATTTGAAAAGCCGGCCGGCAATTCATCGGCCATGTCGCTTTGTTGTTTTTCAGTAGTGTAATTGCTATTCGGCGTCATCATATTCGGGCAATTGATGATCTATTCCATCGTCATCAATTGGGGAATCGGGTTCACCATCTTCAGATGTTACACTTTCACTACCGTTCAGCAAGCTAGGGATGTCGTCTACCATAACTTCATTATGCTCTGAACATCAGCCACTAGATCACCACTTTCGGACCTTGAAAAGGTATGCTCCACTCTGGAAACCTTCCGGTAGTCGCCGCATCTTCTCATAGTATTCTCGAGCATTCGTACTGACGCATTTCAGCCTCTTTCCTTTTTGGCTGCATATACGTCACATTTCTCTCTTCTATCACATCGCGCTCGTGTAGTGGTCGATCGCAACATTGCGAGGTAAGCTGTAAGCTTTTTTTCTCTTTCGCCCTTTACGAAGACCAATGGTTTCATTGTTAGCTGTACGTAAGGGGCTTGAAAATGACTGTGACTGCTTACCCAGAAGTAATGAAGTATTTTACACTCCTCTCTAAATTAGTTACTATAATATTCCTTGTCCTTTTTAGTACGGTAACTACTATACCTGAACAATTTTTGTGCTTAATATTTTAAAAATTTGTTTTCTGCAACTCTTTCCATCAATAAGACTTATTATAACCTGAGCAGGGTAAATTAAGTTTGCATGAAATTTGTAACATCCAGAATGAAAGGTCGGAGATCCTATAAAATAAATATATAAATGATGAAAGTGACGAGCTGAGTTACTCTGCCTGTATATATTCGAATAAGTCGCTCAGTTTTTGAGATATCAATCTAAAACTTTTCTCTGTTCTTTTCACTCCAAGAAGCGGCTCATTTCGCCCAATTTTAATAAAGCTGTCAACACATGCATTCATTTGGGTTCAATTAATCTGGCAACACTGTATAAGCAGCCTACGTAGCAAAATACGTGCCCAATCGCTTAAGATCAGCTGCTTACGGTAGAAATCTGAATTACTCAGCAACTGAAATGAAGCTCTGCATATAAATTACCTTACACATACGATATTCAGACAAAAGTGAAGAAGCCAATGAGATTATTGTAGTTGCTATTTATCTTTTTTTCAAGCGATATGAATACGACTGGATATTTTTTATAATTTCAAACTACTAATTATAAAGTGGATGTACTCATAAAAGGTATTTGAAATCTCGTTGAGTTTTGACACTTAAATGTACTTCAAATTAAGTATGAGGAACCGATAAGAGAAGATTCACTTTAAATTGCCTTATTTATAATATTTTACTACCCTCAAATGTGATATGAGTTAATATATTAAATACATTGATATTACTTTATTTGTTTCCACTTATTTAATAATTCTTTTTAAATTCTTATAAACCTTAAGCAAAAATCTAGTTTTTATCAGTTACATAAGTGGCTTTCACTAGCTTTATTTTATTTGCTATAACGACTTGAAAGTGCTTGAAATATATACATTCTTTAGCTAATTTGGTTTATGGCCTCCAAATTGTCTATTAAAATTAATTTAATAATTCAAGTAATTTTGAGAAAAATAGTAAAAAATACATTTTGACAAAAAAGGAACCGGTTTGTAAATGAAATGCAAAATATTTAATTATTCATCAATATTTATTTTGTCGCCTTCAAAGTAATCCCCACCAGATGTAATACACTTATGCCCACGATTTTTCCAGTCCTCGAAACACTTTTGATAAGCATTTTGTGGGATGGCCTTCAGCTCCTTCATCGAATTTTGTTTTTTCTTTTCGATCGACTGAAAACGGGTTCCACGGTGTGACCATTTTAGTTTGGGAAACAAGAAAACATCACACGAAGCCAACTCTGGTGGATCATGCTCTCCATGAATGTGGAATCAGAATTCGCACGATCAGGAATATCCAAAGGGACTTGTTTACGGTACTCTTTTTAAAAAAATTCAGCTTTATCGGGACAAGTCGAGCAAGAACGCGTTTCATACTCAAAACATGCACCAAAATCATTCGAACTTAGTCGCGAGAGATGTCGAGCTCTTTTGTCATCTCTCTAACCCTTGCCTGAAGATTTTCAAGCACAATATCCTTCACTTTCACTTTTTCAGTTAAAGAGGTCGAAAATCTTTGTTTTTTCGATACACCACTACTGAGGTGTACAGACTTAAGTAGATGCTGTAAACAAACTGGTTGACAGATGGCACTCATATTTGACACAGTAATTAATAACAGTCCTACCAACTCAGCAAAATACATTTGATATTTTTTTCTAAATATCATTTACCTAGTGAATTTAAATTTTTTTTTTCTTTGTCATAATGTGTATCTTTAATAGTTAAAATTCAATCATTGCTTAATGCAAACCATGTAGGAAAATATCCTCCAGAAAAATATACAAAATGCTCGGAGCAAATAAAATTGTTTATGATACTGATGAATATTTAGGAAAAGCCTTCGAAAGCGAGCAACGGACTATATGTTAAAACCAAAATATTTATCACAATTTCATCTTTCTTCAGTCGATGGTACTACAAGTTCTCTGTCGCCCACAGCAAATATCCGGCGGTCGTTATCAATACCAAACTAAGCTAGAAAATTAATGAAATAAAAAACTCTAAGGTGAATTTAGAAGAGGTTTAGTAGGGGAGGAGGTTATTTACTTAACCTGTTCTGGCGGATTCAAAATAGACAGTGCTGTAGTTCCCGTCCCTACACCGCAGTCCATTTTGGTGTTCCAAGAATCTTGATATTTCTCTATTGTCCTTCTTCCGTACTCAGCTAGTATCTTGCAGGTGGAAGTACAAGGCATAGAGTAGACATGTAGAGTTCTAATGCATAATTACGGCACGACAACATAAGATCAAACGAGTCACCTGGCATTGATTTTCTGGACAGGATGCCATAAATGCGAATTTCCTGTAATAATATTTTTCGTAGCTGCAAAGTCGAAGGAAGTAAAGAGACTTTTCTGAACTTTTTCTATGAATGTCCAGATCTATCACAAACCTTACATAGAACTCTTGGCATTCTTCAGCTGACAAACCTTGGATGTCTATCTACAAAAGCAGAGATAAGTAGTTCCATTGAGGGCACCAAATGGTTTTAACACAACGATGAAACGAGCTAGGAATATTTAAAGTTCTTGCGATAGTGCATAAAAATGCCGCCTGGAAGGGGTGCACTCCAACCTATCTACGCAACAATGTTTGAATAAATTTAAAGAAAAAGTCGAACATTTTATCAGACTCGAGTACGATGAACCTTTATTTGCCTGTAATCTAATGTAATCACTTCCAAACTTCAAATACTTTTCGACTATTTAGTACATTCAACTTAAAATTGGGTGCCTCGTTTACCATTTACTTAAAATTTCGATACCCAAAAGTTTGATAGAAATATAATAATTCCCATATTCTTTTCTACTTGCAGGTATGTACATGTCTAAACTTCCGAGGAAACTCTAAATGCATTCTTGTGTTAAGTATATTGATCTCACGATAGTGAGACCCATATTTATATCTAACGAATTTCTATGTATTACGACAGTATTCCTCAACTTCGATGCTTCTAGAACAAGAGCAACAACTAGTAAAATATACGGAAGCGAATTTGGTAAGTCCACCGTTTATATTTTCGAAGGTTTCAAGTTTATATCTGTAGTATTATATTATTATTGTATATACTTTCAAGAAATTTAACACAAAAGTGACATTATAGGACTTGTCTTATAAAATAGGCGATTTGATGGGTCAATAATACCATACTTGCCACTTGTTTATGTCAACAGAAAAGTGAAGAGTAATCTACTCCAAATTTCCCTGGACATGCCTTAAGCCAGGGTCAGATTTTGCGGTGAGAATAGCACTTTTATACAGCAGTTTTAGCCGCACTAGTATTATACAACAAATTTATTAGAGACTACGTATGATTCAATAGCTTACACAATCTTCTATTACATAAGAACAAAAGACTAAAAATATAAATCGGGTAATTTTTCTAATGACACATGAATCGACCTATGCCTATCGACAGGCTCAAAACGTGAAACTATCTGCTCACCAAAGTGGTCTCGCTATAAATGCAGTAATTGATGATTGAGGAAATGGCGGCGTCTTGTTTAAACCAAATGTCGCCGAGATCACGAGCTTCAATTTCAGTCATCAAATTATGGGTGATCCTGCTACGATAACAGGGACGGTGACGTTCTCATTGCCAAAATTTTTGAAGAAATTAGACCGATGATTCCATGGCCCACAAACCCCACCCGTTTTTTTTTTTTTTTTTTTTTTTTTTTTTTTTTTTATTTGGTTTTTTTTTTTTTTTTTTTTTTTTTTTTTTTTTTTTTTTTTTTTTGTTCTGGAAGAAATGGCAACTTTTGAACCTCTTCCCATTGAGTCAGAAATAGGCCTCTTCGCTGAACCATCGATGATCGGTGCCGAAGCGACGTTCCATGGTCTTCATGTTTACTTTCAGCTACGGCTGCTATAAATTCTTCACTGAGTGCTGGACGTAGTCTATTCGGTGGTATATTATCCAATAATAAATGTTGGGTCTCAATATGGGTGATGATATTGCGAATAGTACACTGACCATTAGCGGTGCAAAGCGCGCGAAACACATTATTTACAGGACGTTAATTTGCGTAATAAAGTTTAACGATTTGAACGCTTTGTTGGGACACAAGTCTTTCCATGCTGAAATGTCAAACAATACTGAACAAAAATAACATGACAGCTGGACGCGATATCTGTCAAAAAAAAAAAAGGATCTTGAAAAAAGTACCTCTACTTGGATCATTCATTATAAATTATCCCTCGTTACCAAAACCGTTAAAATCTACCTGGAAACAATTGAATGGGAAGTCCTACCCCATCCGCCATAATCTTCAGATATTACACCCCGCGATTATTATTTGTTACGTTCGATGCCACATGCTCTGGCTCAGAAGTAATTCCATTCACAAGATGACACCGCAAAATGGCTTGATTCTTAGATAGCTTCAAATGATGAGACATGTTCATCACAGAGAGGTATTGACGCTTTGACAGAGGTATGGGAAAAAGGTGGGACTAGGGCAATTCTAGATAATAGACGATGGGCAATACTTCAATTGTAATCAATTGTAATCATTTCCTTACAGTAAATTGGATTTTCCTTCAAAAAACAGCGGAAACTTAGATACTCAGCTAATGTCAACATTAAAGTTTTATAACTAAACTAAAAAAAAAATTATACCTTAATCACAATACTTTATATAAGAAACTTTCTGACTAAATTTGTAACAACTCGGATTATCTAATAACTGTTTCGTTCATTAACATAAATGAAAGGGATTCTACCTTCCCAAAACCAAAATAATAATCAATTACAAAGCAAAACTGTTGCTAATATGCTCGAACGTGTTGTTGGCGATTATTCGGCGCAAATATTACCTCAAGTCATGCTTTGCGCATACTCACTGCTGATGACTTTCACAAGTGCTAAGTGCTAAGTTAGGCGAAGTTAGTGAACTTTTGCTATGAAGGTCCTCTCTAAATTGTGTAACATTTGCAGCCGCCGCACTGTCACAAAAGCTTTCAACTGTCATTACCCGCCATTGCCGCCACACTTCAATGTCTTTGCAAATTATGCACTACGGCCATTGCAAATGCGGTATTTGCTACATTTGTTTGCCAACAACAATAAGTTCAATGTTTGTTGCATCTTTCACTTCTAGCACTTAAGCGCTGCTTTGCCATATAAACACCACTCTTAACCAATTTGCTGCTTCAGTGTGCACGGCTAGAAGTGTGGTGAATTATCTCTTTGTGAAATTCCACACTGCTTTGACATTTCTTACAAATCAATGTATTTTCCCAGGGTTGGATAGAGAGTGCTGGTAAGTTGAGATCGGTAGTACGCCTCACTTTCAGCTCAAAAAATATCAAATACATAAGAATTTGACGACTCCATTCCGAAATACATTGTGACAAAAAAATAACACTGAAATATGAATGAAATCCAATTAACATGTTTACGGTACTCTTTTTGGAAAAATCAGCTTTATTGGAACGAGACGAGCAAGAACGCGTTTCATATACAAAATATCCACCAAAATCATGCGAACGGACACGCGAGAGATGTCAAGCTCTCTTGCCATCTCTCCAACACTTGTCTTATGATTTTCAAGCACTATATCCTTCAATTTTTTAATATTTTCATCAATTGAATAGGTCGTCCAGAACAAGGCACGTCTTCAACGATCTCTCGACCATCTTTGTTTGTTATTTTGTTAGAAATAAAAAACATTAGACACATTCTTTATTCGATATTTTTATCCATTGTAAACATTGCAAAACAGTACTGAGGTGTATCGATTTAAGCACTTTCTGTAAACAATCTAATTGACAGATTGCGCTCATAGTTGGCATGGTATTTAAGGACAGTTCGACCAACAACTCCAAAATACATTTTTTTTTAATTTCATTTACCAGAGGAATTTAAATTGCAATTTCCTTTCACTTTTTTGTTGTTTTTTTAATTCTTGAGTTTAAACAATTTTTTATTTTAATTTTTTGAGGTAGAAATTATTTGCTATCAATGCGTCGCCTCATGTTTCACATCTTAACATCGATGTATTACATACATATATGCAAAGTTTGGCGACTCATTAATTACACTGTAGCTGAAATTCCAACCGAAAGACTGCATCGGGTTGTTAATAATTTACATAAAGGGATAGTTAGGTACATAGATAGATAATAAAATTGAAGCTTTGCGCTGTGACCTATGGTCTATTGTTTCCTCTTCTATATCACATATGGTCAAAAAGATCCAGCATCCGGAACAATTCCAGGAGCCTGCTGCCAGAATGGAGTTTCCTGCTCCATGTCGCAGAACCGGAAGTTTTTGCAAGAGACTATGGCCATGTTGGACAAGTTCTTACTGATCCTGCTGTGCCCTGTATAGAACTCGACAAGGAGGCGGAATTTGTCTCGGGTGTTACAGAGAGTAACTCTGAACTTCGGTTGTAAAATTAACCCTCTTTGTAATGCCGTTTTGCTGCACAGAAGCGGGTGCGTATCTTGGCTGCAACAATATAGTGGTCCAAGTCGATGTTGGGACCTCGGATCGTACCCACGTCTAAAACACCGGAGACGTGTATTCCGTTTATCACAACATGATCGATTTGGTTGGTGGCTTTTCGATCTGGAGATAGGTAGCTTGACAAATTTTCTTATGCTGGAATCTAGTACTACGTTGTTGAGGAGACATTATCTTACCATTGCCGAAATATTCTGCTGCCATTAGTAGCATATTATGGTTTGCTACCTATTTGATCACTTGATGCAACGGTGTAAGCTCCAACATATGCGAACTTTTGCAGCTTCGATAGTTGAAGGCCTACTGAAGACTGCGTTGCCTTAGATGCCCAAGCAACCGCTCCCTAAATTGCAATAGGCCTTACGATCATGGTATATAGCAATCTTATGATACCTGCATTGCAGCCCCAGGATCTGCCGGCTTGGCGTCTGCATGTCATGAGGGTGACTTGATGACTTTGAAGAGTGTTAAATCCACATGCCTACTCCTCCGTAAGGTCGAGTCTAATGTGATGTCGTGTGAACTCTTTAGACACCTCCAATTCCCAGCGAAGGAATATTAGGGGCCTCAAGCCCGGAAGAGACATGTGCTTTGTAAAAGCGACAACGAGCTATTGAATCGCCACGGCCTTTTGGTCAACATTTTGTACCAATAATAAATTTCAAATTATCTGAATAACAAAACATTCCTACCTTAAGAGAAGAGTAATTTTTGAATATAACTGAGATAAGTAATTTAAGAAAGGTAGTCTACTCTGTAGAGATATTAATCCATCACTCAGCTGTATCAAAATGGTTCAATTTCTACAAACCCACAACAACAAACTTCATAGAAAATAAAAATGAAACTTTTCCAGCGAATTTCACTCTATAAATGTGTGTAAGTTATGCATATAGGTGCATATGTGTGTGCATAAACGCCAACTCACTTGCTCTGCCACAAATCAAAGCACATCAATTGCCAAACGGCCAGTCGACCCTTATCAGCTTGTTACCAGTTTTTGTCACTGATTTTTTCCCCCGAATATTTACTTTATTTGTAATGTCTGGCAGGTACTTTCACTTTTCATTTCATGGAAAAACTAAAAGCATTTCATAAATTTTCACTATTAGTGACATTATTTATGTATTTTCCAAGTGGCTTTTGGCCATTTTCGGCGTGCACTATTTCCTTATTAGTTGGTTTACTTATAAATATTATATGCACACACAATTAAGTATATATCTAATAGTGTATATACACACATATGTAAGCGTCTACTAACGTCCAAGTTGAATGACATCGGTTACCCACTCATAAACGGCAGACATAACTAGGCGTGTTGCAGGCAAAACAAAAAAAAATAAAACACCATTTGGGTGGCACATACACACCTTCACACAAATATATATAAATATAATATAAGTTTGGTTGTAAGCGTGTTATGGATTTGAAAAATGCCGCGACAAAAACGTGAGCAATTGAAACAGGTCTAAAAATGCCAAAAACGGCACATGCACAAGCAAAGTTGCGCCGATTTTTTGCGCCAAGTCGCACTTTCTGTGCGCCACACTGCTAGTAAACGCAGTTATTCGACCTTTTTTCTATTAGTGGGTATAACTCTTAAAACTTTTGATAATTTCAAATTATAATAGAAACACTGAAGCAGTGATCAAAATCAATGAAAATTTAAGAAACCCAGACAAATAGCAAAATACATCAATGTGCTGAGTTTTATGGGGTTTGGTATGGGGTATTCAAACATATCTATCACCTTTATATTATATGAGATCAGAGATCAGCTGAAGAGATAACCCGTAGCTTATACGGAAGCAGGAGTTCTACGCGAAAAAAATCTGATGCACCCCAGTGTTGGACCGACCAGAGTTATTCTTTTATAGGTTGTTGATTCTCGTATTTGGGGTATAATCTGTTCACTTTATTTCATTTAGTTATTTTACAAACGATGTCGATAAGGTAACACTGATTATTTGACACTTTGTAATTCATTTGTTATTCTAAACAATAATATTTCAACAATAATTTAAATGTACACTAAAAGCAATTTTTGCACTATATTATATAAAATAAATGTGTGCAAATGAATAATTGATATGTTAGTGTATATAAAATTGAAAAATTTAAGTGAAAAATTAATTTTAAATACCGGAAATATGTAATTAAAATATCTCGAAAACTATAAGCTTCCTGCGGCTATAACCATATATATTCGTGATCTGGAGAATCTCCTCTATCTGACCGTACCCATTTTATTACCGAAATCCTGGGACGGTATACTAAAGCCGACCCCTTTTAAAATATCCGTAGCTTTAATGTCCCAACAAAGCACCATTCAGAGATTCTAATTGGACACTGTCCAATCCAATCGGTAAAATTGGAACACCTTACCGAATATCAGCTGCATTAGCTGTTTGGAAGAAGATGAAAGAGGATCATCTCAACACTTCCTCCTCGCATGTCCAGTGGAAAATAGAAATAGTACACTTATGCAAATTTGTGATAGGTTTAGCACATTTACCGACAGCTGATATTCAACTACAAGCTTCACAAAGGACTGCACATAACAGTATAAGTTTAGTCTAACATCCATCTAACCTAAGCTAAACCCTTAGCGTTTGGATTTTTTCTTTTTGGAAGAAGTCGTTTTCCATAGGATTGAATATAGGATGTTCTTGAAGATTCATTATAATCTTATCCGCCATTCTGTTCTTTTGTGCCTTTGCACGTTATTGCTCAGCCTGTAAAGTCGCCTTCTTCTTTATTGACGTAGACACTGCTCACGTAGCTCTAGCCGAGTTTACAACAGCGCGTCTAGTCTCCACCTAGTCTTTCAAACAGAGTGAAGGTCTTCCTCTTCACCCGCATCCCCGGTCTATTAAGCTTAGAACTGGAGTCTTTTCACCTATTCGGACGACATAACCTAGCCAGCGTAGCCGCTGTCTCTTAGTTCACTAAACTAGTATGTCAATGTCGTCGTATATCTCGTACAGCTCTTCATTCCATAAACTGCGGTATTCGCAATTGCCAATCCGCAATTGACCATAAGTCTTCCGCAAAACCTTTCTCTCGAAAACTCGTAATGCCGATTATCAGTTGTTGACATCGTCCATGCCTCTACACCATATAGCAGGACAAGGATGACCAGTGACTTGTAGAACTCGGTTCAGTTCGTCCCCTAACGCTTAATTTGAGGGCATTGAAAAGACTGAGACAGTAAGCAGTACCAGATAATATTCAATAGGGCAAGTTTTCTTATCGCTAGATCAACCTTCTTGTCTACACTAATTGGGAGGGTTGGGCTCGTTTTCATGCTTATTCATTTACTAGACAGTGGATACACCCCTTAAGTGGGACCATCACACAAAGTAAGGCAACTGGGACAGCATTCAATTTAATGTTGTCTTTCGTAAAGCAAAAAACTCACACTCAAATGCTCTACATGTTTGTAAGTCGTTATGCTCACAATAATCCACTTTCGTTTTCCTTTTGGGCTTTCCTAACGCCTTTTCGGCCTGCTTTTCATTTTTACTGCGGCGAGTGTCGGCACATTGGCAATATTGCAACATTTTAGTTATAAATGGGAGTAGACGACCATGTGCCGTTTGGGCGTCGAGGTTATTGTACGCTCGATAAAGCTTAACCATATTTTTGGTTTTATAGACGCCACAGTGTCCCATTGCCTCTTTGGCTGGCTGACGGAAATGTCAAGATATGTGAGTGGCATTTCACCAAGTGAAATTTGTGTGTCTACATTACGAATTTGAAATAATGGATAAATTTTCACTTTTAACACGCCCTCGAGACATAGTCAACCACATGGCCTATTATTTTAACTACCCATATGTATAGTATGTATTCGAAATGTATTCTAGAGATCATTCTGAACGACTTTGCCTAAGATACACTTCTTCTTCTTCTTTACTGGCGTAAACACCTCTTACGCAGTTATAGCCGAGTTAACAACAGCCCGCTAGTATTTTCTCCTTTTTGCTATGTGGCGCCAATTGGAAATTCCAAGCGAAGCCAGGCTATTCTCCGCCTGGTCTTTCAAACGGAGTAAAGGTTTTCCTCTTTCTCTGCTTCCCCCGTCGTGTACCGAAACTTTCAGAGCTGGATTGGTTTCGTCCATTTGTACGACAAGACCTAGCCAGCGTAGCGCTGTCTTTTAATTCGCTGAACCATGTATGTCAATGTCGTCGTATATCTTATTCAACTAATCGTTCCATCGAATGTGATATTCGCCGTGACCAACGCGCAAAGGACCATAAATCTTCCACAGAACGTTTCTCTCGAAAACTCGTAACGTCGACTCATCAGATGTTGTCATCGTCCATGCGTTTTGACCTCGGAGAGATCCCTCCCGATCCTGACGGAGCTCTTAGYTTACACAGCCGTATTAGCTTTTCGGGGATAACGAATTCAAACAATATTTGGCGCATGGCGAATATCTGGTCAGTTGTAGATTTTCCAGGCCTAAAGCCTCACTGATATGATGCAATCTTCAAGAGTACGCTCCGGTCTTGAAACCTTCTGTTAATCGCCGCATCTTTTCGTAGAAATTTCGAGCATTACCCCGGCCAGCTTGTCAGGCTCTTCATACTCGCTAATTTCGACCTCTCTCTTTTTTATATGCAAATGCGTTTAGAAGTGTTTTTAGGGATCATAAAAATTTGTTCGTCAGTTTTTGAGATATCCGAGCGAAATTTATGATATTCTCTTGATCACTTGTTGGCATCAGACTAAGTTATTTCAGATATTTCTCACACAACCGATTGTTCAGATTTTTTAAACTTCGCGCAATTTTATAGAAAAAAACGGCTCTCTCTAATATACTTACATTTGTATGTACAGTCTTATCATGTTTCCCTATTTAGAGAGTTTTTTATAATTATTTAGGATCTGATCAAATTTGATCCGGACTAGCAAAAAATTACATCTGTATTTTAATACAATTCTTTATTATATTCGAAATATTCTCCTAAACCAATGCAAGCACTCTTAAACCAATTTTCATAGACATGTTATAGTTCCTGGCTGTAGTTTTCGGTTTCGACTCATTTTTAGAACGCTATTCACTAGATTGTTTCACGTCTCGTCAACAGTAATGATGAATTTTATGAATCTAAGCTCTTCATCTAAGTTGTCAAGCATTTTTTTTAAGATCTTCACTCGGCGCTTGGGACCCTTCATACCCAAAACATTAACTAAAATGTATTGAGTAAGCCAATAAAATATGATGAGGTCTACTGTCTCACCCATAACAAAATAACACTGGGCTTGAACACAGTTTCTTTAATTTCTTCGCTGTTATCCTCATTATCAAAGGTGGTTGGATGCATGACGCAAGTTACTGATGACTTCCCGACCTTCACGTGATTGCTTTGTGTAATAAAAAAGACTCCTCAAAGCAGTTCTGCGAAATTTCCAACGCTACAGCAGGCGTCATTCTATTTGAAACACACAATTTCAAGCAAACTCATTGTTAAATTTTTTATGGTAAAAATCGTCCGACACTCGAACATAAACTAGCTTGTACCAATCTATAAAACAAAACACTTGTTGATATAGTGAAACAGACAGACCCTTCAAAGTGAGGTTCAGTCTAAATAACAATTACGGCTTATACTCTATATTCAAAGAGACATTCAGTTGAATTTTAGTGAGTGGAGATATTTTGAACCTTCAGATGTAGACCATTCAGCTCCCTCAAATCTTGCTTACAGCAATTGATGATAGAAGAAGATCATCCTTGCAGTCAGCGGAACCGCCTCCTAGGAGCATCAAGAGGTCATTCCTAGATCACGTCGACGACATCGAACAATACGCCGACAGGACCTCGGAAGCTACAGACTTCCGACAGGCACGGACCGCCATTCACAGTGGAGCCATCAACACCTTCACCGACTCCCTCCCCGTGAATGGCGTACTTGGAGTCAAATCAGCACCCATAGCAGATGAAGAGCTCGAGTTGTCGCGAGAAACGCGAGTGACCCTTGCGCAACTTCGTTCTGGATATTGTAGCAGGTTAAACTCCTACCTATCCAGAATAGACCCTGACATACCCAACGTATGTCCTGCATGCAACGAGTCTCGGCATGACACTGACCACCTCTTTGCATGCCCAACCAACCCCACTCATCTAACACCCTTTTCCCATTGGTCCTACCCCGTCGAAACAGCACGTTTCCTGGGCCTCCCGTTAGATGACATCGACGACAACACTGATAACCCTCACCATCCCAACGGGGACTGATAACCGTTAAAACAACAACAACAACAGAAGAAGATCTTGGGTTTTAGAACGACAGCCATTTTTTAGAGTAGACCAGATGGTAGAAACACCAAATCATCATCAGAAATTTAACTCTGAGCTCTAACAAGTACAAACAAGGTCAGATGTAATCGACAGACTCACCATAAATATATGCGTTAAAAATAATGAAACTTGTTGACCCGAGGATAACCAAACTTAGATTGCTTATTTAAGTTTTGTCAAGTACTACTGGGAATCAGTTTATTGACGAGATGGTGATTAGGATTGTAATAACTAATAATTGGATTGTATATACCATACAAACCAAATAAAATCCCAATAGTGAAGTGCCAATTTATCCAACCACTGGGTGAGGAAATCAAAAGCATCGTTGTCAAACACCAAAAACCAGTCAACAAGTCACAAATATTAAAACTAAACGCAATTTGAATCAGGAAAGCAACACCGAAATTAAAGCATGTCTATCCGACAACTAAAAAGTGACCAAAACGAAAAATAAGCCGCACGCAACTGGAAACCATTTTTTGACACAGACAAACTTTCAGACAGACATTTAATGCGGTGAACAAGCCGAATTTCGCCAAAAGGAAATTACTCAATTTTCTCAAATTTTATTGAAGTGTTCCACCAGCAAGTACTATGTATGTATGAGTACTTGGAAGATACAATTGTGTGAGTGGGTCAGCGATGCTTTTAAGTAAGGTCGTCGAGAAAATTACGTGTGCAAATTTCAAATCGATATTTCACAAACTCAGAGGCGCGTATATATAGGCAGACGGACAGGCATACCAGACGCTAAATCGACTCAGCTTTTCAAGCTGATCTTTTTTATTTATATTTTAGGGTGATTTCAGTCATATTCAGCGCTAAATTACAATATTTTTGAGAAAAATTGTCCACAGAGCTTCACTAAAATACCATACATATGGATAGCAAAATGAATGAAAATCTCTATATCACGTCTTTTGGGGATGGGGAAGGATCTAGGCTGATTTCATAACTTTTGACATAACTCAAGTGTATGGAAAAAGTTGTATTAACCGATATATACGGTATGAACTCAGCCAGAATTTCGAAGGTGCTTGGATCCCCTCTGTCGTCTCAAAATGCTTGCCTTTCATCAGCCTTTTCAAGCAAGGAAACCTCTGGGCTGTAAGGCAGCTGAGCAAGCGTTGGGATGCCGGCCTTGGTTAGGTAGCTATGCACAAGAAAGGCGGTGTAAGCCGGGGCGTTGTCGTGGTGCAACTTCCAATCGGCTGCGATGGCTTGTCGGACCCGATTGACCGATCGTTTGAATCTCTTGAGAATTTCCACGTAAAACTTGGCATTGACGGTTTGTCCAGGATAAACAAATTCATGGTGGACGATGTATTTTCACTTTGGATTTGCTTATTCTTCAGGTCTTCATCAGCGATCTCTTCCCAGCGTTCCAAAAAGACCTGGTGCCACCGAAACACACCACTTTACGCTAAGTCTGCTTGATCAGATCAAACGTCTCGCAGATTTAATGAGTTTCATACAGACTTTTATCGTGTACCTCTGCTCTAACGAATGTTGCATTTTCGGCTTACACCACTCACAGAAACACGTCCCACGAAAATGTTTATCCTGACTATCCAGGTGCTCGAGGCTAACTGATCAGCCGCTCGTTCGTTAACTCGGAACGCCCTCTACCGAATTCAGTCGGTACGCGCACGCTCCGAAGTATAGTCGCGGCGGAAGAAATCAGTCCTATTACTTCCCGGACAAACCCTGTATGTAGCAAGTTTCATCTATTTTTTTCATAATTTTTCAAAATCCATATCCATACACCACCCTGTACCACCTTTTAAGAGGTTATGGCATATGCAGAGTGCTATTTTACTACAAATTTTATTATTTTTTACACATTTTCCGAGATTTATCGTTTACAGGCCAGCGAAAAAATAAGTGAACCCGCAGAAACTATGCGCATGCGCGCTGCACACTTTCCATTTTAATTGAATTTGTTGAGTCGGCATGAAGCGGCGACGTTAGACAGGCTGTTGCCCCAGTGCAGTTATGTTTTATTATTAATTTTGCTGATTTTTCCAATATTTTTAGCATTTTTGATGTCAGTTTTTGCCTTGCGACGGCTCTAACGCGCCGCAGGTGTGCTTGTAATATTCATAATGAAATTCGTTTACTACGAGCAGCTCATGCCACGAGCGGCAATGGAAAGTTGAAGGAAGTTATTCAATGCAAACGAACGGTTCGCACACAACGGTTATTACACTTTTGTGTTTACCTATTGACCCAACTGTACTCGGAAATTGAAAGCTTTTTTATGAGGATATTTCTTTTCGCATATCGATTTTGCGGACAGCGAATATTCAGTGAAATGTCTAATGGAAATTATAATAGTTACCGTATAATACGATAACATAGCTCGAATGGCGTCATTGTAGTCTAAATTTTTACTTTAATTTCATAGAAAAATCGTATAGTGCACCCAAGTAGCTTTTGATTTTCTTTACCACGCTCCTGCTGATACCGTTGTATAGACAATGCATACTAGGTTTCCCAATGTTGATCACGTTATCGAATGTTAGCCGTTTACCATTATTGGCAATCTCATTCACTATTTCATTCGAAGTCTTTATGGCCTGCCACCCAATAGAATTGAAGCTACTTGCTTCTAGCAACACTTTTTACTGCTGCCCTGCTTCTGAGAACACTTCTGACACGATATGCGATGTTACTGCCTTGATTGCTGCTTGACTGTGTACGTAGATGTTGACTTGGACTGTGTCTGCAGATGTATTAAATGCTAGCTCCACGGCTTTCGCAATAGCAAAGACCTCAGCTTGAAATATACTGCAGTGCTCCGGCAACTTAAAAGGCTTTCCTATGCCTAACTCCGTACAGTATATTCCCACACCAACTCCATCGCCCATTTTCGGGCCAAAATTTTCTTCCATTCTGTGATAGTTTTTCGTTGATTCGGGCGCTAAACCTGAGTGCTTCTCCGAATTATTTAGTAAGAGTGTCAAAAAGTAGAACAAAAGCAAACGTTGGAGAATGGCAAACCTTTTCATATCAAATTTGGTAAAAGAGGCTCCGTTTTGAATTTTTGGAGATTCGAAAACGCTATAGTCTCCAAACATGCCGGAATAATATAGAATATATTTGTCCATCATATGGACCCATCAAAATCAAGATAAAGATAATTTGTTAACTCTTTATGCTATAAAAATTGTAACTGTGAAGGGTACTGTTAAAAAGTGAACTTTTTTATTTCTAGTAGAATTCCGCTTTCTTAGCTTTTATGAATTATTCATTGAAAATGTTTCCTCTATTACAGGCCGGGAAGACTCCATAGTGTTTCCTTGCGTAACCGATTTTTGAGAATCCCTGAACTTGTATATAATATTTTTGATTGATTTTTTTTTCTCACACACTGGCAACTAGCAGTATAGAGAGCATTCCATCTAGGGGTAAAACAAATGTAGAAATGTCAATTGAAGTTAAAAGAATTATGGACCATTCACCTGCAACTTTCCTTTCTTTTCTTGACAATTCATACTGTAACAACAAAGCGAAGAAAGCAAAAGGTATGCCAGAATGAACTGTTTGATTTGTGGGTTTCTCCTTAATAATATCGACTGTTGCTTGGGAAAGCATAAAAAGCAAGCTGAAGCAAAGCGAAGCGAAAGTTCTATGTGAATCAAGCATTAATCATCTAACCCACTTTGAAAGTTGACTAAAATGAGTCTAGCCTAAGTGAAATTGAAATGAGATTAAAATCTTCGAATGGAAAATATTGTTGATCCGTATTGTAGAAAGTAGTTGGTAAATTTGTGGGCTTATCTATTAGGAACCGAGTCAGTTCGTGAAGAAGGATTTTGTCCAAAGGGCCTTCCTTTCCTCATCTCACTAGAACTTCCACTTATTCCATATTTAGACAACTAAATCCAAGTCTACATAAGTTCTATTAAGATGTTGATTACCTATTTGTAATCCACACATATGCGACTATATTTACATACTTATATGTATATATATATGTATATTTACCAAAATAACAATAATTTATTGATTGAGTCAAACTCACAACGCCACACCAATTACATGCTATATTTAAGCTGTAAACAATTAGGCGACCATAAAAATCAATTAAACGCTTACAAATACAAAGATGTACGTACGTACATACATATATATATATAATGAATGACCCAAAAACCCAATTCTGCATGAAACTCTTAAGCCACAGACCAAAAAACTATGATTGCTTCAAAACAAAATTCAATCGATTTGTATTTCTTTAGGGGACAAGTAGGAAATGACGAAAGCTTGTGTGGCTACCACTTCAAATTTATGTGTGTATGTATGTATGTAGTTATTGGTAAAGWTCAGCGTCATTTGGATTTTTGAATTGTGTTGTTTATTTTCTCAATGCGGGCGGTGTTGCCAATTCTATTTGCTCAACAACACACTCGGTTGATGCTGATGCTGCTAATGGTGGCATATTTTTAACGAGAGATACTCCTATATTAAAGAGATAAAAATAATGTTACGAGATATTCATCAAGTAGAGCTTTTTCGCAATTTCAGAGTATTTATGTGTTTCCGATTTTGATCAGGTACTTTAAATGGCGGCTATGTACATAGCTTTCCCAATCTGAATAATTTCTTTGGAGATTGTAGCAACGCCTAGCATAATAAATGTCTTCACAAATTCTTTGCTATAGATGTGCGATATCGGGGGTTCCAAGCAGCTTCTTAGTGGGAAAAAAAATTTCAGGTCCATGTCTCCAAAACTGAGGGCGTATATACAAGAAAACAGACATGACTAAATCGACTTAGCTCGTCGCGTTGATCATTAATATAATATTTGTACTTTACGTTTTTTTTTTTTTTTTTTTTTTTTGTTTTGAGAGATACAAACAGCTTCACAAACTTAATATTCACTGTTCAGGGTCTAATGACAAATTTGTTACACAGAGATTTTAGAAACGGAGAGTGACTTTAGAATGGTTTGCTTATGAGGAGTCCTTTTAGGAACTTTGGATTCAAATATATATATGTATATATATTATCAGATATGATTATGTATTGAAATTCCTGTGACTTTCTGTCTATACGTCCAGCTGTAACTTCAGCAGAAATCGAGATATCTTAATGAAACTTGCTTAGACCACTTCAACGCTCACAAAACCTCAATAACCGAAAACTTATCAAATGCTATAACTAAGCCTTAAGCTAAGATGCAGATCTCAAGTTTGAAACAACGAATCACAATAAGGAGAGGCACCTGTAGAAAAAAATTTTGAAAAGGTGATCTTGGCCTCGCCGCCCTATAAAGCAACCAAATGTGCTTCTCGAAATTGTTATAAGAAGTCCAACCGACAGTGTAATAAGTGATGAAATCAGAAGCCTGCCACTCCCCATATAAGGGTAGTGTTGAAAACTACTAAAAGCGCAATAAATTAATACTAAATACGCCAGAGATAGTAATTATGAGAGAGACTTAATGGCAGCCGGTGTGAAAATTGGACAATGGACATAGCACCGTCCACTTTTTGGGACCCGGAAGACCGATTTCTACTAAATACAGGTGGCATTCTTATCATATTCCTATGTCGCAGTGCAAAAATGGGCGAAACCGGACTACGGCGTGGTTGTATTTCCATTTATCCATTTGATTATTTCACTTTCCAGTACATAAATCAAAAAGTAGTTAATATAACAGGACAAAACACTAATAATTCATTTAAAGTATGCCATCTTTTGACCAAAAATTTACCAAATCCAATTAAACCTGTTCAAGAGCTTAGGTACCGAATATGAGGACTCCAATATATAAAAATTGACTTTTCATGGAAAATGTCGGTCAATGTGTAAGATATACAATAGAAATTCAGAGATAATCCTTTCCTGACAATATTAATTCTGTGTATCAAAAATTGGTATATAACTATTATCAGGACTTTCTAACATCCGGCTGACTTTGCTCCATATGATTGGTGAATGTATATTAGGTAGATTAATGAACCCAGAGAATATTTTTTGGTATGTGGCATGATAATAGTTAACAGATAAAATCGGGTCGATGTCACCCCCAACTCCCATATACTAACGAAAGGAGAAAGTCCGGTAAAAATGTTGCTCTGATATTATCATTATTATATTTTAAGCAATACTGAAATTGAGAATACTTCTTATAAAAATTTTATTAGAAAATATACGCTGACTTATATACTCGACCTCAAGACGGTTGCTGTCGGGCACACCAAAACGAACCGAAGTAACCAAACTATTCCTAAATAATTTGAGGATTGTCTTATTCTATAGCAACAGAAACTGAGCTTTCAGGAAGCGATAGAAGAAGAGTAGAAGAGCTGCAATTATGGCGCGAATCCTTGCTTAACTTCGTTCTAGATACTATAATCGGTCCCATCATACCATATTTATATGTTTCATACGACAAGTCCCTGTATGACGTAACCACTTCGTCCGTCCCGTCGAAACAGCAAGTTTCCTTGGCCTCCCGTTTTGTTAGCTTTGATTACAATTACATTTTATTTTGTCGCTCAAAATARGTTGTTGTTGTTAAAAAAGTTTTGTCATACCCAGTTCCAAAAATAATCGAAGTTGTTTAAAAGTAGGCCCGGAAACTAGTGGCGGAGTCGTACCATAGAGATGTTGTTGTTGTTGTTGTAACATGTACCTAATCCACGTTACGATGGTAAAAAGTAGCAAAGTTGTCGGCGACGTCATCCAACGGAAGGCCCAGGAAACGTGCCATATCGACGAAGTCAGACCAAAGAGAGGGGTTACAGAAGAGTGAGGTTGGTGGGACATGCAAAGCGGTAGCCAGTGTCATGCCGAGACTAATTGCACGCAGGCACGCATATTTTGTGTCGTGGTCTATTCCGAATATGTAGGCCATTACTGAAAGCGAGTCGGCAAAGATGTTGACGGCTTCACTTTGAATGGCGGTCACTGCTTGTCGGAAGTTAGCTGTCCGAAGTCGCCAACCAGACTTTTTTGCCTTATGTTGTCGCCGTAGTTGATTAAAGAAACCCGACCACAGGGATAGAGGGGTTCGGTGAGTAGGCTTGTTTGGAATGCAACAAATTTATTAGAATCTTACATATATTTATTTTTTTTATTTTATTGAATTACTCATTCAAGAAGTACTTTAAAATTAATATGTGCCAAAAAACTTTAAAAAATCTCAAATTATTAAAATTTTTACATAATTCTTAAATGAAACAAAATTTGCAATGTGCGGCTCATATTCATATTTCCCCCGCCCTCCGAAAAGATGCAACACTGGTCGCACACATGTCTTTATAACATACCTGACGTCTGTGAAACAGCTGTTTGTTGTTTACCACCGCATTATACGAAAGAAATGTTTATTTCTTAGATACCTTATTCCAATTTAGTTAGTAAATATAAAGCATTTAGTAATTAATTAATTATGAAAGAAGAGATCGAAAGTTTCATTGATACGCTGAAGTACAAATTCCTGTGCTGTTATCCGCTACACTGCATCGACTGGGATGTAGGTATTAAAATTTGAACTCTAAATTTTGCACTTGAAATCGCCTTTCAATCTACAGGCTACACCAAAAGATCTCACATGGGACGAACACAAACAGCTTATAGAAAACACAGCGTTGCACCCACTCAATAAGAAATATCCCATTAAAATAAGCTATCAACTAAATTTTCTAAAGCGCTTATTGGAGCAGCTGGAAAAACATTGTGACGAAGTGCATGATATTGTGTACGAGAGCTACTGTGCTGTACAACAACGTGTAGCTAAGGACACAACTGAAAAATATGCTTACAAACACTATGTGCAACCGGTACTCGATGTCTCCTTTACTCTGCGCGAGTCCAAAAGCTTCGTGGCAGAAGGCACGACTGGCTTATGCAGCTGGCAGGCTTCCATAGCGTTAGCCGACTATCTGGTGCAAAATATTGAATTCGTGCGTGAGAAGTGTATACTAGAGTTAGGTGCTGGCACTGGCCTATGTGGCATGATTGCGCTGCAGTGTTGCGGTGTGCGGCACATGTTGCTAACCGATGGAAGTCGTGAATGCATAGAACTAATGAAGGAGAACGTCTTGCGAAATTTCAGCGCAGCCAATGAAATTACTGATGGTGTATATGAAATAAAAGCAAATTTATTGAATTTGTGTGAATTGGAATGGGGCGCTATTGATCGAATGAAATGGCCAAATGGATTTTCGACGGATGTGATATTGGCTGCGGATGTAGTGTACGACGATACAGTATTCGATTCTCTAACACACGCTATTAATTATGTTTTTAAAATGAGGCAAGACAAATGTGAAATGTTACTTGCTGCCACAGTACGAAACGAACACACACTAAATAAATTTTTTAATTTACTTTGTGAGTATTAACAGATAAATAATATTGTGTTTTGCGGTTGCTATTAAAGTGTTTTTGCTGCGATCTAACCAAGTGTATATTAATTACAGCTACATTGGATTTCCAGTATGTGGAGAAGGATGTGATACCGTTAAACAAGTGCAACTTCTATTGGGATCGCACAACACCAGTAAAAATTTTTCATATCACACGTAAAAGATTATTAAACGGTAATTTAATGGCATTTGAAGTCATTTATTAAAAAAAAAAAAAAAACAATACATTTATTTAAAGGGTAAACTTAGTCTAACACAGTAATTAAATATAAATACATAAAATCTCGTTCTAAAATAATTGTTTATGTTTAAAATGTATACATATCTACATTTATGTACAATATATGCGTCAAGTCAGTAATGTGCATGAGCACTTATCGTCGGGATCGATCCATCGTGCAGACACGTCACATCCAGCTGCTCAATCTCATGCTGTTTGAATATCACACCCAGCAAATCGTATTGTATTTCGAACAGTGTCATACAATAGGTGCGCGGCACTTTTACGCCCACCACGAGGGCAACCAGTGCTGTGATTATGAGGTACACAAAGCCCTGCGCCATAATCGTGCTCGGATCGTCTGCGTAGAAAAATGAATTTTTCGAATTGGAGACGAAATAGTAGTACACGATGCTGGTGCTGAGCAACTTCGCCAAATACGACACGAAGAAAAGCAACTCGGTATAGCGAAAGTGCGAGACTTCCACAATCGAAATTTGCAAATTACAAAATGATAAACCAAAGAAAAGTAGTATGAACCAAAGCGGTAATTTCGTATCCACCGATGAGCATATGATCATGCTCAGTATTGTTAAAATTATCAGACAAATCTCATTTGCTACAAACGTGACTTTCACACTAAAGAAAACCATGGCCAACACACATACAGCCGAACCGGCGAACACCACCCACAACATTGCGTCCACATTGTCCAGCGACGTTAGACGTATGCCTGGATTCATAACGAACCAGAAGATATAGTACACAAAGAGTGCATACTGTATCGCTTCGGTGAAGAGCACCACCAGTGTAATGTTCCATTGTTGATTTTTAGTAACATAGAGAAACTTGACACGCTTAATGATGTCCTTACGTTTATCAAATATGCTGCCATTCGAGTTGGCAATGCGAAATTCATTATCCAAAATATTTTGGCAATCGACAACGCCAAAAAAATCCAAAATTTTCAAACCGATGAGTACGCCTAAAATCACAATCGAAATGGATAAGTAGAGACCGGCGAAACCCACATAGAGTCCATCCGGCACTTCATTGTTGGTTGCATTGCCTGTGTTGTCAGGCTTCGTGTAGCTGGTGCCAATAAGGCTGATCGCCCCGGCGGTGCCAAGTAGAAAGATGCAAAATGCAAGCGCGAGCATTATGGAACGGCTGCGTTTATGTAGCGTTGTGTGTAGAAAGCTCAAGCCAGCTATGTAGTTCAAGCTATACGCGAAGTAGGAGATGAAAGCACCAGCTGTGTCTGAAAAGAGAAGCAAAAACGAATGCTTGATTAGTTGGTCTACATAAATGGGGGGATTATAACCTAACCAATAATCAAATTTGAAAGAAATTACAACAACAAAAATAAAAGGCATCATTATTGCTCCAGCAGCTGTTACTAAAGCTACTTGAACAAAGACGTACATATTTACAATAATAAATTAAAACAAGTAAGGAAAGCCTCAGTCCAATTTTATTTGTTTACTCAATTTGCTAAGGCATCTTACATATTTATCGATATACATACATACATATGTATATGCTTTAAACTCAATCTGCAGTTTGAAATTCGTATATAAAAATTCGTATGTAAGGTAGTATTGACTCGATGGTATCCAGTTTAGCAGAGACGTTCGCTGAATTTCCCTATGGTCGTATTATCGTCTAAAAATTCTTCCATATTCTGAAAGTCTTTCCAAAAGAGTTTTAAAAGCTTAAATTGTTCCAATTCAAAGTTGTAGCCGTTTCAGTGTCATTGCAACTTGGCCGCTTTAAGTTTTAATTAAAAATGATGTCCTTACGCCGTTTTTCTCAGAGCTGATTTTTTCAAAACGATACACACGATTTCTCAGGTTCTGCTGAACCGAAATTTCAAGAAAGTCTTTTTCATAGGATTATCTATGTCCCGAATTAGTCATATATCCAAATTTCAATTTTTACTATTTTTAAAAAACTCACTAACACAACATCATGAAGAGATTTTCTGTGAATATCAAGAATATATATTTTTAGAGTTATTTTCTATATACAAAACCATCGTTAGGCATTTAGGTCACATGCCCGGTGTATCAAGACTTGAAAAGATGGGGTTTGGTTTCGACTATTTTTAGACACTATTTGCTCAAGATTTTATTGTCCTAACTTTTTGGTTCTGTAAAGTTAAAGATTCATATTAAATTTAGAAATATTATACATAGGAAGTAGGCGTGGTTGTTGTTTCATTTTAACAATGTAACATAGGAATGTCTAAGCAATGTCATGCACCAAATGTGACTTAAATTAGTCAAATGGTTTCTGGGATATCTTTCTTATGATAACTATATATAGTACATATATTTATTGAGAAGTATTAGAATAATTTAATTTCATCAAGTTTGATTGAAATAGCTCCAGTATTTTGTGAGATATGCTCTTTAAATCTGTTAGAAGGATCAGGCCGTGCCCACTTTCTAAAAATATTTATCCCACGGATACCTGAAACCAAATAATATATACAAAGTGCGTTCCAAAGTAAACATTGACTTAAAAAAAAATACAGAACAAATGGTTCAAGTTTTTTTATTCAAAATAGTCTCCTTCTGCTTCAATACAGCTTTTTGCACGGTCCAAAAGCATGTTGATCGAGTGTTTTAGCTCTTTGGCTGGTATGACCGTCAGTATGCCGGTGTAAGGCGTTTGAATGACCTCTCTACGTCTGTATAACGCTTTCCTTTCATGGGCAAATGCATTTTGCGAAAAGGAAGAAGTCGCACGGTGCCATATCAGGTGAATACGCGGAGTGGTTAGTGGTTAAAATGTAATTTTTGGTGAAATAATCAGTTACAATCGATCGCGTCGATCGATAAGACGGCGCATTATCGCGCAACAAACGCAAACTTTAATCTACGCGATATTCGGGCCGAACATGTCGAATATGGCGCACCAAACGCTTCAAAACTCCAAAAATTCCATTTCCATGAATTTCAATGATGATTTCGACTGATTTTTGATGAATTGATGCGCACTCTCGATGGAATTTCCGGTGATCACGGATTTTGATTGGTTCACATATTGATCGTCAGTTACATCCTCACAACCACCTTGAAAACGTTGAAACCACTCGTGCATTCTGCTACGGCATATACAATCATCGCCATAAACTTGTTTCGTCAAATGAAACGTTTCGGTAAAAGTTTTACCAATTCTAAAACAAAATTTATTGTTGACTCTTTGTTCGAAGCTCATTTTCGCACCGATAACACAAACATACTGACACTTAAAACGCAATAACATCACTTCTAATCAATAAAATGTCATGAAATTCTCACTGGACAATCGATAAAGATTCTTGTATTATATGTTTTTGCGTAACGGTATTTAATGGGTATAGCAATGTTCCGTTTCCATCCTACAGGTGAGACCACAGAACACGTGTACCAATTTTAATCAAGATATCTCAAATTAACTGAAGTTATCGCTTGCACGGACAGACAGACACCTATGTGTATACAAATACTTAATATATCCATATACTATACATCATCTGATTCTTATAACGAAAATGACGTTTCCTATATTATAAACTAAGTATCTTATCGTTCAGCTGATATCAGTCTGAAGTTTTAATTTGCTATATTGTATTGGCTATTGATCATAATAAGAAGTATAAATTTACTGTTATGTGTAATTTGAGTATTTCATTTAATTTTAACAGCACATCGTTCTTTTTGGTAGACCCTTTACTATATATAAGGTAATTATGTATGGCTTTATAAAAAAAATTCAACAGGTCGGATATTGTCAAATTACACACAAATATGTAACCACGTGATGATCGTTATAAATTCCATATTTTAAATACATACAACTCGTGACCACGCAAACCTTACAATTATACTTTCTTAAATATTTTTTTGGACATTTTCGTTCGTTCGGTTTTTTTCAATTTTTTTTTTTTTTTATTTTTAGTAAGCTTAAATAAACTTAATTACTATATATGACCTAATTATAATTATAGTTTTAATTTATTACTTTTAATGAGTAAAACACTAATTAGCTTTTCTGTGCTTATACAAAAGCGGCTGATTTTATTGTTTTTATATTGATACACCGACTAAATTTCGTGTTTTAATAAAAAAAAATATAATACATTTCAATTATGGTGTAAATGAAATTAAATATAAAAAATATAATTGTTTCATCGCATGTCAGTCTCTGACATTTCGAGCTCATTTTGTAAAGCTATCTATATCTGAATGTGTTTTGTCTTTAATTTTTAATATTTTTGATTAATAACATGTCGTTAACTTATTTCTAAATACAAATTTTCTTTACCGCAAAAAGTACCGCTGTAAAGTGTAGCCAAAGATACACAATACTTGAGCATTTTGAGTGGTAAGGTTTGCGAGGCCACAAAATTCCTCCCCTTTCACTTCCAATTTAATGGAAGAATATCGTTGACAAACATATAATAGATAATTTATAACCATATAATATATACTATAGACAGTATACGCTGTTAGATCGATAATACCTGCTAGCCACAAAATCTATAAATGTTAATATCCATAAGCCATAAAAGGCGTTCAATTTTATTACGACGAATAAAATGTCTGTTAGGGATCAGACATTTTGACATTGAGAATATACACCCTGTCCAGAAAGTATCGTGAATACATCATTTAAATCTCCCGCTTATATGGAAAACAGCTGGGTCAACTGTCCTTAATTATGATGACAAAAATTAGCGCGATCTGTCAAGCAGTGTGTTTACAACAGCTGTTTATGTCAGTCGACCTCAGCTCTCGCGTCGGATTTGTTTTAATGTCAGCAATTAACTCATAACGGTTTCCCTGGAGCGGTTGTTTTAGTTACAAGAATAGCCAGAAGTCCATGGAGCTAAATCAGGTGAATGCTCAATGATATTTGTTGAGTATTTGACCAAAATTTAACAAAAATACGTTGATTTAAATTTAAAAATTCGACAAACAATACTGAGGTCGACTGACATAAACAGCTGTTGTAAACACACTTTTTGACAGATCACACTAATTTTTGGCATCATAATTAAGGACAGTTGTACCAACCTAGGAAAAAAAATTTGCTTGTCTTCCATATATGAGGGAGATGAGAGGAGGTAATGAAAAATTTCCGATACTTTCTGTACAGGGTCTATGTATTCTATAAGAACAGTGGCGGTCGTATTTGGTGAACAGCTTTGTAAGCTTTTGCCATGAGACACAAAAATAACAAAAATTTATTTTTTTGTGAAATTAGAGATAAATGTGATATATTGTTATACTGTTAATTCTTTAATGTATTTTATTGTTGAAAAATATTCATAAAAGCTCGTGAAAAACTTTTTGGCTAGAATAAAAGCTAATACTCACTACTTAGTCTCTTCCTGCCACAGGAATTTAAAATATTTTGCTACTGCCAAATAATAATCATAAGCTATATTATTATTGTAAAATATCTGTTATTATTTATAAATATGTTTCGGCCGCCACTGTCTTGGAAATTGCCTTTTATGTCTTTATAAGTCTATCAACTATTAACAATCGCTTTTTGTGATAAGAAAAATCCCCAAGTTGTTGCACCTGCACACCTTCTTTAACTAGAAAGTGATCCATAGATGTTGTACATATTGGACTAAATATTAAGTTTTCTCAAAATGTATATAAGATCACAACATTTAAAAAAAAATTAAATGAAGAAATCATACTGAAAATCAGATAAACTCTGGGGAAAACTGTTTTTACTGTTTCCAACATTTGTTTTCGGACACTTGGAAAAAATTTCCTAAAATTTTTTTTCGGCAATATTCAATTTCATAAATACAGTTTGGTTTCATGTAAGCAAATTATTAAAGAAATACAGTTTTATAATTTATATAAATATCTTTACTGACATTATTTCTTCTTTACAAATTGAATAGATCGACCTGTGGAATTATTCTTGTAGGCCAATTAGGTCTATCTGTAAGTTGATTTAGATATTATTTTTTATATAATAGAACTGATACAATCTCAAATACTTTTTAGTCGTTCACAACTTCTCGCTCTCTCATTCATTTGATTCCAACCAATAACAAAGATGTTGTAACCATTCCACCGTTTCGGGTTAACCTGTAATGGTTATTGAAGATACATCTTCCAACTTTTCTTCTTTTGGTTTTGAAAAAGTTTCTAATTTCACTTATTTCAAGAACTTTCCGCTTCTAACTTAAGAACGATAGTTTCGTCCCACAAACTTCTTTGGCGTACTTTACTTTACGCCAGAAAAACGTATTGGAAGAAAGAAGGTTGAAAGTCCGACGCTTCATTTATGAAATTGCGTGTTGCAATTTTGTCAATATAATCCTGATAACAAGCAAATATTCGACGTATTTTTTCTCTATTTTTACTCTATTTTCACTCTATTTATTATCATGTTTTTTGACGGTGCTACGATAAACAGCACAGCTGCCATCTCTCATTCATAGATTAGGTGGATTAATTGTATAATTTACAGTCTTATTGCAACAACAAAGGCTGCGAAAAAAGGCTAGTATAGAAATTGCAGCAAAACTGTCGAAATCAATTAAAGCCAACAATACCGATAACGGAGATTAACTACCAAATGGCGTTGTTGTAAATACTCGACTACATAAAAATACAACAAGTAGCTTAATAACGACATATGTATGTGTGTTCGATTTCGTACTAAAAGTACTAGCAAATTCCATATTGTTAGACCTCGAACCATAAATTACACATTTACGCACAATTTGATCGTATTTACAAAATTTTCATATGAGTCAGCGCACGCCTCAGCAGACTTACCCATGTCATTAGCAAAGTAGAAACAGCTTGCCAGCAAATTACTAACCCCTGCGCACAACAGAATCGGAATATGCCAAAATATGATGCGTCCCTTGAGGAATTTCACCATAAACATGATAAGCGCAATGGCGAAGCCGGTGCAACCGCCAAATATCATTGGACCGTACTCGATGAGCCCAGCATTGACGTTGCGTTCTGCGATCAGCGAGCATATCGTGTAGCCGAATATGAGGCCGCATGGCAGGAAGGTTAAACACACTAGAAAAATGCAATGGAAACTTATTATTTTTTAGTTTTTCTTTTGCAATTTCATAAATTTTTTCACACTATTTTTGCACATTTTTTTTACTCATCGCGTTGCATTGCAACATACCCACAAAGGTCGGTGCGAACAGGAAGAATTTGTTGACAAAACTCTCCCACAAATTTGCAATCTTATTCGCCATTCCACACGCTCACTTCGCCACAAAATCAGATACAGGGTGTCGGTAGCAGTACGAGAAAAAAATAAAATTTAAGAAAAGCGTGGCGTAAGTTCAACGCATAGCCCCACTAAATTACAGTTAGTGGATCTAACTAAAAACTCCCCGTCGAACCGTTACAAAAAATCATCGACGTCCCCGGACAATGACCACGTTACACAAGTGCCGTCTCAATGAATTGTCTTTCGCAGTCTGACGACCCGCACTGAGTTGCAACACGCTCCGTATAGGCCCGAACCGCGCTAACTCTTTTTTTTTTTTTTTTTGTCCAACCTTTTGTTTTTGCCTTAAAAAATTGTCTGATAAAGTCCGTTACCAAACGCGATAAGATAAGATTGCTTAGTGAGCATGTGTGAGCGCAAAAAGTAGCCGATTTGGCATACTCGCTTGGCTGTCGGGCGAACTGCTGAGCATCGGCAACTTGAAAAGCAAAGTTTTTGTTGATATGCTCCTCATTCTTTCATATTTTTCTAGTTATTTATTATATGCTTCTTTATCGTTTTGATTATCCAAAAATACAGTTAATTACTCATTATTTGTTAGAATAAATGTCAATGTCAAGAAAATTAAATAAGTTGAATTACTTATTAATCGTATGCATAGGCAGTGCAGTGCCTTCAGCGAGTATTCGGGTAGGTAGTTAACTTAGATAATAGAAGTCAACAGCACTATAAATCAAAAAGCTTATATATACAGCAGCGTGCAGCGAATCAGGAGCACCATTACAATAAACAATTACTTGTCAGGGTTGCGCCTGAATTTCTCAATAAATGAGAATACACCGCTTATCTAAATTTTTCCATAAAAGGTCAACTACATTCAAGCTCAAATGAATATTTTATACTTATGACAATTGTTTGCTACACCCTAAAAAAGAGTCACACTATACTCTAATGAATTTTGGGAGCACACCTAATGTGAGCGCCTAAAAACAAGGTGATTTCTTTAGAGAAAACTGTTGCGTGATAAAAATATTTCTATATAAAAATAGTTTACAGTAATTTTGCGACTGTGATGTTAGAGGATGTTTTTTGCTGATTTTGCGTTGATAAACCCGAAAATGAACGTTAAAATTACCAAACGTTTCGGATTTTTTTGTATTGTAGTCAAATGGTGTAGAAGACCACCAGTTACTAAAATGACGAAAACAGCTTTAAGTCATTCAAAATTTTTGCACTCAAATTCCTAATCATCAATCGCCAAATTTTCCTTCAAATTTGTTGAGTAATGTAATTAATGAATACAGATAAAATCAAAGGAAAAACGTTAACTTCGACTACGCCGAACTAAGCCAAAGCACTTCGCAAACACTAATACGAAATATGCCTTACAAGAACTTGATTCCGGTCGCTCAGTTTGTACGGCCACTATAAGCTTTAGTTATCCGATCAGAACAATTTCTTCGGAGATTAGATACATTATAGCTTTAGAGAACAACCCTTGCCAGATTTCATGAAGACATCTCGTAAAATGAAAAGTGCTTAAATATAAGCACTTGATTTCGATCCTTTAGTTTGTACGGCAGCTACATTCATTCTATATTATATAAATAGATATTAGAAAAAAAATTTGTACAAAAATTCAGATCGATATCAAAACTGAAGGACTAGTTCGCGT
This sequence comes from Bactrocera latifrons, assembly GCF_001853355.1. NCBI lineage: Eukaryota > Metazoa > Arthropoda > Insecta > Diptera > Tephritidae > Bactrocera > Bactrocera latifrons. Next base: position 1,280,750 of record NW_017534406.1, read on the forward strand.
ATATCCCGACAGACAAAAGCAGGAAAAACTCAAAATGATTGGATGATTTGTCTTCCAGTTAAAACTATAGCCAGGCTGAAAAATGTAGTTTCATGATAAGCTGATTGAAATTTGCCATGATTCGCTTTAAAGTTTCGTTAACAATACTCATTTCCGACAAAGACGAGAAACACGTGTTGCCCATTCGAAACACATTTTTATACTCTCGCAACAATNGTGGAAAAATTGTCGTGATCGGACTATAACTTTTCAATGCAATTAAAATAAATGAAAATACAATTCAATACTCAAAGTACACAAATTGATCTAATCTAATTAATTTACAGCAAAATAAAAAAATATGTAAATGACGGATAATGAAATCTCGATTATACTTTATCATGCGAGAGTATAAAATGTTCGGTGACACCCGAACTTAGCCTTCCTTACTTGTTTTTTTTTTTTTTTTTGTTGAAAATTTGGGTTTTTATTCAACATAGTTCCCTTCAATGGTGATACACTGATTATACCGACCCTCCATGATTCGATACCATTTTTCTAGTACGATTTGTCCTTTGCTTGAAATAGGCCTCAGTGCGACGAAAATTTCGTCCCATTGAGCGTTATTTTGAGGTTTGAGAACAGGAAATAGTCGCTAACAGTCAAATCTGGAGAATGCGGCTGATGCGGGAGCAATTAGATTTTTTCCACCGCATCCACTGCATTATTCCGTATTTTCCCTTTACCAAAACTCGTGTTTGCGAAGTGTTTCGAATTGTAATAAGATGTAAGAGAATGGCGACTATTTTGAAGACGAATGTGAATAAATATTTATTTCAAAAAAGAAAAATTCCCGTTATTTTCAGAACACACCTAGTATGTACATAATGCTTCTAATGAGTTGCACGCGGCTGTTCGCTCATCAATAATTTCAAAAATTCCTATATCTATCATTCTTATATCTATTTGTTATAATCTTCTATATATCCAAGAAGCGGTGATATTTCGCGGGAATCACAACGCAGTCGCAAGTGTTACTATAAAAACAAACAAAAATGATATTTTATTTTTTATATATACTGTCTTATCTGTAATCGTTCTATACCTGCCAAAACTTAGGAATTCAGTGAATCAGTCAATTGTTCGAAAGGAAATTCCAACCCTATTAGTTATGTCGTTGGTAGTTATACTTCTATATATTTGTTCAAAATTATTAAATTCTTAATTTTTTTCTTAAAATCTATGCCGTCCCCCTCAAAGTAATGCTCCTTGGTCACAACACACTTGGGCCAACGTTCCGTTTTTTCCAATCCTCAAAGTCAATTTCCGGAACAGCCTTCAATGCACAGAGCGATTCACGTTTACTGTCTACAATTGACTCAAAACGGTTTCCCCTGAGTGGCCGTTTGGGTTTGCTGAACAGCCAAAAGACACATGGAGCTAAGTCAGGGGAATGTCAGGTAGTTTTTTCTGCTTCGGTTCACCTTTACCACCATATTCGGCCGTTTGGTGATATGTTTTCGAGTCGTAAGCATAAAGCCAAGACTCATTGCCAGTAACTCTACAGTTTCATTGTGTTATGAACCGCATAATCGAAATCATCGCACAACTACTCTTTGGCGATGTTCATGAAGTTGTTCTCCGAGCACACCCACACTCTAACTTCTAACCATCCGATTAAATTGCAACTGAACTGATAAAATATATATCTGGACTGGTACATACATTTAGTAAAGCAACTTTTAAAACTCGCATTTATAAAATTCTTGAAAATTCGAAAAAATCGGAACTTAAAATATAGAAAATATTATCGGAACTTGACGTATAGAAGTTGTCAATTTTATTTTATTTTTATTATATCTTAAATTTTTGTAACAATCGCAAAAATATGAAAATTTTGAAACCTGCTCGGCGTGCTTTCCGCATTTTCTTCAATAGAAAGTACCCTTTCCTGAACAAATACTTGCAAGCCGCTCACCTATCTTAGGCGGCTCCTCGTTAGCCACTGATTCTTTCGGGTACTGCTGAAACACACGATTGCCGTCCAACTTCACGCAACGCACATCGTCCGGTTGTAGATCGTGGTACACAAAATAATTCGTATTCCACAGCTTGGATTGTGGTGGCGTCGAAGGTCGGCGTCGTCTAACACCCATCAGCTTATTACGCATCTCAATGAGACCACGTGAGCGCGGTACAAAAATGCAAACAAGTGCAATGCAGACTCCAGTTAATAGTATATTGAATATACCGATCCCCAGCAACTCTTGCCAATTATCATCTGCCAATGTTTCGTACTTTAAGACTTCCAAGACGAGCAGTTCTATAACGTAAGCTACCGCGAGCGCCAATTCGGTATAGAGCAAAGGCGTACACTCGAGTATCAGTTGGAAAACCACGCTAGAATACACACCGATGCAGGTATAGTAGAAGCACAGAAAGTAGAAACATTGCTCTGTAGCATTTTCATCATAAACACCCAGTAACGCAGATAGCGCCGTAATCTTGATAACGCCAAACATTAAGTACAACAATTTGGGCTTGTAACGCGCCATCAAACCGCAGCCCAACGCACAACCGAACGTGTAGAGCACGTATGGACCGTACAAATGCTGCGTTGCCATATACGCAAAAGTGGAGCTCCAAGTCAACTGCAAGTACGACGCAGAATATAGTAACGCGTGCTCCAACATCAAAACCGCAGCCACGCCCAACACCCACCATTGACGATTGCGCTGCATATAGTAGTCATCACGACCCGCAAAGAGCGCATAGATCGATTTGTTCGGCAGGAACACAAGTTTCTCCTCGTTCAACAGATTGAAGGCCAGATCGAAGGATATCTTATAGTTGTGCACACCCAAATGTTGGAGCACCTCATTCACCACAACACCGGCGAGCATGAAGAGCGAAATGCCCAAATAGATCCAACCGCAATAGATCGGTTCGAACTCGTTGAATACACTAAAGCCCACCGTAAAGCCGGCAAAGTATAGTGCATTCCCAAACGCTATGCGCGCCGGCCGCAGGCCACGCGACGAACTGCGCAAACTAATGTAGCTATAGCAGGGAATGAGCGTAGTGCCAATGCCAATGAAACCGAAGTAAAAGCAAATATCTGCAAATCATATAGTATTGACAATATTAATAAAAGCGGCGCTTTGTTTTTGTTCTTTTATTAGCTACGTACTTAGGTTGCCCGTCAGCATGAAGCAACAGCTGATAAGGTAGCATATCAGACCGTAGAAAATCACATAGAAGTGATCATAACTCTGCTGACGTTTCAAATATTTGCGCAAAGTTAAGCCGCTCGCCAAGGCCACAGCTACAACGCTCCCTAGCAAGGCGTGCCAATGCACCCACAGATTGTCGTAGACATAGGCATGTTTGTAGTAATAGCCGAAGAAACAGCCACTAGCGAATAAGCACAGAAAAGCTGTAGAAAATAAAATAACTTGAGAATTAATAGACACAAATTTTCAGTTTTAGTTTACCTAAAATATCCGGAAAATGGTACATTTCGGTGTAAGAATACTATAGTCACTGATCACTTTGTTGTATTTTTACATCTGCGCGCTTGTGGGCTTACGAAACGGTTGATTTACTACGCTATCTCCGCATTCTTGCATCGATGACACACTCTTCAAATTGCTAGGTATCTTAGACGTTGAGATAAAAAGTGTTGCGCCACAGAAGTTATCTTTGATTAGAAACAATAATGTGATTGGAGAGTTATGTGAGAGTTTCACTTTACACAAAACGTACTTTTTATTCAACCTGGTCTGGATAGATGTTGGTGACAGAAAACGTTACAACGTTCTAAATCGAATTTAAGGCAGTAGATATGGACAATAATGGACCGGATCACGGAATATTCCTGGCACGCTTGTATACCCCGTGGTCTGGAAATATACTGACCAATCTTAAGCCTAAGGCAGCCTTTTAAGTTACCGGACCATTGCAGTATATTTCAAGCTGAGGTCTTGTTTGCCTCTTATGAGACGAGATTGCCAAAAATGGTGTACGGCTTACACCCGACAACGTGATTAAGCCAAGCTAATGTATTGTCTATAAGTCGATCTGAACAGAAATATGATAACAAAAATCAAAACCCAATGAACGAAGCTGCTTAGGTGCAAAACTGCGAAAGTCATGTGCAAAACGATATATCGAAAGTATAAAAAATTCCTATTTGCACTCGATAGAAGAAACTTTAGAAATATGATCGGAATACTAACTGAACACTGCTTGTTGGCGACACCCTTCGAAAAATCGAGAAGACTGCAGGAATTGCCTGGAGTAAGGAACCAGGGAAACAACGAAACATTCTTAGTGCACTTGTCCCTGTATGATACGTATGGTAGGAGTGATGCAACTAAGTCTGGTAAAATTTGCATAAAGCGCAGACATCTTAAAGGATGACTACTCCTCATGGAGCTAGAAAATGAACTCCATCTGGTATTGCATAGCACCAAAATCTAATCATATCCCGTGTATCCAGTTACATGATAGCTTATACTACGTCTGGTATTGAAAACTGTTCTGACTTCAAATTATCGAATTCTTACAAAGCTAAACTACTGTAGTTTCAATGGTAAGAACCGGCGATATGTACTCTGAGACTGGAGTTAGATGCCTTAGAGTTAGGTGGAGCTAAGAATTTTAGCCGCAAGATGCTTTATTGGGCGAACGCTTATATCAAGAGCGATCAGGTAGAGTACTATTTAGCTCACAAAACATCACTACATAGCAATTTGGCTCCGTTATAACAACCACTGCACCTTGTGCAGGTCAATAACGAAAATTCATTGCTTGCATTGAATTGCGCTGGCGCCGACTGTTGCATCCGACCAGTGAAACCAAATGGGGCAAAAGTCTAATTAATATTGGATCTCCAACTCAAGTGTATATGGTGAGGATACCAAATAGTATAGGGTCACTTAAATTGTAAGCAAACTATGAATTATACGGACGCAAGAGATAAAAACACCATATTCAATTCAAGAGCAAAGTCCGTTGTCCAATAGGCTGCGAGACATAAAACATTACTGGGGGTGTTTCACAAACGCTGCAATCTTTTCTCAACCGATGTGTTTAATGGATTATCCGGATATTCTGGCCAAGTGTTATTATGGAGCCCTTTCGTGCATGAAATACTAGTTTTGCTAATTGGCAATGGGATCCGTATATCAAGGGTATGCGGATGACATTCCTATTATAGCTAGAGGCGAATCCGAGGACACTCCCTACGACCTACTACAAAGGGGCTTAAACCTGGTTAAAGAATGGTGCAATGAGGTTGAGCTGAACATCAAATCCTCTAAGACGACCATCGTCCCATTTACCTAACTCCTTAGGGCAGAGAGGTAGAGATGACTAACATGGTCAAATATCTTGGTCTCACGCTGCAACATACTCTGCTGTGGAAGCAGCATGTTCACTTGACCATAATGGTCAAAGCGTATAAAGCACTTATGGTGTGCAATCGATTAGATGGTAAATCCTGGGACTCTCAAGTTAAGGATTGCCAGGTGGTTGTACATCGTGAAAGTGCGACTGATAATCACGTACTATATGCGGCGGTGGTTTGAACCTTAAAAGCATCGCAGACTTCGCTAGTGCTCCAATTATCCTTGCATGCATCTGCATGTCTAAAGTCTCAGGATAAAGTTCCTTGGATCCATGTTTCCAAATATGGATCACATCATCTCACTAGCATCTAGCAGTATATTGAAATTTACTAATATGCAGAGGCTAGGTGGGTCGTTGTGATTTAGGAGAGGGCACAATAGACCTGTGCAATCTTTATAAATTTTTTTTTAACCCTAGACCACAACTAAAGAGTTGCCTGTCGAAAAGTGGACATTCGGGCGCAAAAACTAAATTTCCAGCGATAAATGAAAGGAATTCAAAAGTGTAAAAAATATGTGTACAATTGTAGAATGTAAAAACAATATATACATAGTATATAAATATATCACAAGACAAATTGACGAAATGCTGCCTCTACCTTGGATGAACTATGGTTTGGTCGAGGAAGACAGTTTTTAAACCCAAGATCCAAAGCTCGGTACTACCAGAATCCAGACAATCAGATACATATATGCAATCTGCAAGGAGTCGCTAAGACCTCTCCTCATTTAAAAATGAGTAACAGAAACCAAACTGTAATTTAGCGTATCATCATGGTGTAATGAAATCCAATACAACACATACCATACTAAAATTAATTGCCAAAATAGTTCACAATATGGAGATTTTAACGAAGGCATTTGTTCTTTAGCTACGCCTCTTATGCAAAGGCAGTAGTTCCATATTATATAGTATTAAACGATGGCTTCGCTGAGAAGCAAGGCGGTACAGATTTGGATGTAATAAAACAGTGCCAAAAGAACGGTAGGGAAATAATACAATCTGGAGCAAATCAGTAACAGTCGCATGACTAGAAGGGAACAAAAAAATCTGTCCTCATTAATGTAATCAACCAACTTATAATATACCTCTCGCTACCAGTTAAAAAAATCGTTTTAAGTAATGAGGTCAGATAAGGCTTGATACCTCGTCCAATTGCAACTCTCTTTAGAATGGTAGCTTGGACAATAGTTATGCGAAAATATTATATTCAACAACTTGGTAGCCTTATTAAAGACCGAATATTTAAAAGTACGCTAAATTTGAAAAGAACAGGCCGCTGTTATTGGACATGTACAAGTAGTCTGGATTACGACGCTCGCAAATATCGTCTAGTTATAACGAGTTTACCTATTATTATGTTACAAACACACTGTGCAATCAACTTTCAGTTAGCCAAAGGAACTCATACGCTCCGCATTACCACGAACCAAGAGCGATTTGCTCCGAGCGGAATACGAGCTGCGCAAGTACAAATAGTTCGGCAAGGACGCCAAATTTTATGAATGAAACTGCCGGCTCGAACGCTCGCAGGGTTGATAACGGCATTTCACCCTTACCATCCGCTGCAAATGTTGACGGCAGAAAGCCGCCAACTTCGCGCAGCAGGACCGCACTTCGGCACAGCGAGAGAGTATTTTCGCCGAACTTCGACGTAATCGGTCGGCGTATAGTGCGTAAAGTAGTACCTGAATGTGTATGCGATGTGGGAAAATGCTAGATTTTAGCGGACGCTCTTTTTCGCTGCCAATATACAACCCCCAGCGGCAGTGGCCTGCTACCAATAAAGCAAACTGTCAGTTATCCTTTTTGACATTTACTTTTGGAGCGCTTTTGTAGCGGCTTGGTGGTTTTCTTTTCATGCTGTGTTTTTGTGCGTCATTCGTCTTTATCATTTGGCGAATTGCGTGAAGTTTGGAAGGCAAGCAAACATTCCTCGCCACCTTCATGGCGGATATTTGACATTTATTGCGTCCACAGCAACACGCACACATACAAACGTTATAGAAATGTTTGACTTGATTTCTTTATCGACGTATACATATATACATATATGGATCTGTATTTGTAAATTGCCCTCATTCGCCTTAACGCTCAATCACCCACACACACACTCACCATCTCACACAATCTAGCCGAGCTGTGCGAAATCAACCCTTTTCGATGGGAAATCGTTGCAGGAAATTTTGGAAATTTTCCTCTTCGTCAAATTAGTGCAATTGTGCAATTATTCTAGCAACACAGCAATGTAGTGACTGTCGAAAATCAGAAAATCATGTGATTTTTAACAAAATGTAGTGTCCATAGTTAAGTTGAACAAGTTGCGATGTGTGTAATTATAACGGTAGTTGTTCGGAGCGCATTTAATATCGTCAAATCGACCGAATTTGTGCATTTTGTGTGATTTGAATGGAGAAAACAAGCAACAAGGATAGCGTCGCAGCAGTATGTTTGTCATGAACTGGTTCACCAATCTCAGTAATCGCAGTTTGGCGATAACGCTGCTAATTTGCATATCCCTAATATATGTATCATATACATTTAATTCGTGCCTATTAACAAGCATTAGTCGGACATTCCAAAAGGTGCGTGTTTAGTGATACAATTTTGATATTATTTTGCATGCTAAGGAGTTTTCTTACACTTAAACGCATGTAAGCAAACCATGCTGCAGATGCTTCACACACATAAGGGTGGTTCATATAGTGACCGGCTTTTAAACGTGTAACAAGAAAGAACGAAACTTCGGTTGCACCGAAGCTAAATACCCTTCATGTTACTGTGGGCAAAAAATAGTAAGACTTTTAAACTTAAATTTCGTCGGAATACTTTTTATTAGGTTTGTACAAGGTTTGTACCAAAGTAAACCGGACTTAAAAAAAAACCAGAACAAATGGGTTTTTCGGCACAGCCAATTTATTTTAATCAAAATAGTCTCCTTCTGCATCAATACTGCTTTTTGCACGGTCCAAAAGCATGTCGAACGAGTGGTTTAGCTCGTTGGCTGGTATGGCCGCCAGTATGCCGGTGTAAGATTTTTGCATGGCCTCTCTACGTTTGTATAAAGCTTTCCTTTCATGGGCAAATGCATTTTTCCGAAAAGGAAAAGGAAATTCGTCAAATAATCGGTCACAATCGTCGACCGATAAGCGCCGCCTTATCGTGCAACAAACGGCAACTTTCATCTATGCGATATTCGGGCCGAACACGTCGAATACGGCGCACCAAACGCATCAAGACTCCAAAAATCAAATTTCCAATAATTTTAATGAAGATTTCGGCTGATTTTTGACGAATTCACGCACAGTCTCGATGGAATTTCCGGTGATCACGGATTTTGATTGGTTCACATGTTGATCGTTATTTATGTCCTCACAACCACCTTGAAAACGTTGAAACCACTCGCGCATTCTGCTACGGTGTAGGCAATCGTATCATAAACTTGTTTCATTAACTGAAACGTTTCTGTTTCACCAATTTTAAAACAAAATTTAATGTTGGCTCTTTGTTCGAAGCTTATTTTCGCAGCGATAACACGAATATACTGACACTTAAAACGCAATAACTTCACCTCTAATCTATGAAATGTAATGAAAGCATTATCGATAAAGATAGCAGATTCTAACGCACCAGTCGACATATAATTGGCGCCACCAGAAGGCGCTGGATTCAAAAAGTCCAGTCTACTTGGAACTCACATTGTATGACTGCCAGTGACATCTGTGCCAAATCTCACATCAAATTTATCACTAGTGCTGAGTATACGCTTGTCTTTTTATATGAGCGAAATTATTCAACAAAGAAGTTCCATTAAATTTTTTATGCGGAATCAAATTTCTGATACCGAACCGTTCAGAATGTTGGAAAAGGCCTTCGGTGATAATTGTTTGTCACGAGCACTTGTTTTTGTTTGGTACAAATTATTCAAAGAGAGTCGAGATCGCGTTGACGACGAATCACGTCCAGGACGGCCATCAACACCAACTGATGAACAGTAAAATAAAGGAATTGGTACTTGGGAATCGACGATTAACAGTCAGAGATCTTACTGGCGTCGTTGAAATATTGGAAGGATCAGTTAAAACCATTCTGAAAGATCATTTAGGCCGAAGAAAAGTGAATGCATGATTGATTCCAAAATCACTAAACTTTTTCGAGAAACCGCGACGCTGTTAACGTCTGTGAAACAAGGCTTTCCAATTACCAGGTTGTCATGAACTGGCGATGAGTCTTGGATCTCTGATTACAACCGATTGGGTCGAATGGCGAGCCAAAGACAAAAAAAAAACACGTCAAAGCAGAGAAAAAAATCGAGGTTTCCAAGCAACCACAGTATTCGCCTGATTTAGCTAACATTATAGAATGTTAAAATTATGAACAGAGTCTTACTATTTTTTGCTCGTAGTCGTAATTACTAAAGAATTTGATTTGATTTTCGATCAATTTGAATGGCACTATGTACAAGTATATCCTACAGTGGTCCGAAAGGTACAGTTTCCTCGGAGATTGTACCGCTGCCTTTACTAATAATCCATACATCAAATGTTTTCCATACAAGGACTTGATTCCGAACGTTCAGTTCGTATAATAGCCAAATGCTATAGTGACCTGATATTGGCGGTTCGATAAATAAGCATCGGTATCTCAAAAACGGGTAGACTAATTCGCGTATATACAGACAGATGGATATGGTTTAAGCGACTCAGCTCGTCATGCTGATTATTAAAAACAATTTATGGACCACCCAGTGCGTTACAAATGTTATACGCAAGTTAAAGCTCTCCTCAAATCATCTTATATAACCTTATAACAAACAAAATTTACATCGTCCTCACAGAATCCATTTCGCGGCCTACTCTTCTCCGATGACGAGCTCACCGTTACTACTGCAACACCGCCACCTACGCAGCTAGACGCTTCAAATGCCAGCGTTAATGTCGTCGGTGTGGCATCGAAACGCACACCGGAAGCTTTAAGCTTAAGAAATCACGGTTCATCCGTTGTACATATTGTGCCGTTAAGTGCTTCAAATAACAACACCAACAACAACAATGCAAGCAATCCGCCACAGGAAGCTGCCGACGGTTCACCGAAATATCGTTTCCTACGTCAACAAGGTTTGCATCCGTCGCGTCATCTGCCCGACACGCTCATCATTGGCGTGAAGAAGAGCGGCACACGCGCGCTACTTGAATTCATACGTCTGCATCCGGATGTACGCGCCGCTGGCTGTGAGGTGCATTTTTTTGATCGTCACTATCAGCGTGGTCTGCGCTGGTATCGCCACCACATGCCCTACACCATTGAGGGTCAAATAACAATGGAGAAGACGCCGAGCTATTTTGTGACAAAAGAGGTGCCGCAGCGGGTGCATCAAATGAATGCGGCGACAAAGTGAGTTAAATCCGCCGCGAAACAAAATTAGAATATGACGGATTAGCTCGACTGTTTTATTTTATTTGAGAATTTGACTCCTAACATATCCTCAAATACTATATTCACCTGGGCTTTTTAAATTTATTCATGACTCATTAATGTTACCCACCATTAACAGACCTCCGTCAAGTGACGACTTGAGGGATGTATGCTAATATCTTTATTGATTCAATGGGAAGAAGACCATAATTGACAACGGTTACGCATTTACCCCTCAATTTACGTATGATCCGACTAGAAAATCTTCGAAAGATTGGTATTCAATCAAAGGATATCATAGTAGTAGTAGGACAAATCAGGAACTTCGTCCGATTTCGAGAACCTCACTGATTATAGTACTCGTCTGTCTTTTTTAAGATGAAGGAGAAGTCATCTACACTCTTAAATTGCAGTCCTGTCATTCAGTCACAAATCCATCCCTTCCTTTTTAAGGTCCGTTCATACTAGAAAACTAATTTTTTTCTGCATAGTTTTAGGATCCCCAAATAGCGAATTATTGAAAATCTCTATGAAGCCTTTCTCAAAAAAAATTTTTTTTCTGATTATAATAATAATAATTATGGCGTGTTATCGTATTACATAAAGCTATGACAAAAGCAAATCTCAGATACCACAAACTATCAAGGACCTCTTGTACTCTTATGAGAGTTAATGCGGTTTCTGCTTCTTCTTCTTCATTGGCGTAGACACCGCTTACGCGGTTATAGCCAAGTTTACAACAGCGCCAATCATTCTTTCTTTTCGCTTTTTGGTGGCAATTAAAGATTCCAAGTGTAGCCAAGTCCTTCTCCACCTGATATTTCCTACGGAGTGTAGGTCTCCCTCTTCCTCTGCTTTCTCCGGCGTGTACTGCTTCAAAAACTCTTAAAGCTTGAGTGTTTTCATCCATTCGGACAACATGACCTAACCAGCGTAGCTGCTTTCTCCTGTCGATCATTTTTCCAACGAATGTTGCCAATGCGCAGAAAACCATAAAACTCTCTCCAAAACTCGTAACCTCGACTCATTAGATGTTGTCATCGGTCATGCCTCTGCACCATAGAGCAGGATGGGAATAACGAGTGATTTACTTATAAGTTTGACCATCCAAAATTCAATTTAGAGGACAAAAATACTTAAATAACTAAGAGTCATAACTTTAGATGCTTTGTTTTGCTTCTCATTAAATTCGCTAAATTCCAAAACTACGCATTAATTCTCTTACCTACAGGCTGTTAATTGTCGTGCGCGATCCTGTGACACGAGCCATATCCGACTACACGCAAGCGGCCAGCAAGAAATCGGATATGAAGCGTTTCGAAGATTTAGCCTTCGTCAACGGCTCGTTCGCGGTAGTGGACACCGCTTGGGGACCCGTCAAAATAGGTGTATACTCGCGTTATCTAGAGAAGTGGTTGAAATACTTTCCGCTATCGCAGTTGCTCTTCATAAGCGGCGAACGGCTTATTATGGATCCTGCCTACGAGATTGGACGTGTACAAGACTTCTTGGGTCTCAAACGCGTCGTGACTGAGAAACACTTTTACTTTAACGCCACCAAAGGTTTCCCCTGTCTATTCAAGTCGGAAGCACGTTCCACGCCACATTGTTTGGGCAAGACGAAAGGACGCAATCATCCGCACATTGAGGAAGCTGCCATCGAACGTTTGCGCGAATTTTATCGACCGTTCAACAATAAATTCTACCAAATGACCGGCATCAATTTTGCTTGGCCCTAAATCGGATAGAAGCAAGCAAATTACGTAGGCAATTCGATATTTATAGCGGGCGAACGTAATATTACTAGCGCTTCAAAAGCGTTGAACAATGTTAGAAATTACGATATTGTCGGAAAATTTACGACAATCGTCGAAAAATTTTACGATATTCGTCGGGAAATTTATGATGACGATCTTCGTCGCAAAATTTTACGATATTCGTCAAAATATTTACGTTATATGTATGTCATATAAAAGTGGTATCAACTATGCCGTTGTTAGCCAAATTTACATACACACATACTTAGTATGTAATCTTAAGTGATGGCGAGCGAGTAGTTAGGTACTTGTTCGTATAATGACTGTCGAAAATGCACAATTTTTGCTTCAAAACTTTATAAACGAACTCTGCAATCTYCTAGTTTACATATACGAATTACATACATACAAATCGTAGATCATTAGCGTAAGCGTTTCATACATACTGACATAGGTATTTACATATACATACATAATACTAGCATAAACAGATACACTTACTTGCAAGCGCGAAACATCAATAATTCACGCACCAAATAAGAAATGAAATCGATATCTTGGCAAGATAGATATACTATATAATTTATGTGATATGCAACTATGTAGATCGATTTAATATGCAAATATCTGGGTTTTTGAACATTAGGGTGGAAAGTTCGAACAAAATCTGCAGATCTCAGATCTAATTTGGACTCATAAAAATATTTTTACGAAAAAATTCTGCAAAATTCGTCTGCAAAACCGATATAATGTTGTATCTAGATATGATCGAAAAAAGACTGTGCTTTAAGCTCTATTTTTGAGTTACGCAAACTCGAAAATTCTTTGTTAAAATTATAACAATTAAGAAAGTTGAACAAGTTCAGTTGAGGGCGGTTAATAGACACTTTCACAAATTCAAGGAAGACTATTGTAGACACATACATATCGAGATATCTTCTAGCATATATGTATGTTACTTCGATTTTGGGCGAAATTATGGTATGACATTTGCTCTACCATGTCATATTATGTAACGCCTCCTTTACGTAGTTTCAATCATCATTGTTCTTTTAATGATAAAAAAAGCATTTCCTAAATAAGAGATGATTGCTGCCGAACTGACAATCTTTAGCGGGGGAAAAATCCTTTTACGTTCCAGTTAGATAAACCGGGCAGTCGTGGTAAAGGGTCGGTTGAAATTATATTCGGCATGTGCTGGCTAGAATATTATATACTATAGTCCTACTTCCGAATCGCTCAACTAACAATCTTTCGCCGAATTAATATCCGGGTCCGTTAGATTGGCTTAGAGATCCTACTTTCGACCTGTCGAACTAACAATTAGTTCGTCAGTCAAAAATTAGTCAGTCAAAAATTCCGACTCGTTTTGGTTCGATAGACCGCACAGTCGTGGGAAAAAGTTGATCGCAGATCCCTATGTTGTGTCTCATAACTTTTTTTGGAAGACGATGCGATAAATCGGTGAGCGTATTATATGTATGACGCTTTATTGCTATATCTTTATCGTTGTATAGTTGAGGGATCTACACAAATTCATATAAGCTTGTAGAATTCAAACAAAAATTACGTTAACATTTCAAAAAGGTCGAGAATGGAGTGTAGCCCCTAAGATAAGCAACTTTTTATAGGCATTTTTCTTCACTTAAGATCTTGGACGCTCAACAGATGCAAGAATTTTTAGGGATACACTATAAAATCTCAGCTTAGTATGCTGACTTTAAATGGCTTTGATTTTGGGTTAGGCTTGGAGTTATCTGCTACCATCAGCCTGGGACCGATTTGAGAACTATCAAAACTGAATAGTCCGCAAGCTTTTGAATAACATTTCGGATATCCCTATGCGAGCGCATACTTTGAGTCGCAGTTTTTGGATTTGAAAAAAATTTACATATCAGACAGTCCAAAAAGTTTTTATTGTTCCTCATAAAGGAATCGCATCTGTTATAGTTAGATTGGTCCTTAACAAAATATATTTGTATAACTTTCTACTGGTGAATGATTGACTCGTTATTGAAACTTTTAAAGGAGAAAATCGTAAACCATCCACAACGTCGCGCAACTTAATGAACACAATGGTAAAATTGCATGAACTGAGTTTCTAATTTCTTATGCTTTAACCGCAGCGTTCTACTGTACTTCAATCTTAAGAGTATGATGTAGAAAAAAAAATTAGCGACAACGAAGAAAAAATCGATGAGACTAAGTCCTCTTCAGTCCTCGAAGCAAAAGACAAATCTTTCTATAAAAGTAGTATAACAAAGATCGGTGGCCCACTCAATGACCACTATGCTCAATAAAAACCATCTACTTCTCCAATAATTCATATTTTATGAAGCTTGCGCACAATCTTCTTTCCGAACACTTTCATACCAAGAACATCAAGTAATGGCAACGGTATATATAGTATGTACCGATATATCTCACTTGAACATACCATTATATATTTGTCTTTCCTCATAGATAGACGATACCTTTTGAAGTAACCACAAACTTGCCAAGCACCTTCATTCTTAGTCTGGCAAAATAAATGAGAAAGTGACAAGATGCCATCCACAAGATTGCCATTCACTGCGAGTGAACTTATTGCTCACTGTTCCGACTCCCTTCCAATCGGATAAGATTGGTGCAAGAGTGCCTTCTCTAGCAAGCTCATGCGCATTGCAATTTCTGACGATTTCGCTATGACCAGGCACCCATACAAGTATAATATGAAAAAAGTGTGAAGCTTATCCTAATAAGATTCTTGACTTCTTTGTGACCATATGTAATATAGGAGAGGGAACAAAGCCACCATTATTTTCTATTTTAATCTAGTTAGCCTCCCTCTTAAATATCAGCTGTTGTTGTAGCGTCACGAAACATTTCTGAAATAATTTCAAGGAAAGTTGCCGAGTTGACAGCCCTTGTTCGGCCAAAAATCCGTATCCGTCTCGCATACTTAGACACGACTATCGTGCAAACGACTCTTAAGCACCTTTTCTTCAACGATTCGCCGTAACGGCATACAAGCATTACTACATTTCTTAAAGCACAACCTTTTTCCAAGCCACGTTAATAATTCACTTGCAATTCATAAGAAGTTAAACAGAAATAAAATAAAATCGAAAATTAAAAACATTGTAGCTTTATTCTCGCACACTATTTATCAAGCATCATAGTTCCTTTTTGCTCTCTGCATTTTAATAATACATATGTACTACCGATATCAATTGCCTAAAAAGTACGAATACAAAAACCGATACGAAGCCAACGCAACCAACACAATAGCAACAATAACATAATAATACTGAGTATATATAACAAATACAATAAAAAAGTGAATAAAAATAATTAAAGCATCGATTTTAAAGCGAAATACAAACACACGCACACATATACATAAATTTAGCGTAAAATAGTAGTTTACATGCATGCCAATCAAAACGGAGCTTTTTTCATATAAACATAACCTAAAAATGCAATATAGTATTACTTACAAAAATATTACTTTCGCTATTTAAAATACTTACAAAAAGTAACAAAAATATTAGATTAAGCTCTATCTAGTTATACATATATAAAGAGTTAGATAAATGAAATGACCAAGCGATCTTCCATTCATTTTACTTGCACATTTACACACACACACAACAAATTAAGGCGCCAAAGCCTTTAAGCTTTCAAATTTTACATACCCGTACATATGTATACAATAGTATTTACAAATAATTAGAGAGACTGTTGCCAAGTACATTTAGTATTTATGTAGAGAATATTTTTTGTAAGCTCGGCTTTTTTCCAATTTACTAGCAAAAGCACATGAAACATGTAATAGTAGTAGTAATGATCATTAAATATAGTAGATCTGGCGCCTATATATTATATCAAAACATATTATATACATTTATATTTATTATATACTTTGAAAACAAACGATAGCTGTACATTTTTGATAGACGCTCTTCGAATAGAAATGTATGCGCATATGTTAAAACAGCCTAAGTCGACATAAGCCCGATTTTTTTTTTTTTTTTTTTTGTAATACTCTGCAAAATTGTATATTGTCTTAAAGAAAGCGATGAGCCCGGTGCCCATTGTTCACAAGGTGCTTTCAAGCATATTGTCTAAGTGACTGAATTTCCTAGCTAACGAACTGATTGAAAGTTATCAATGTGCACTTAGAGTTGGTCATTCCAGCATTGATCAAATATTCACACTACGATAAGACCTTGGCAACCGCCAACCAATCGTTGATTAAAAGGCAACTTTCCACAGTCCGATAAGAGTTCAGTGTAGAGCATTGCCTACACTGCGATTAAGGTTATAACGAAGCTCTCTCAATTTTTCAACACCAGGTGAGGTTTTGTACTGGGCGATCTCTTATGTTTTGACCTCTTTAACTTCGGGTAGGCAGGATAATTTACCATTGTGTTAGCTATTTACCTATACGATGACTAGACATAATGAGACGTAACAAGCAGGATGTCTTCGAATTAATCGGGTGGAAATCTGCCAAAATGTATCTGATTCCTAATGAGGGCGAAGCGAAATATGTATTTACTGGCTATCAGCAGGAATGTGAGCGACAATTGGCAAATAACTGGATACTATTTGGCTCTTTACGTATTGGCAATGACTACCTTGTCCGGACAAACAACAAACTGTGTGAGCTGCACCATGATATTGCCAAAGTATATACAACGAAAGAGGGCTACGTTAGTTTTAGGTAATCGTGTCTCTGGAAAAACCTATATCGAAACTTGGTATATGGGGCTAGTAGCTGAAGAGTAGTAATACATCGGAATTAAAGAAGACGTTAATATTGACATCACCTAAGCAATTTTATTTAATTGGAAATTTTATGGAAACAACTATACAGAATTCTATCCGTTTATATGTATGGAGAGGAATTTGCTCAAACATAACAAAACTATTGACGGAAATCGATATCGATAGATGTTGGCTCATTTTGTCTGGCCTTTTCCAACATTACAATAGGCTACTGGTTTCAATAAAACAGCGCGACGTGCCACATTGCGAACACTGCAAATCAAAATATTCAATTACTCCAACCAAAAAATAGCTGATATAGATTTGCCACTCGGATCTACAAACTTATCTTAGTGGGATTAATTGAAAATCAGTGTGATTGTCAGCAGATTTTGAAATTTTGATAAGCACTGGACGGACTCGTATGCCGAAAACAATGTCAAAAGAGTTAATTTTCGTGGGGACATTGGATAAATGTTATTTTCGGAAGATAGATAGATAGAAAATTGAGGCTTTGCACTGTGACCTATGATCTATTGTTTCCTCTCATATATCACATATGGTCACAAAGGTCCAGCATTCTGAAAAATTTCAGGAGCCTTTTGAGCGCAACTGAGGCGGTGAGCGGTGGAATTTGTCTCGCGGGAGGTTGATCATTTCCTTAAACCTGCAAGGTTGAAGTAGCTTGACAGGGCACATCTGCTATCTGCTGCGAATGCTATTCTTTCCTCACTCTCTGCTGCGTGTGGAGCAGCTCCTTTATAATGTAGGACCTCTCTGCAATGAATGGCTCTACCATTGCAGCTTCGATAGTTGAAGGCCTACCGAAAACTGCGTTGCCTTAGATACCCAAGCAACCGCTGCATTAGTAACAATAGGCCTTACGATCATGGTATACAGCTATCCTATAATACCCAGGATCTTAAGATCTTCAGCAGATAGTCCAAGGAAATTGTAAGGATTCCAGTTATGTAAATTTCAAACACTAAAGTTGGTTTTCGCTTACAAAGTTATTTCATGTTTACATACCGAGGTATTAGATAGCATACTCGAGTTGTTCAGGAATACTTCCATTAGCTTAAGTCGACTTAAGTAAAATTAATATATTGCCGCAAAAAATTATGTTTATACCAATTATAAAGCGCTGAGCGGAAAGAACATATATTAAAATTGCATTTACAAATATTTTAGAAAAGAAATTGATCTCAAAAATCTTAAATATAAAGCATATTTAATGAATAAGTGATTTTTTGATAATATACTATAATTCTTTATAAGTACTTTAGTATTGAAATACATTATTTGTACAGCGTTATGTTAATCAAAAGACTATTATGTAATATATAGTAGCCCATCCAATCAAAATATCAAATTTGAATTTCGCACTGGATAAAAGATAATTTTATTAACAAAATTACTAAAATTATGTTAAAAAATTAGAATTGGAAGAAGCTTCCAATCAAAACAGCCCGATCACTCATAATTTTTTTTCATACATCTCAACTCTTCTTTAACATACAATGCAGAGATTGTACACCATCCTCTTTTATCAGCAATTGTAACTGTTGTACCATGCTAACTGGTACATTTTTGTCGCTGGAAGCACGATAACCCCAACATATCAAAATTCTTCCTCTGAGCTTTTGGCTGTTGATCAATGAAGGTCATTAGTAGCAATTCATTTATCATTTAAACACTTCTTAGTGGCCACAAGTGATAAAGAGTTTTGATTTTTCCACGATTAAACTTACATGATATTATCCTCATCCTACATTTAACTCCGACTGCTGCATATAGTCACACCTCACTCCCCGATATAGCTAAAAGAAAATTCGTTGGAAACTTCAAAGAGGATCTCCTCAATAGCAACTTCTTTTTACAGCTTTCGATGTGGCGAATGCTTACGCTTTACGTTCTTATTAAACATATCTATACTATAATATATAATATAGTATGTATTGTTGAATTAAGTTAATTTTATACATTCCTTATAAATATTTTCAATTTATTGTTGAAAAATTTTATGCAATTTAATTTTTGCTTTAATATATTATATATTGAAGGTGATTTTCCACAATGTCATTGCAACTACAATCTATAATATTATCAATAACATAAGAGCGAACTACTCATCAAGTCACAGTTTAATTTTGAAATAGTTCAATGTTTAAGATAGTCGGGCAAAATGAAACTGCATCAAATTGAAATATAAGCGGTTAAGTGATATTTTCTTAACCCTTAAACGGCTGACGGTTTCTCCGGGCATCTGATGGTTTCTCAAGGGACCACTTAAGTTTTATTTCATAAAATTTTAATTTCAATTTGTAAACTTTTTATCAAAGCTTACATCAAATTAAATCGTAAAAACGATGAAGATTCCAAATTTTCAGCACTAATTAATAAATAATAATAGAAAATATAAGATTTTCCTTGAGATTATTTTTACGATTCACTCTTACTCAAGTCAAAACGTAAATGACTGCCAAGCTCACACACAAGTTGCGACTGAGCTTAAAGGTAACGAATATATGAAAGCAACTTGTGACGAGATGTATTATTTAAAAATTCATATTCACACATGAAAATTTTACAAAAAAAAGTAGTAGTTCCTGGACGAACAGCCAGGCGGTTGAGTGTTAAGAATCTGTACAAAAAAAAAATCTATACAAAACTCGCCAAAAGTATTTTTCTAGAGTTTAATTTTTTCAAAATCATTTCCGTTGGGTGTTAAGTATAGATTCATTGATAATTAGTGGACATTTAGTATATAATAACTTTAACGGAGAATTTTAATCTTTGACATGCTTAGCAAATTTATCTTTAATGAGTTTTAAACAAACAGTCATATAATGCTACCAAAACCGCCAAAAAGTTTTTTCGCGCTATCTGAAGACATAGATTATCTTAACCCTTCATTTACCGCCTATTATTTTTTTTTCCAAATTAACCTTGAATACGGTCAAAATAAAATCTCATACAACTCTAAAATGACTGCTCAATAAATTATATACATATATATACATTTTAAGGAATTGTGTTAACCCTTACTTTACAACATCCCTTTTATTTTTCTTTTGAGCTCCAAAATCACTGATATATTAAGTCGATTATTTGTAAAAGAAGCCGTGTTCTTCGCATATATCTCACAAAAACTTGTCTGTTAGGCTCCTGAAAGTTATGTTTATCTAAATTTTAGTATTACAATATATAATATTCTTTTTTAGTTTTAATTAAAGTTTCTATAAAGCAGAAATTGTGACGTGGCGAAAGAAGAATGTGGCGTAGTTGTTACTGTTATCGATTAATGCGATTAGAAAGTACTAAGTTAGAACTCCAAATATATATATAAAGTTTTGCCATGGCATAATACAATCACAAGGACTTTAGGCGCGAAAATATCTTTTTTTATATTGTACTAATAGTACTAATGATATTGTAGAATTCTTCAAATAAATATACTCGTACATATAGTATAAATAAACAACTGTAAGTATGTATGTTGAAAAAGCATGCAAAAATACAATTGGATAATCACACATAGTTATCTACATATGTATATGTATAAGCCCTTTTCAATGAACGATACGATTTTCTATTATACAAGTTGTGTAGAGTTATCGTAATGAAATTTTGTAATATCTTAGAAAAGTGTTAAGAAAAAAGTTGCATTCGTGCATCAATTATTTTGCATATTGCAAATGCTATGACAAATGTGTAACTGTAGATTTTGTTGATTAATCGAATCAATGAAATTGTATTCTGTATTTAAAAAGCGCTCAATGGCAATAAGCGTGTACATGCAATAAAATACATATTTATAAAGTACCGACATAGGAGATGATAATCGCTTTCGAAAATATTATATATAGTATGGAAAATAAAATTACTACTGACATTGAACTCGGCTATTTTTGCCGAGCATAAATAAAGAATTGTGTTTTCGTTGTGACATTCGACCCAATTGGAGGTACTATTCTCAATAGCTTCTTTTTTTTTTTTTTTTTTGACAGATCACGCATGAGTCGTGTGAAGCTGTTGTATTATTTTTGTTCAGTACTTTTTGGCATTTTATCATGGAAAGACTTACGCCTGAACAGCGTTTAGAAATCGTTCAATTTTATTACAAAAATTAAGGTTCTATAAAGAATGTGTTTTGCATGCTTCGCTCAACTTATGGTCACCATAATCGGTCTACCGACCTATCTCGAAACCAGCATTAGTTATTGAATAATATTTAACCGAATAGAAAACAGCCAGCGCGCAGAGAAGAAAATATAGCAGACGTAGCTGAGAGTGTACACGAAGACCGTGGAGAGTCGATTCAGTGCCGTTCGCAGCAACTTGGAAGGACTTGACGCATTTTACGTCGAGATCTTAAATAGTATTTTAATGCTTGTGCAAGAAGTGAAGCTGCTCGACGTTCCCAAGCGACATCGCTTCGCACACGGATCTTTTGCGTGAGACCCATTTCGGGCTCAATTGCCGCATTTAGCAAAAGCAACCGGAAGAGATTTAAAAGCTGTCATTTGCCAGAAAAAACAACGGTTTGGTGTGGTTTATGAGCCGGTGGTGTCATAGGTCAATACTTCTTCAAAGATGATGACGATAAGAAGGTAACAGTCAATGGCGACTGTTATCACGCCATGATAAAGGACTATTTAATGACTGAAATTGAAGCTCGTGATCTTGGCAACATTTGGTTTCAAGAAGACTACATTACTTCCCACACATCGCATCAATCAATGGATTTATTGAGATAACACTTGGGTGAGCAGATAATTTCACGTTTTGGGCCGCTCAATTAGCCACCAAGATCTTGTGATATCAGTTATTAGACTTTTTCCTGTGTGTCCTGTGACTGCCAGTTACCAGTCGAAATACTCGAGCGAGTTATCGAAAATTGGACTCTACGGATGGACCATATGAGAGGCAGGCGCGGCTAACATTTGAAAGAGATAATGTTCAACAAATAAATGCCAAATAATATTCTCTCGAATGATAATAAACATTTTCAATTAAGTTTGAAGTTTCCGCTTTTTTTTTTAAGTAGAGAACCTCGAAATGTATCAATCAATGGACAATTTATTTAAATAGCAGGTGAGTGCA
Source organism: Bactrocera latifrons (assembly GCF_001853355.1). Classification (NCBI taxonomy): domain Eukaryota; kingdom Metazoa; phylum Arthropoda; class Insecta; order Diptera; family Tephritidae; genus Bactrocera; species Bactrocera latifrons. The sequence goes on from NW_017534406.1 coordinate 1,303,171, forward strand.
TATCTGGGAAAAATTAGGTGTTAATTTCAAAATTGTTCAATTAGCGTAATTTAATATATTAGAAATTATAAATATTGATTTTCTTATCTTCCATGGTCTCATTAATTTACAAATGTACATTTCAGTGTCTGTTATTTGCCAAGTTGTTTGTTTATTGTCAAACGCGGTTTCTATAAAAAAAAGGATCCAACGTCCACAAACTCTTTATTTTCAGCATTCTTGTGGCTCATAGCCATGCTGTACAATATGAATACAGAAATTTTGAGCATAAATTTATCTCCGTATAACTTTTAAATTAATGTTTTTATGAAAAAAAATTATTCAGACTTTTTTGTAGAGTAAAAAATTATGTATTTGCTTATAATTTAAAAAAATGTAGCGTTTTACGTTGGATAATTTCATTTAGGGTAGAAACTGAAACTTCAGTGGGAGTTTGCAAAACAACGGTCAACTTGAAAAATAACGGACAACCTAAAGTACAACTATTGTGGTATCAAATAAAACTATATTAACCGAAAATATAATAACCGAAAAATTGCCATATTAGAATCACATCTGATCTTAAAAATAATTATTTTATTGGAGCTTTTCCTTGCGCCTTCTTTTCATCGAGCAGACAATTGTTAAGTTCACAAACAACAACAATTTCACTAATATAGCACATCTAACAAGGATAACCAAGCGGAGTGTCCATTATCACCCAAGATCCGGTCACATAACATATTGATCTTTATGCCGCATTTATTATAAAAATTACTCTTATTTTTATATCGATCATTTCACCAACATGACATAGGTTTGCGAACGATATGAAACGTTACTGAAATAATGCAACAACGACCCATATTCTACACCTCCAAAGGGGTGACGAGGTGAACCATGAGTATTTCTCACTTCATTCCTGTAATGAACCTGGACGAAGGCGTACAGAAGGGATCAAAATATCACAGTCGATGGCATTAGAATTCCGACTGCTTCCTGTTAAGGAACATATTGCGTGCTTCTCCAAACAGTCGTCTGCTTGAAGCAAAGCCTCCTTCTAAGAGCACAAGAGGTCATTCCTTCATTACGTCGACCAGACTACGGACACAACTAACTTCAAATACGCATTGACCATCATTCACAGTGAAACTATTAACACCTTCACCGACTTCCTCCCAATGAAATAAGTTAAGCCAGCATACTTAGCAGACGAAGAGATCGAAGTGCCGCGAGAATCTACAGTAACCCTTGGGAAACTTCGTTTTGTATACTGTGCCAGGTTGACTTCCTACCTATCCAGAATAGACCTCGACATGCCAAATATATATACATATATATTCTACGTGCAACAAGTACCCGCATGACTGTAACCAACTCTTTGCTTCCCCAATTGAAACCACTCATCTAATACCCCCCTTCCATTGGTTCGACTCAGTCGAAACTGCACGTCTCTCGGGCCTTCCGATAGATAACTTCGCAATCACAATGACAATGATCGGAGAGATGGGATTCCAGCCGATGAAGCTACACTTATACAAACTAAGTGCTGAAACATATCGAGTCAAGATGAAATCTAAAACGAACCATGCGGCTCAAATCAAATTTAAAATCTGCTTCAAGTCGTAAAGAAACCTATAATTCCAGAAAGTTGTATTACCCCAGACGCCATCCCTTCACAAGTAATCAAGATAGCTTAGAGTTTACTCTGCCCGTTTCTAACTCATGCTCTGCCACACCTCACACCAATGGATGCCGTAAGATAGACAATACAACATTACCTCTCCATTACTTCGATACGATCAACACTGAGAATTCTATTTTGATCCAACGACACTTACACGTTCTCTGATTCACAGTTTTTGTTGCTAACATGGTCGCTCAGCCGATGTTACTTTCATGATTCTACCTTGAGCAAGGTATACATATTAAGTTTGGTAAGAATTTTATAAAACTCAAAAAGAAACGTCGGAGACCCCAAAAAAATATGTGCATATAAATGTATGCTGACCAGCTAAGCTGAGTTGATTAAGTAATGCACGTCTGTCTGTATATACGTAAACTAATCCCACAGTTTATGAGATATCGACCTGAAATTTGCGCACGCCTATTCCTCTCCAAGAAACTGCCAATTTGTCGAAAGCTACATAAAACGGCCATACAAACTGAACGGATCGTAAAAACAATGTGCATCACGTTTATTTTTCAGCGATTTCGGCCCGTTTTTTTCCACTCCATCCCGACGATTGTTGACTTGTTTGCACGTCAGACTCATAAACCAATGTATCATAGGCAGTTATAATGCTCTCCATGAATGTAGAATCGGAACTCGCACAATCAAGCATGTCCAAATATACCGGTTTACAGTACTCTTTATTGAAAGAAATCACTTTTCATACCCAAAATATCTACCAAAATTATTCGAATTCTTGTCATCTTTGTAACACTTGAGAGATCTTCAACGATCTCTCGACCGTCTTTGAAGGCTTTACGCCCCTCGTAGGCTTGTGTTTTGATAAAACTGAATCAACTTAAGCCTCTTCCAACATTCGCAACGATTCCGCACATATAATTTGGTTATTCTTGTTTACTGGCGTATAAATCGCTTACGCCGTTATAGCCGAACAAAATTTGGTTAGAAATACAAAATTTGAGACAAACTCTTGTTCGATATTTATATCCATCGCCAAAATCGCAAGACACTACTGAGGTGTACCGACTTAAGCAGCTGCTGTAAGCAAACTGGTTGAGGGATCACGCTCATATTTGGCATTGTCATTTGTTTTATGAATTATCATTAACCCGGCGAATTCAATTACAATTCCTGGGTACTTTTTTGTCACAATATATAATAAGTGACAATTATGCATTTGCCAATTCAAAATGCAGATGTGCTGCTGTCTTTCTGTCAATATTCCAAGCGTTTAAAAGGAAAACACAAAGTTTCGGTAATTTTCTTCTTGCGACAACGCAATGTATTTCACTTATAATTTATTTATATATGTATGTATGTATGTTTGTATTTATTACTTTTTTCTTTAGTTCATAGATCACCTAAATATTGTACAGTTAGTTTAGTTGTGAAATAATAAATATGAATTGATTTTTAGCATATTACTAGGTAGTTATTTATGTATATACTTTATATATATATGCATGTATATATATACTTCGCATGTACATATGTATATATATGCTTCGTTACAAATACAGCTTGACGTTTTAATCAACTATTAGGATAACTCTTTAAACTATTGTTACATTGGGCCTACGCTGGCATTCATAGCAGGCTACAAATTATATATGTATGTATTAGAGTACATAGTAATACATTTTTATATAATTTTTTTTGTTTTAATTATTAAGTTTAAGATTCGATCAATCGTTTTCTTCTGCTCTCATTTTTTGCATATTTATGTTCGAATGACGCTTAACGCATAACGATTGTTTTTTTGTTGTCATTTTTTTTTTTTTTTCTTTATATACAATCTTGTTGTCAGCTGTTATATTGTTGTTATATATTTGCACTTATACATATACATATATGCATCTAACAAACTAGAAAGTAACCTCACTTCACGCCAACAACAATAATATTAATGAATAATAGTTGCATTTATTCTGTTTTGCTTACGCTAAGACTTAATTTACGCAAAAACTTAATACTAATTTCAATAATCAGTTGAATGTAAACACCAGCGCGTGTATGCATTAGGTGAAAATGTATGCGTGTATGTTGAGTTCAAAATATTTTGTATGCGTATTAATGCAAATTTCAATACAAAACAAATCGCTTGCAATTCCGAAATGCATTTTCTTCGACTAAATCGCATTTTTCACGGTTACACGCTTGTTTTGTTGTTGTTGTCGTGGCATAAAGTATTTTYTGAAGGCAAGCTGTCGCAGTGACCATGCTCAGGCGGTGCTAAACCGTGTGCTTGCCTTCATCGTATTAGCCGCTTGTTGGAAATTTTATTTTTCTAACGGTAACTCAACTAGTAACACAAAAAATTTGTAATTTCAACTTTTTATCGTTGCAAGTGACATTATTACCAAAATGTTTACGTCTTCGTAGGAACGATACTAACTTAATAAACCAGCAAATACATAAAAAAAAAAAAAACAAATATTATAAAACAAAATCGTATAAATAATTAAATTCATTTAGCTACTCGTACTCGTATTTAAATTAACTATTACTTTTGTATTTGTTGTATTTATAGCATGTATGTATTTATGTAGTTTAATAGGAAACAAAAATGCAGTTACATTGTTTATTTATTTTGTATTTGTTGTTGTTGTTTTTTTTACTTATGATTTGCAATTACTTTAAAACTAGGCTAGCTTCACTTGAGTGTACATGTGTGTGTGTGTGTGTGTGTATGCATGTTTGTATGTATGTATGTATGTTTTATGGTTCTAGTTCGTGTTGCTCAAAGGAACTCATATGTAAAATGCAAAATTAATTGAAAATATATATACATATAATAGTACTATACATATGTATATGTATGTATGTATATACATAAGTAACCCGAAGACGAAAATGCAAAACAGAATAAATATTTATACATAATTGCGCAGTCGAGGGCAATAAAATTGTTTAAAAAGAGTAGTTTAATAGCTGCAAGCGCTTATACGATATACTACATACATATATCTATATATATTAGGGTGACCGTTGTTTCCCCAAGCTAACGTTTTTTTATTCACTGAAGTTTCAGTTTTTGCACTAAAATAAAGGGTCCATCGAAAATAAACTATTTTCCATTTAAACCGTGCTTCAATCACCTGTGCTACTCATACGCAATGGTGTCCCTATTTGAATACATTTGAAATATAACTTCAACTGCGTATAACTTTTCAAATAAACATTTTATGAAAAAAATTATTAAAACCTTTTTTGCGCATAGGGCTGAAATTGCAACCAACTTGCAAACCATTAGCGTTAGCATTAAGAATTAAAAAGAAAAACATTTGTTACTTAAAGCAAATATCTTCGTACATTGTTTTCAATTTTTTTGTTTAATTTTAGTTTTGTTGAAATCATTATTTTCTTAGTGGCAGTTGAGAGTTTTGGTGTTATGTATTAATTAGTATTATTTATATTTCGCTAAATTTGTGGTAAGTTATTTCAAATGTGTTAAAAAAAAACATATTTAAATATATTTTAATACTTATGAACTGTTAATTTCTTTGCCTCTATTACTTTTACGTACATAAGTATATATGTATGTATGCATGAGTTTTCACATTTTTTTACAATTTATTTGCCTTTGTACAATATACACATACATATGTATGTATGTATGTGTATGTGTATGTATTTTTGTATTTAAGGTTTCGCAAAATGTCACCAGCTGCAGTTCATTTCATTTAATTTTATTTTTTAGCTTATTACTTTGTGATTTTGTTGTCTTTTGCGTTTGTTTACTGTTTATATACTAAATAGGAAATTCGTTTGTCGGCATATTGTTGTAATAAAATCGTAACTAACTATTGTAGAAATGCATTTGAATTGAACTATAATGTGTGAGCTGATATACATATGTATGTATGCATGTATGTTTGTTCGTATATCGTTAGGATAAAGTCTTAACATTCAAGTTTATGTTTATACACACATACATATTTGTGTACTTTTGGTGGAGCTGTGCTTAAGTAAAGGTATTTTATTTTAGAAAAAAAAGATTTTAGAAAAAACAAATATAACGAAATAAAATTTGAAAAAAAATATTTAGAAAAAAAGTTTTAGAAAAAAAA
>NW_017534406.1:1309114-1330517 GCF_001853355.1 Bactrocera latifrons
AAAACAAAATTTTAGAAAAAAATAAGATTGTTTTATCATCGACTAAAATTTATATTTTTGGCAGAAACAATAATGTTGACGGAAACTACTGTTTAAGAAAAAAAAAAAAAAATGAACGCAGGATTAATTGAAGTATATAAATACATTCAACTAATTCTTCTCAAAAAGTTCAAAAATATCGTCGTAATTTTTCTGCACGATATATTTCAAGTCAGCAACAACAAACAAAAAAACGTTAATTTGGACTAAAACTAGAATAACCCTTCAAAACAAAAGTTTCCTTTGTACCACTGAAGCACTTGAATTCAATTATTGCTATGCTATAGTGATCCGATTTGAACAATTTGTTCGGAAATTGTACCAACAGACAGACTGTCATGGCCAAATCTATTCAGCTCGTCGCACTGATCATTTGTGGTATACATACATAAGTATATGTTTTTTTGGGTCTTCGACGTTTCCTTCAGGGAAACTTCAGACTTCGTGTAGAATTAAATATAGCATCTTCGGGCTATAAAAATTATTATAATAACTGGTATAAAACACAGCAAATAACAAAAATCATATAATAAATATGATTTATGCCAGTTGTGTGCTCGATTCGCGTTTGAATCATCGTAATGCTCTTCGTTGAACAGTAGTCGAAATCATACATTAAAAAACTTTGTTTTTTTCCCAAAATAAATTCGTTAATTGCTATTCGCTACTGTCAAAGTACACAAATATGCATGTATGTAGTTATATTACTTTAGAAAATGTAATCGAGGAACAACGGTTGCACAGGAAAAAAAAATTAGGAGAGTTCAGGATATTGGAAAACAATTTTTAATTAGAATTTGCCGGCTACAAATACAAAGTTTCGATAAGTCAAAAATAATATTAATATAGTTTTATGCAAATTATAGGCATTATTTACTTTGAAAACTTATCTAGACTGCTAAATATTACATAATGTTTATATTTCCTGAAAAGAGTTAGTCGAATTACATAATTCATAAAAAAAAAATCTTAAATAATGATAAAGTAATGGTCATATCAGGTATACATAACTTCACACGCTTTGTTTGACAATACAGCAGGAGAAAGCAAAGTGTCTGTCAAAGTGCAGAAATGCTTTCCGTGCTTCTCTCCCATAGAAATGGCTACTCTTGCTTGGCGCTTGGAAATTCGTATAAAGATGAGTTTACCCAACTTTTCTCTAAGCTCTGCTTTGCCTTGATATGCACGAAATCAAATAAAAGCATGTAACAAACGCATCTGTCAAAGCAAACGTTTGATAACTAGCATAGCAAATATTAGACGTCAAGCGCTGCAAAAGTTGTTTGTGAATCAGCCATAATACCTGGCTTGTAGCACGTTCTCGCCTTCTTTTGTATGCAATCCTAACAGTTTGTAGCCATAATTGGACCATATATAACAGTTGTATATGTACTCTCCCACTCCTTTAATGCTATTCCTGTGTGGCTATTTCACTGCTTATTTATTCCTATGATTTCCTACGCGCCAATATCTCAACAAATCCGATTTATTTTTCCTTTTTGCATTTTGCACAATGCGATAATGCAATATATGGTGAATAATCAAAGAAATATCATAAACCAAATTTATCTTAATTGTTATAGAACTGTAACTGTACAATGCATTTATAATTTTTTGTTGTTGTAATTTTTTCATTCATTGCTTCGGATACATTTTGTATATATGTATGTATGTATATACATATACTAGACTTTAGAATATTCGTTTGCAACACAAATTTAGCAAATTTTTGAAATAAAATGCAAGCCATTTTCAATTTTCGTTTAGTGGAACCCAGTGCTGGCTGGACAGCCTGCTTTCAATAATAATTTTGTTTACTACTTCGTTCCTTTTTTTTTTTGAAATATATTTCCTGCTATAAATACACAGTTGAGTGAAGTTCGGTTTCTATTAGAATAGTGATTTTATGCAAAACTTTGAACTTAAGCGGAAAAGTAGTACAAATTTCGAAAAAAATTTAATAGCGAAGTACATAAAGTCGCTTACAGTTATATATAAATGTACAGTGGCAACAATTTCAGTTACTTTTCGAATATTTTATAATAAATATACGCTCTTACACAAACTTCAATAAGCGAACTGCACTAAAAGCAAACACTATAAAACTGCTCATGACTTGACCTTGACAAAAGATATAACTTTCTAGAATTTAGTCTACTCCCATGCATACATGGCATAATTCAATGCCTATTGCTAAAAGCAAGAACTCAAAAACAAATACGGTTGCAATCAGCTGTTGACAGACAGGAGACCAACCAAATGGGTGGGGTGGTGGGTAAGCGGAAAATAATATTGAATTGAGAAGTGTCGATTGGCTTTTGTTTTGGTGCATTTAAGTGTCAGTGGCTTTTGTGTCCATTTTTAGCGCCTGCAAGCGTTTCTCACAGTATAAACTGCCGATAGGCTTCGCCAGCGACGCCGCCAAACTCTTAGTTATTGTTAGTGTATTAACGCTACTCGTCGTGCTCGTTGTTGGCTGATTACACGCAGCAACATTGTGTTTAGCGAGCGATGGATCAATCGCAGCGACCCCAACGGCAGCGTTACTGTTGTTACTAATTGTAGTGGTAGTGGTTGTGGTGGTGCCGAGCGTCGTTTCACTGCTGCCGTCATCTGTGTGGATGTATTGCATTTGTGGCGTAATGCCTGCTGTGTATGATTGCCGCATGATGGGCAGGCGATAGTGGAAATTGGCGTTGCTGCTGCTGCTAGTTGTTGTCGACGTGGTTCCCGTGTTTGTTGTTGTTAGTGAATTTGGCGTTTGCTTTGTTGCGCCCACAGTGAACGGTCCGCCATTTGCGTCAACACCTTGCGTACAGCTGCTACGCCGCAGAATTGCGCCATCAATGTGGGTGGTGGTAGTGGGGGCGGCGGASGTTTTGGCAGCGGCAGCGGCGGCGGCGGCGGCAACAGCACTTTCCGTTTTCCAATTTGCACTATTGCGGCTACGATCTGTAATGGGAAATTTATTTTTCGTACAACTCAAGTCCAATTCAAGCGTATAAAAACGGCCGCGTGTATACTTTTTATTTTGGTTTTCTAATATGCTCGCTGCTCCGCCTGTGTTGTTGGCGCCACCGACGCCGACGCCGACGCCACAACTGCTGATGCCCGTGCTTGTGCTCGTGCCGACGCTACCGCTGCTCACGCTCGTACTCATATTCGCATTCAAATTCGTGCTGCTACAACTCGTATTCACGTTAGCATTCGCATTGTTGTTATTGTTGTTGTTGATGTTGCTATTGCTATTGCTGCTTATACTAATGCGCTCGATCATATTGTTGTCCGAAAATCCGCTGGCCATCGTCGGTTGTCGCGATATCGTACAAATACTGCTCCGATTGCTGCTGTTCGTCGTTTGTTCGCTGCTGCAATTACTGCTGCTTATTGTCGGCTGACTGGAGGCGGTGTTTGTACCGGTCGTATTGCATGAAAACGCTGCCGTCGTCGACGAGGCAGGCGTGATGGAGCACCTTTGTATCGCAATGCCGTCCACTTCGTCCACGTCGTCGTTGGTCAGCACGGACGGTGCCGCAATCCACTGCGTCGAACGATTCGTGTCTTCATAATCGCTTTCATCGCTGTCGGAGGTGATACGCAACTCATTGCGCATTTCGCGTCCCAACGACGAAGTGACACTCACCGAGGCGGATGTGTTGTGGCGCGTTTTAGCTTTCGCACGCGCATCCAATTTGTCCTCACGATTATTATCACCTTTTAATTTCGTTTTCACATTTAGTTCAGCCTTTGTTGTACCATCCTGCAGCAAGTTTTCACAGCTGGTCTCGTAAACACTAGCCAGCGGTTGTAGCTTGCCGCTGAGATGCGCTACCGCCTTGTGCGTCGCCATATAGCCCAAGCCAGCTATGCTTTGTGTTGTTAATACCTTCGTAGTGCCGCTGCTTACTTCCGCACCAATACCACCAGCAATAGCGCCCAATGCAGCGGACGCACCACTCTTACCTTTGGTTGCGCGCGAGCTACCGCTCAGCTCATGCAAGCGCTCCACTTCATTGCGGTCACGCTCGAAATCCATATATTTCTCCTTCTTCGATAGAATATCGGAGGGCTCCGCATAGAACGAGTCGAAATTCAGGTCAAGAAATAGTTCCTGTAGAAATCGACGCGCATTCATGCGATAACTGCTGCGCCCCAGCGTTTTGCACACCTCGGAATAGAGGCAAATATCTTGGAAGGCCGCCGGATGCTTCTGCTTCAGCTCCAGCAGTGCCTTCTTCGTCAGCCGCGCACTGACCGGGTTGGCCAGACGTTGCACGTTGAACAATATGTTGGCGGTGAGGCGATCAGGCATGCTCTCCTCGCTCAGTATGCTTTCCGGCGAGTTGAATGAGATGTCCGACAGCTGTATAGTGGAGGAGCTTTGCGTGTTTTGCTGCGGCGCTTGTGTCTTCGTACTCGACTGTTGTATGCTTGGCAGTTGTTGTGCGGCTGGTGGCTGTTTGTTGGTCTTACGCGCAACGTGTGTAGTTGTTGTGGCACCAACTAGTGTACCACTGCTGGTATAAAGTTCACCGCCTGTGATGAGTGCGGCACCGGCGGCGGCGGCGTCACTCTCCAGGCGCTGTGTATGTGTGCGATTACGTCGTGCACGTGAACAATGGAGGCAATTGTTGCGTCCGTGCTTGGCGCCCAGCCATTTCGAACGCTTACTCACCGACGACACGTCCGAGAGCGACGATATAACCGAAGATTCATCGCCGCATTCATTGTTCAAAGAATCGTTAAGGAACTGTTGATTCGCCGTAAGCAAATTTATATCCATCAAATCCTGATCTTGTATGTCGCGTGAGACGTAGGTGCGTCCCACATTGCGGGTAGGGAAGAGATCAAGCAGATTTTTCGGAAGACAAATACCTGTAAGTAAGAGGAGCAATTAACCTTGGCATTCCATATAACAATATAAATGAAAAAAATTACTAAATATAATAAAAAGAAGTGGAAACATTAGCGTGGTTATACATATACAGACTGACAGACGGACATGGCAAACGCCCTTCACCTTGTTACGATACACAACCCAAAAAACCTTCAATACTTGTTGATATTCTAAATAATACAACCATTTCTCACCAGATTGTCCTGTCTATTTCAGCATGAGCCAGTGCGATGCGTCTGAAAATTCCCTTTCATTTGACACCAAAATCATGAAAATAGCTTCAGATTTGCCCGATTTATTCCGATTCAAAGTCATTTTGTTTCTCATACTCTGCTCTGCTCGTGTGGGCAGCGCTGCTGTGGATCTGTGATTTTTGCAATTTACAAAATCGCCGATTTCCACCAGGCGACCATAAAAGAGCAGCAGGTGGATGCCAGAAAAAAGTGGCTGGTGCATGTAGATATGTATGCACATGGATGTAGATATGTAAGCATGTATGTATGTATGCACGTATGTTTGCGGCCGACCAGCAGGTATGTACGTATGCATGTGGGCCAACGGATGTGACCCGAGAGGATGTGTACAAACCGGAACCGGAAACTCAACAGGTACCAACTTCAACCGGATACAAATTTCCGGAAACGGAAGTAGCCAACCGGAAACGGACCTTACTAACCGGAAGTTGTGGTAAACGGATGTATAATTTCAGCAAGTAGGAAGTAGATATACCGGTCACCTTCTAAACGACATGAGCATCCGGCCGATCACTGTGCATGTGATGTATAATTTCAGCAAGTAGGAAGTAGATATACCGGTCACCTTCTAAACGACATGAGCATCCGGCCGATCACTTCCTTTGGACACCTTCGTTTCCGGGAATTCATATCCTGCTGAAGTTGGTTCGGGGCATACTTCCGGTTCCGGTTGGCTTCTTCCGTTTCCGGTCGGCTGCTTCCGTTTCCGGAAATTTATATCCGGTTGAAGTTGGTACCTGTTGAGTTTCCGGTTCCGGTTTGTACACATCCTCTCGGGTCACATCCGTTGGCCCACATGCATACATACATACCTGCTGGTCGGCCGCATACATATGTGCATACATACATACAGGCTTACATATCTACATCCATGTGCATACATATCTACATGTACCAGGCACTTTTTTTTGGCATCCACTTGCTGCTCATTTATGGGCGCCTGGTAGAAATCGGCAATTTTGTGATTTATAAAAATCACAGATCCACAGCAGCGCTGCCCACATGAGCAGAGCAGAGCATTTGCTTGGTATAAGAAACAAGAGGACTTTGAATGGGAATAACTTGGGTAAATCTGAACCGATTTTGATGATTTTGGTATCAAACGAAAGGGAATTTGCAAGGCAATCACACTGGCTCATGCTGAAATTGGTAACAAATAACCGGTAATAAAAAAAAGTCGATTGAAGTAAACTAGTACACTCGTTTAATGTGAGCCAATTCTCAGCTTAACTTAACTTTGCTTTTAGAGCGACATGCAAACCAATTTTCAGTATTTAAGGTTAGAGAAAGTCCTTTCCACCGCGTGTATGAAACTACGCAAGTGAAAGTAAGTGGTATTCCTCTGAATTACTTGAAACTGTTTTATGAATTTACAAAACCAAAAACACCGCCAAGAAGGTTATACGAAATTGACTCAGATGAATGCCGAGAAATACTTTTTTAATAAATATATAAAAATATAAATTTTTTTGATACTTAATCTACTCGTTTCTCGAGTAACTATATCTAAAATAAATATTGACAATAATTAAAAATCGCCAATGTTTCTTTTACCTGCATAGCAAGGGCCCTTCAAATCGTTTTGTGCTAGAAACTTTGGTGCCGCCAGTGTTGGCAACGGTACCTGCTGCAATTCCTCAAAGTCCAAGCGCCTGAAAGTATATACAAACGTAGTAAATAAAAATATTTGATGTCAATTCCAAATATAAATTACGGTATGCGCAGCGAAGATTGCCGATCCAAGCTGCGCACTTTCATGCGACGCTGCGACTCGCCAAAGGAAGATTTGCGTGGCCGCATCACCGACGAACCGAGTGAGAGAAACTCAATGCGATCGATAATGTCGTAAACGTCTGTCGCCGACTCGGAGACCATTGGTCGGCAGTACTTTCGCAATGAACGTAGCTGCGCATAACCTTTTATATCCGCCGGACTGAGTGAGGTATTCAGATATGAAGCACCAACCAAGGAGGTGCCACGCAGTATTAGACTTCTTTGCGGTTGCACATCCACCACCAGATTCGACATGCTCGGTATAGGACTCAACGGAAATTGCTGGAAATCGCTGCAAAATGGTACATTACATTCATATAGTGTTAACTTTTTAAAAATGTATTGAAAAAAACTTTGCAAACAAGCGCTCACCCCACATTCTGTATACGCATGGTCACCGACTCACAACTGCTCACACCCGATGTATTCGAATCGGTGCACGAGTTGTAACGTATGCGATGCGCCGGATGTTGCACGCCCATAGCGCCAATGGCCGTGCCGCTTATTAGGCTGATCACATCCGTAGTTTTCGACTCCGACAACGAACGCTGATGTTTGCTATGGCGCATGTATGTGCTCTCCGGTAGAGTTTTCGATTTGGCGCTAACCGTTTGCTGCAGCGTCGGCTGGTGTTGCGGTTGCGGTCTGTCTCTTATACACATCTAGATGTGTATAAGAGACAGCATCCGTAGTTTTCGACTCCGACAACGAACGCTGATGTTTGCTATGGCGCATGTATGTGCTCTCCGGTAGAGTTTTCGATTTGGCGCTAACCGTTTGCTGCAGCGTCGGCTGGTGTTGCGGTTGCGGTTGCGGTGGCTTCGTCGTGGCAATATCATCGCACGTCCTACTGCTGTCCGCGGTGGTATTAGCATCTGGCGCTTCGGAGCTAGCGCTGGCGGCGCCGCCATCATGGCCCGTCGTACTGCTGCTGCTCAAGAGCAAATTCCAATAGCTACCCGTATATGAGCCATCGATTTGATCATCAATGCCGGTGTAATTGTACGGTGGCATGTCTTCGTAATGATGCCGCACCGGCGTGTAGTTATTCGACATCCAATCCTCCGGCTGATGCACTGGCCAAACTGTGTTGCGATCGTGCCGCACACTCAACCAATCTGTATAGGAGGGTGTGTGGCACAATTAGTAAATTCAAAGAAATGTGTATATTTGATACAAAATGGCGAAAGTACATACTTAGCTTGTAGAGTATATTAGCACCATCGTTTGTACCGCCAATCAGACCCAGCACATTGAAGCAAGTCGATCGTATTGAGTATACGACACATTTTGTGGCCAGTATAACCAATTTCTCGTAGATTCTGTAATGGGAGAAACAAAATTTATTAAAGAAAGAAATTATAGTGCTAAAAATGATGGTGCCGGAAACCAAACTAAAGAATATAACACCTCTAAAATGTTGTCCTAAATTTTCAAGTTGATCCGCATAATAGTTTCGGAGATACAGCGTTGAAAACTTGTGCACTTTGTCCCACTATTATTGTCACTCAAATCTTTAAACGCGTTTTCCTCACAACTATCTTTTTGAAATCGGTTGGCAAGATTTCTCGAGAACTGCTCATCAACCGATCTTCATGAAATTTTACACAGCTCTTACAATAATACAATTCTTAAAGACAGATTGGATAAAAGATTTTTTCGATGACAATTACAGAGTTTGTCCGGAAAGTAATATCACTGAATCGATTTAAAAAAAATTATTGAACCAATCGTTACAATTCATTAAAAACTCTCAAAATAGGCTCTTTCTGCGTCGATGCAGCGCTGCCAGCGCGATTTCCAAGCCTTGAAGGCGTCACGGAAGGTATTCTACGGAATAGCCTTGCGAGCCAAGGTGCATGCTGCTGGAATCCACTCCGTCATCTCAAAATGCTTTCATGGGACTTCCGATTGACTCTTCGTTATAGTCTCTTGAGGACGTCCACGTAAAACTTGGCGTTGACGGTTTGTCCAGGAGAAACAAATTCATGGTGGACGATGCCTTTGATGTTAAAGAAGACAATGAGCATCGTTTTTACTTTCGATTTGCTCATTCTTCAGGTCTCCATCAGCGATCTCTTCCCGGCCTTGCAAAAAGGCCTGGTGCCACCGAAACACATCCTATTACTTTTCGGACAAACCATGCATTTGAAAAATTAAAAGTCGCAAAATTTTCACTGAAATTTTTAGTTTTTTATAAAAAATGTCTGGCAAAACTCCAATTTTCAGTTTTTTTCTACGTCCAAGTTCTAAGTTAAGGTTTTAACTAAAACACGTATTTTTTCCCCTTTTAGATGATCCTATAAGGAGTTGTTCTGCCAACGCGGGCTCATATTTTTTCCAAGGAGTCACCAGTAATGGTGTCGCATTGGCCGAGTTTAAAATATATATATTTTTTTTTTCAAAAATTTCAGAATTTTTTGTTAATAGTGTATGTTTGTAGCAATAAAAACTCTAATAAAATATTAAATTTTTTATATGAGCAACAAAATTGTTGAAAACAGGCTTTTTTTACCCGAGGATACCCATGTAACGCCTTAAGTCTTTGCTCACATTTTTTTAATTTTGTAAATATATAATGTTTTCAGACTTACCTCGATCCCGATTCTACGAAATATTCAATTCCATTCGAGTGCGTCGATGCGTGCCCAACGGCCCAAATGGCCGACTTCAATTCCAGACACTCGGCATCATCCGTGCACTTGCCACGACTAATCACGTCAACCAAATGCGGTAAATCGCCATATTTTCGCAATGCCGTTGTACCCTGAGCCGTTTGTACCATTTGCCCGTAGAGATGAGGTGGAATATTTGGAGGAATTATAATCGGTCGGGTATTGCAATTACGACGACTATAGTGCCCATCTTCATTACGTATGTGCAATGTTAAACTGGAATGTGTATTAGCCTCGACAAGCAGGACATAGCTTTACAAGTACAAACACAGTTATTATTATTTAACATTTCTTTTCTTCAGAATTCAGAAGCATTTAACGCTCACCGTTTATTATAGCCGCTCTTCCAGTACTCAATCTCTTCTTGTATGCGCGCTTGCAAACGATTCAAACCACGCGACAGTGAATAATAACGCGCCATTATTAAGCGTCCACCATCGCCAAGTGCCTTTAGATCCGGCCATAAGCTAACAATCTCCTCGAGATAATACTAAGAATATTGAAGAATTTAATTATTAGACTTTTGGCAAAAGAAACAAGCGATGTGACGCACCTTTTCGTGACAAGCCTCTTCAAGCACATCCAATGCCGCCAAAACGACACTACGGTCGGGATCTTTCGTCTGCTGTATGATCAGTGGGATACCCCAGACCTCGAAGTTGTGCAGACGCGCACGTAGCAGCACGGTCAAAAATTGTGTGGCATACAAGCGACCACTACGCACTTTGGCCGCAGTTAAAGCCTTCTCCAGCACCTTACGTGTCACCGATTCTAACGAGTAATCTAGAGCGGAGACAGCTAGCTTCACATAGCACACATGATCCGTATTGCGCACCAAATTTATCAAGCTACAATTGGGAGATGGAAAATTAATTATAAAATTTCATTGACAGCGTGTAGCGTTACTTACTGCTCAAACACAGCCGTGTCGGTCAGTATACGAATACCATTTTGTGCGCGACACATGCGGCCAATGTATAAAAAATACTGCTGACACATTGTACTACTCATGTGTTGTGGACTAAAGAGGCAGTCGTGTGCACGATTTGATGTGCTCACCGCCAGCAATTGTTTGCTGATGTCCGAAAAGTAATCGGTGAGTATGCGTATGCTCTCCATCTGTGGTGGAAAAAGATGAATACGTAAAAATTACAGCTTTCAATGATTGCATAAATAGATTTAAAAAAACATTTTAAAATTAATAGAAAATATAAATAAAATATATATATACAAAAAAAAAATATATAAAAAAATTAAAAAAAAAAGAAATAAATTTAAAAAAAATAAAATAAATTAAAAAAAAATTAAATCAATTTAAAAGAATTAAAAAAAGAAAAAATAAATAGAGAGAGAAATGAAATAGAGAAAAAATAAATAAAAGAATTACACAAAAAATATATACAGAAAACTATAATAAAAAAGAGTAAAATATAATTTAAAAAAACCAGAAAAATTGCATAAAAACCAAAAAACGGAAACTGTTTCGTTAATTCTTAACAAGGAAACGCTCGGTCACGACGGTGACGGATGATAGGGAGTTGGATGAGTTAGGTTTACCGGCCATGCAAAGAGGTAAATAGAAAAATGCGAGAACTCATTGCTCGCTGGATATATATCTGATATGTTAAGGTCTATTATGGATAAGTAGGAGTTCAACTGGCTACAGTATGCAGAACGAAGTTGGGCAAGGGTCACTCTATATTTTGGGGGCAACTCGAGCTCTTTTCCTGCAATCGGTTGTTGTTGTAGTAGCAGAATTCTGCCGAATTCAAGGACTGCGATAAAAAAAATCTAGGTCCATTCCGACTGTCGTGAGCAATGATTGTTTTTGATCGATCAGTATGTATTTCATTGTCTTGTACAACAATCCATGATATATATCGTGGATATATATTGACAAATGAAAACAAGGACTTAATATCGAACGAGTTGTTTGTATGACAGCTATATCATATAATGGTCCGATGTCGACGGTGCCGACAAATGAACAGCTCTTTAAGGAGAAAGAGGCGTGCACCAAATTTCAGATCAATATATGGATACATAATAATATGGACACATGAACATCACGAAATCGAGTCAGCTACTCAAGCTGACTATGTTATTGTTGTAATTGTTATCTATATCTACTCGGACTATAGTATACCCTGTTAATGGTATTAAAATAAAATAAATAAAAAATACCATCGGATTAGCCAACAGCCAATCAATGAAATCCAGGCCTGCAATAACGAACGCTGGCATAGTTCTTCCAGGTCGGCCCAAGTCTTGGTGAGAAAAGCGATTTTTACTAGGTTTGTAATAGTCCAAGAGCGATTTGAGGAAATTGTTGACCGTATCGTCGACTCTGCGCATTATGTTCGACTGCAAAATAAATTATTATCATAAAAATGTGTATTACAATGCCATTAGGAGCAGCTTACGCGCAATATGGTGATAATAATATCCCAGTCCCAACCACTATCGTCCGGCGACGACAATACATTCGAATCACGTATTAATTTAGCCACACGCTGATTTTCGAAGAACGGTAATAGTTTTCGCTTGAAACGGAAGCTTGCACGACGAGATGAGGATGGTTGCACGTTCGATTCATCGCTGGATGAGACCGAGTCGAGACGCTGCCGATCGCTGGTGAGCAGACCACCCCCAGCGGCAATACCCAGTGTACCGCCACTGGTCAAATGGCCGCCGACTGGCGGCGATTGCAATGCATTGCCACTAAACGAACGCGCATGATCCTGAGCGTTGATTTCACGACGAAACAGACGTGTTTGTATTAAGGCTGAAATGGTGGAAATTTTGAGTTGTGATGAGGGTAATTTTTACAGTCCACCATTAATATACTTACATCCCCCTTGTATAATACTATCCAAAAATAAACTACATGATGCAGGACGATTGCGTAGCATTTTTTGGTAATTTTGTAAAGCTGATATTGCGGCGGTGGCGTTTTGATTACCCTGAGTTGCGTGCGAAATTAGTGTCGGCAGTGCCGGGCTGGTGCTGCAGATATCCGCCGGTAAATGCGTATGCATCAAATGCAAGATTTTACCTACAAAAACAACAATATGTAAAAAAAAAATGAAAATTTCGGGACAGTCAGACATACCAACTAGCACAGTGGCACGCACCGACAGATGCGTATCGCTCGATCTGATCACCTCAACGAGTGCATTTAAGAGTCCAGTCTCTAGAAAACAGTATAACAGTAATGACAAATGTTGCTCGCAAACATTTGGCGCACGTGCGGCCAAACTTGGCAAGATAAAGCGTCCTTCCATTGCAACAAATCCATTGCTGAGCAACCAGGCATCCTGCAATGCAGTAAGTTGTGATGAAAATTCTCTACTTTTTATTTATTTTTTATTGTTTTATTACCTGAAAGTCTGACGGATCGACAGTCTGCAAGGCTATCGTGTAATCATCCGTCCAGGGCGGTTGTGGTACATTCAAAAGTTCGTAAAGCAAATCCAATATTGCTTTCTAAAATACAAAATTTCAATTTATTAAAATAAATAATCAAAATAATAAATATATAGCAATATATACCCGGAACACGGTAGTTACTAACTGAATCTAATTACTTACTCTCACTTCCATTTGATTCAGATACAGCGTATCCACTATTGCTTTCAACCCCGACGGTTTGCTGGGATTACAGAACTCAATTGTACCGGTCCAACTGCGCAAAACCGACAGCAATGCCAGGCGGCAACTAGTATAACGCAACTCACGGGCATCCCTAAAACAACAACAGGTATAGTAAAAATAATGAGTAAAAAATAAACTTTCATAAACAAGTCGGCGCTTACTTATTTTTGTTCATGATGCCCAAACGGTATGTGAAATCGCAATAGGGCGCCGCGAGGCAATCCAGCCGCACGCCCGATATGTTGCGCGTCTGCGGCCACTCCAGCAAATACAGCAGCACGCCGCACAGGCTCTCAGCGATACGTGGATTGTGACATTCTAGGACGTTGCGTGTAATTGCTGTGACGCCGCCGCAGACGATCAACAGCACAGGATTCAACACCGCGAACTCACATAGTGTGGCCAGGCAGGCGCGCAACATATTGTCGCCGTCTTCAATGCCGCTATCGGCGAGCGACACCAGGCAACGCACGAGCACAGGATTGATGTCGACCGGTGAAATGGCCAGCATCTTGCGAATCTGTAAATGAAATAAGAATTTGGTAAGAATTGATATTAATTTGATGAATTCATTTTGTAGGTACCCACCAATTTCAGTGCTTGCACACGTTCATCATCGTTCTTCAGTAGCACATCGATGGAGCGGCATACTAAATGTTGCAGCTGCATGGAGTTGAATATTTTGACATCACGTGGTGTCACCAGCACATAACGGATGGTGCGCAACGCGGCAGCACGCACTTGCGTAAATGTGTGAATAAGCGAGACGCTCAAACTAGAAAAGTGAAAATGCAAATAAATTTATTGCTAAAGTAATAATCAATCGGTGTAGATATATTATAATTAGCAAGATACGAAATGAAAAAAAAAAGATTACAATCAAGTCAAATAAAGATGTCATACTAGGACAATGGCAAATTGTCTTTCATTTTATATAAATAAGGAATCCAATCTTGAGGCATGTGACATCAATGGACTGAAATGAATCTCTAATCAACTATAATGCGCCGCCCTCTATAAAGAACGTTTCCGCTTTCGTGTTCTCTAAACAAAAGGAATTCGGGCGGTCTTTTCTCTGCCCATATACCAGCGAAGAAGTTGTGGGTGGGAAGAAGAGGAAGTTGGAAGAGAGGACCAATGAGCTTCTTTACGGATGAGTCAAAGCTTAGGCGGAAGGTTGCTCGAGGTGTTTACTGTCAAGACCTCTCTATGAACTCCAGCTTCAGACATCCTTACAATTATAGTATTTTCCAAGCAGAGGTTGCATTTATCAAGGTAGCAATACCACTGCTCCGGAGTGCATCCTCCTTCAGAGAAGTGACCATCCATTCAGATGGCAGGGCGGCGATACTAGCTTTGTTCTCATTAACAGTGCGTTAAGGTTTGGTCAATGAGTGCCTAGTCTCGCTAACGATAGCACCACATCTCTTTGTGATAACACTGGTATGGGTGCCAAGACACAGCAGAATCGCAGAAGATTGTAAAGCTGATAAGCTAGCAAGGAAAACACCCTAGAACCGCTAACAGTACAATAGGAGCGAGCACGCAAAATCCGTTTGACCCAACATCGATCGCAAGGTAGCCTCTCCCAAGCTATGGGAATCTTACCAGACACCTCTTCCAGAACCTGTAAGGAAGAATACGAGGTGGAAGCAACTCAACACTTTCTTCTTGATTGTCCCGCGTTTTGGAGGTCAAGCATGGGAGCGTATACCTTCAGACCTCCCACCGAACTGGCGAGAATTGAAATTAAGCGCCTGTGCAAATTTGTATTGGCTACTAAACGTTTTGCTAATTTATAAGTTCGAACACAGGAGTGCTTCTTTTTTATGGCTTCACAAACGACTACATACAGCAGTCCACGTGCGACCCTTCCAGATCAGCCAACTACCCTAACTTAACCAAACATATAAATGTCTCAAAAACGGACCGAAGTTATACAAATTTATAGTCCCACTATTATGCAACGTTTATAGAAAGTTTTAAAATAGTAGAGGATTGTAAAATATCCTCCTTCTTCATGCACTCTTAGGGCATTCGTGTAAAATATGAGGCGTGCCAAATGCAAACGACTTTAACAGGAGTCAGTCGGACTCTTGATCTTGTACTAAACCTGCCACCGGTCTGTTTTCGCTGAAAACTACGCAGTAAAAAAGAGAATTGGCGAAAAACACTAAATATTTATGCGGGTGGTTTGAATATGGGAGGTGTAGTGGGTGTGGGGATAATGCCCAGAGTTATGTATAAGACCGCATTTTAACTTTCCTGACCAATGCAGTCTATTTAAAGCATTTAGCGTATAATGTATCTGCAGGCAACTCCAGAGTCAACATCTACATAGACAGCCAAGCATTAGTCAAGGCAGAAACCTCGTATCGCTTACAGTCCAGAACTGTCTTGAGAAGCAGGGGAGAAGTGTGTCGCCTGGAACACGCGACTCCTCTTCTACTAACGAGATCGACAGTTGTAAATCCATGCATTATCATTACGGCAATCTAAACACGGCAAGGGAAGGTTAAAGTTCGATGGATGAACAACTGCAAAGAACACATGTAAAGCGGTAGATCAAAAATACACAAAGTTCCTTCTCAGTCTTGATAGAAGAGACTCTGGCAACATGATTGGAATTCTCACTAGTCACCGTCTGGTGGTGCACTTGCCTGCAGAATGGAGCTGACAGTTAGAGATGACTGCAGGAAATGCAAAGAGCAAGGCAGCAGGGAAACAATGAAGCATCTCTTGTGAACTTGTCCCGCATTGGCAAGGCTACGCTTTAACAACAAAAACTGGTGTATGCGTGGCTCACGAGCTTACCAGACTAACCTAACTTAGCTTTTTAGATAATTTGGCTTTGATTATAGTAGCCCTCAACAAGATATTACTCTGAAATCTTTCTCGTTAAATCTACTGTCCAGGTTCGGGAATCCCGATTTTGTGTTTTCATCATTTGGGGTAACCTTATTTTATTATGACAAAATAGTCTTCTGATAGTTATAGATCTCAACTCTTAGATATCATGTGGAAAGGACAAAATTTAAGCTGCCGTTTCTAATGGATTAATATTTTTGAATTTAGAATACAATTTAATACTGGAAAGGAAAGTGTCGCAGACGAGGTTGCAATTAATCTTTTTAGTTTACTATAGTCAGTCTAAAGACGAGTGTATATTTTCTGAACCATCTCTTTGAACTATCTACACGAGCCTACCTTTAGTCGTTTTACAAAATGATGTTTATTCCAAAAAAAAGCAAACCTGATAATAATGCCGAACGAATCAATTTGGAGTGTTTAAGGTGAGATATAAAAAAGCAACACTGATATTACAAATGTTCCAATATGTTCGAAAATAACAATGAAGGAAATGATGAAGGCGAGAGACTTTTAGATTAAATCGAAATAATACACGTCTACTTACCAATAGAGCAACTCTTCTGTGTTAAAGCCTAAATAATTTTTTGGATTATGTGCCTCCGTCTGCTGCTGTTTGCAAAGTGTTGCCAGACCGTTAAGCAAAAATAGGAGTTTTGTATCACTTGTGTTGCGGCAACACAGAGCTCTATAGATATCATAGGCATTTTCTATGTTATATTTACTGGGGTCCAGTCGATAGTAGTCTTCGTGATCTTGTGGAACTGGAAATAAAAAGAAACGTTGAAAATATGAAATTTGAATATGTTTTTTCTAATACTATTTAATAACTATGAGGAAGGGCAAATTTTAAGCAATAAATGCTATAGGAGCGATTGTGTATGTGGTATAGTAAGTTTTGATTTCTTACATTTATATTAATTATTTGTTATTTTTTNAACATGAGAAAATTTAATTCTGTTTCGAATTCTCATTTCAAATCCAAAATTAGTGCGAAAGAAGTGAAACGCAAAACGTTTTATTTTATTATTATTAATATCCGTCTTCCTCACGGTTCTCTTTCAAACCATTAATACCACAAACGTGACCGCAAAAATTTTATTTTTATTGCAAAAACTGGACGCTAAAAAGGGGGAAAAAAAGTACAGTTTTAGATTTGCTTACAACTAAGATACAGAAGATAATAACGGGTGATCCAAGTAGACGTACTTTTTCAATATCCTTTTTTGACAAATCACGCGCGTGAGTCGTCTCAAGTTCTGATTTCATTTTTGTTGCGTATTATTTGGCATTTCGTCATGAAAGGAATTACGAGTGAATAACGTTGAGAAATCGTTCAACTTTATTACGAAAGTTCACATTCTGTTAAGAATGTATTATTCACAACATCACCCATCTTGAGACCCAGCATTCATTATTGGATAATATTCGACCGAATGGACCACACGCTCAGCACGTAGTGAAGAAAATATAGCAGCCGTAGCTGAAAGTGTACACGAAGGCCTTGGAGGGTATATCGATCTTCCCAAGCGACATCTCTTCGTTCTAAAAAAAAACAATTTAGAGCGAAATTTTGTTCAGCGATGAGGCCCATTTCTGTATCAATGGGTATGGGTAAAATTGCTGGATTTGCGACGAAGAGCAACCGGAAGAGATTCAAGAGCTGCCATTTCATCCACAAACAACGGCATGGTGTGGTTTTTGGTCCGGTAGAATCATCGGTCTATATTTCTTCAAAAATGATGCCGATGAGAATATAACCGTGAATGCTGACCGCTATCGCGCCATGATAACCGACTATTTGGTGACTGAAATTGAAGCTCATGATCTCGGCGTCATTTGGTTTTAATAAGAGGCACCCACTTCCCACATATCGCATCAATCAATGGATTTATTCAGAGAACACTTCGGTGAGCAGATAATTTCACGATTTGAATTCAGATAACTCTTAAGTGGACCTTATTATCGTACGCCTATAACCACTAGCCACACTAACGCATGTTTAAAACAAAGCTTTAAAATGTTTTCTTCCCTAATATGTGAGTAAGACAACCGTAAGAGATTGAAATGTCATTAAACTATCAAATTACCCAGAAACAAGTTGAAATTCAAAAGGACTCGGAGGTGTGAAAGTTAATAAACACCAATGAACAACTTAACTTGAATTTCTTCGGGGCGTTGAACGTGAAGGGAAATTTAATACGGCACTAACCTACGACACGCATGACACTCTTTCTGCACCGCATTATACTCGTATTTAAGTATTTACAAGCTATGATTATCGAAGAAAAAAATAATAATCAAGAAAAGGGTTGAAAGAAAGAACGTCCCTTCGCTGTTTACGCAACCGCCGACAAACACCTCCATCGCCACACACGCACGCAAGCTCATATGTTCGTATGTGTATGTGTGGAGTTGCGTGTGAATATATATATACGTGTGTGTGTGAGAAATGCATTCATACACTCGTGCATATCTGGGTTAAGCGTTTATGACGAGACAACAATAAATTCACCAACCACGCACTGCAATCAGCTTTGTCTACGCACTTGTGAGCTGCACTTAACAAAAAAAAAAAACAAAAAATCAACAACAAAATGAGAGTAGGTTTCGCAAGTTAAGAAAAAAAGGAAGTGCGCGTCCACATTGAGGACAGCTGGAGCTGCAAGTGTACATGTCTGTCGCAGCGGCTGAGGATAAAATTTCATTTTCTGAATGGATATCGAGACGCTAGTGAAATGCAACAACACGTAAGTGCGAGTACAGTTATGAACAAAATAATAGCGGATATATTTTGTGATGAAAATTCGAATAGATAATTTCAATGAACACACTAAAAACTATTAAAATTTGCAGGGAATAATATTTAATAAAATATTTTCAGATCGATGTTTGGCGCGAATTGGGGATTCCAAGTGCAGTGTTTCCAGTCTTCCTCTGCTTGCTCCTGCGGACTGCGTCGAATACTCGCAGAGCTGGAGTGTTTTCTGTCATTTGGACGGAATGACCTAGCCAGCGTAGCCGCTGTCTCTTTCTTCGTTGAACTATATCAATGTCGTCATGCCATCGATTGCGACATTCGCCGTTGCCAATGTACAATGAACCATAAAACTTCCGCAGAACCTTTCTCTCGAAAACTTATAACGTGCCATCGTCCATGCCCATATAGCCGGATGGGGATGATGAGCGACTAGAAGAATTTGGTCTTTGTTCGTCAAGGGAGGATTTTACATTTCAATGGGTCCATATTTCTTCAAAAATGAAACCGACCATACTTTTAAACGTTAATGGGGAACGCTACCGAGCCATGAGTAATTATTGTTTTTTGTGCAAAAATTGGAGGATGTTGATGCCAACGACCCTTGATTCCAGCAAGACGACGTCACACACCAGATGGCCAACGAAATAATACATTTATTGAACGAAACTTTCGGTGAACGCATAATCTCGCGTCGTGTCTGTGGGGTGTCCTACAAGATCGTGCGATTTAACACCACTCGACTATTTCTGTGGAGTTACGTGAATTCGCTTATCTGCGCAGTTAAGCGGGAGAAAATTGACGACTTGGAAGAGAACAATCGGCGCGTTATTGCTATCAGACTGCCGCGCAAATACTGCAAAAAGTGTTAAAAAATTGGGCCTCTCGGCTGTAATTACTTCCCGCTAAGACCGGTGACCACTTATCTTTATAATAAAACTTAATTCTTGGACATGTATTAAATTATATGTCCCCTATTTCTTCTTCAAAACCACCATTAATCTGGTTTGGTATCATTTCCGACTTATGTGGTTAAAATCAGAAATTTATGGAAATCATTATTTTAGGTATATAGGGGCATAGACAATATCTGAGCGGACTTTATACATTTCCGGCAATAAAAACATTGTGATCAAGAGAACATGTTGAATTAATTTTATTAAAATATCACATATATTGACGAATACATACGGTCAGTTATACTCCAAATTTGACCATTTTCAAAAGAGTAGTGTCTATTTTCAAACACGATTTCTTCACGAAGTATTATATGTATGAGATTGCAACTGATAATGGACGAATAGACCACGTCCAGCACACAGTGAAGAAAATATAGCTGAGAGTGTACACGTGTACCGTGGATAATCGATTCGGCGCCGTTCGCTTCAACTCGGACTGACATATGATGCGATTTGACGCATTTTAAGACGATAACAATACTATCTTCAAAAAATAAATGTCAAAGAATGTTCTTTCGAATGTTAATAAACGTTCCCCATCAAAGTTAAAGTTTCTGTGTTTTTCCTTTAAAAAAGTAGGGAACCTCGAAATGGATCTCTCCAACATAAGCCTACGAACTTCTACGGCACTAATGCAAAGGTTTAAACCCTTCTTTGGATCTGCGCCTATCGAAGCAGTGGTTTGCTCGATATATGGTATCGACAATGAAACCATGAAGACAAGGAAAGTAATACCATTCGTAATAATGCCATTACTCACAAAATCTTTATTTCAAAAAACCAGGTAGCTAGGCTAGCGTTTTCAATATACTAAAGACATGAGAAACGAAGAAAGATAATTCGTGCGCTTACAATCGGGACAATGTATCATAATCCGCGTAAGAAACTGCGTGTAAATTGTTTTAAATTGCTATCACTTCTCGAAATCTGGTAGACGACGAATTTTTTCTGTCCTCAAATATAAAGGAAACAGTAGATGAAAAGGAATTCATTCATTACGATAAATATTCTTGATTGTCTAGAATGAATTATTTAATCCAGGGCCGCTTATAACGAGGAGAAAGAAAATCAACGAGCGGAGCCTGATAAAAGAGGAGCCAAGTTTTGAAGTAGGCGTGCTATTTTCAACTATGCTAACGGTAAGAGTTATGAAAACTTTTGTTTCATATTGATATCATATATATAAAATGGTTAGCTGCTTATATAGCAATTTCCATGCAAGCGCGGTTAGGAAAAACCCATCAATTTTTTTTTTTACTGATTAAATAAGCTTTAATCTCAACTAGATAGTATGCAACTTTTAGTGATTGTTTTTTAAAGACCTTGTGGTAGATACGAGGTGTTCAAAAAGTATCGCAAATTTTGTGTTTTTTTCAAAAATTATTTATTTATTCATGAATATCTATTTTGTCCCCTTCAAAGTAATCGCCATGAGATATTATATACTTGTGCCAACGGTTTTTCCAATCTTCGAAGCACTTCAAAAAATCATTTTTTTATCTTCTTCAGCTCCTCCTTCGATGCCG
>NW_017534406.1:1330692-1455101 GCF_001853355.1 Bactrocera latifrons
AGGGGCGTTATCGTGGTTGAAAAGCCGATTTTTGTCACATCTTCTCGGCCTTCTGAGAACATTTTGTACCACCGATAAACGTTGCTTCGGTCCAAGGTAGCTTCWCCGTATGCCACAGTCAABATTCGGAATGCATCCGCGCACTTAATTTCGTTTTTCACACAGAATTTGATACAAAATTGCAACTAAGGCCATCAGCTTACCTCGTAGAATAAATTCGTCATTGTCGGAGCTTGCCACTTTTTATTTCATAGCATATGATCGCTAGTGTCGAATACCAAAGTAGTTTTGAAAAACGAATAACCAGAATCGTCTTATGTTCGCCGATGAGGAACATTTCTGGCTGAATAACTCCGTCAATAAGTAAAAATATAATATTATTGATCAGGCAGCAATCCACACTTACTCTATGAGTGCCGGCGGACTTGGACAATATGTGGTTTTTCCAAACAGCGAATGTCACAATCGATTTATTGAAAAACAAGTTTGGTGAACGTGTTATTTCACGAAATGGCCAGTCAATTGGCCGCCTTGGTTAAGGTAACTATATGCCCACAATTCAATGACGATTGATGAACTTCATACGAATATAGAATGTGAAATTGCAGCAGTATCGGCCGATTTATGAAATCCTTCGAAAATTGGGTTCAGTGTCTGGACTGCTGCAAGCATGCCCGTGGTGGCCATGAAAATCAAAAGAGAWCGAATTCCATACATATTGGCATGGAATGTACTTTCACGGGAATAAAGAACCCAAACCTTTTGTAACGCTCTTATCGAAAAACTCGTTACATGGTTCACGATTTCGGAATACCGACAAGTAGTTCAAAAATCTTCAAAGTAATCACCCCCAAACATATAATATTACACTCCTAACAACCTTGTTCTGAGAAGATCTGGATCCTCGCGCACTGAGTCCAACATCTCCCGAACAGCGTCAACGCGATGTTGCTTTTGATCGAACCAAAACGCAACCAAGTATAAGAGCTGCCAAAAATTAACTAAACATTCAAAATGTCCTACCTTGTCAGAATAAGTAAAGTATATAACACCAACGTAACACAAGAACGCAATCGAAATAGCCCGCAAAAATTCAGAATTCGTACTGTTAGGTCTCTTAGCAAACGCAGCGATGTAAATAACCGAATGGAGATCTATTTTGAATTTCGCAAGGAAAATCATGCGCAGAACAACACGATCGCAGAATTTTCCAGGTCTTAAACTACAACAATCACTCACTAAGTATCTTTTTATTCGGATCTAAGGAGCAGGAATAGATCTGTGTCATTTTGGAAAACGAAACTCTAAGCAATGTCTCAAATACAATAAAATTGTCACGTAGGGAGAGGCTTTTATTGTAAACAAGTAACAAGAAAAAGATGTACCGAAACTGCAATACCCTTCACAAATAAAAAAAAAATTCCAAACAAGAAATTGATTTGGATAGTTTGATCTGATAATGGCAGTTCCGAGAAATGAGCAGTTTTTCGGGAAGAAAAGAACGTGTGGAAAATGTCAGACCGATATCTCGAAATCTGAAGGACTAGCTCGCTTATATAAAGACAGACGTGTATGACTAAATAGATTCAGCATGCCATTCTGATCATTTATACACATATATGCATACAAAGTATAGGACTCCCGACGTTTCCATCTGGATGATACAAACTTGATATACCTTGATAAGGGTATAAAAATTAGGAAACCTTTGCAAAACACTGTAAAGTGAGCAATACACAAGTTACCCTTAGCTGCATGCGTTCCACAAGTTTCAGACCGGGAGACAAAGAAACTGACCTAATGCAAAATTAACAAGCAAACGAAGTGTCGAAACTGGAGTACCAATCAAGCATCACATTACCGCATGAAAAGCACAAAAAGGATGAAAGGATAAACACATGCAGCCGCAAAAAACCGAAGGGCATAGCATACGTATGTGTGTGTGTAAAAGCTTACGTTGCGACGAGTTCTACAAATACGCGCATGCCTACGACACCACACATTCACACAGACACACAACTGCAAATATGAATATGCAGCGAGACGAAATGCAACCCAAAAGTGCAAGCAACCAAAACAACAGCAACAACAACATAGGTGAACGAGTGTTTATAAAGCGCTAAAAAGTACCGAAGACCAGCAACCAAAACAGAAGCGTTCGAGTTTTATTTTTGTTTTTGCATTCATCACAATAACGAGCAGAAAGGCGTGTGCGCAAGATAAAAGCCATTGAGGTAGGACCACCAATCGATGCAGACATTTGCGCA
Source organism: Bactrocera latifrons (assembly GCF_001853355.1). Classification (NCBI taxonomy): domain Eukaryota; kingdom Metazoa; phylum Arthropoda; class Insecta; order Diptera; family Tephritidae; genus Bactrocera; species Bactrocera latifrons. The sequence goes on from NW_017534406.1 coordinate 1,332,960, forward strand.
CACGATTGCATCATACGAAATTGAGAACCGTCAGAACTAAATTTTCATTGCAATGAGCGAGCAGTTTTCGCGACCTAATAACTTATTTATTTCACAGATGAATGTGATGTCATGTAATTTTACTTATTTTAGAATATTTTTAGAAAAATATAAAATAAATAAACGGCCTTAAAGAGAATGGTTTTTATCTGGGATTAAGACCAGTGGCAATAGGTTTTGATTATGATAGATAAGTAAGTAAGTAAGAACGACGAACTAGCCCACTCTGCGGCGGCGTCCAGGATGATGGAACCATCCTTTGCAGTGGAGTTCCACACTCTTGAGGAGCTACTTCGCAAGTAGGAGAGAATGGGGAGACAACAGCATTGGCTCCAGGCACCAAGAATGCGCCATGCTAAGCTGCTTTTGGGAGGGTACAACCTTGCAAGGTTTAAGGAAATAATCAACCTCCTCATAATCAATTTCGCCTCCATGTGCGCTCTATACAGGACAAAGCAGGCTCAGGAAGGACTTGTTCAACATGTGCATAGTCGCTTGCGCAAACTGCCGGTTCGGCGACATGGAACAGAAAATCGTTATGATTACACATAACCTTTAATTCCTATCGGTTTCACCGCTAGCAAATCGCTATAGTATATAGTTGCCATACAACTGACTGATCCAGCTCAAGTACTTCTATGAAAAACTTTTTTTGTTACAATCTCCAAATTTTGTACAGTTCGGACCACTATAGTGTAGCTACATATATACTAACTAACTAAACTAGCAAAATCAATATAAAGATCTTCATAAAGGATATGTTTTCCGTTCCGTTTTCCATTGGATGACAACCGTTGGCTGGTTACGTTTTTATATTTAAGTCGTTTTAGCAGCTCTGATGTTATAAAAATGTACCTATGAAGGGTATTACGTCTGTTGAGTCTTATTACCAAAACAAGACTGGTGTGAACTTTGCGATTTCGAAAGCTTGATAACCCATTTAATTCCATTGATGATTTTTCGCTCAAATTTTCACCATTCAAACGTCTGAACTGTTTAATTAAGTTAAACAATACAAAACAAATAGTAAAATTTATTGCTTTTGTGGCAGATAATCACTGTGAGTAAAGAAAAGAAGTGACAGAAAAGAAATCAACAAATGCGTTAACGAATTGATTAGCAATATCGGCAGAGTTGCCACCATGTTGAAGAATAAAGATTACAAAAAAAATTAAATCTTTCCCTGGCCATTGACTTCGCAATTTGTGGTTTGTATGCTTATATTAATCTAAAAAATTAGGTAAAATCCAATCCTCTAAACTGTTTTTGGAATTTTTGAGATCTATATTTGTGCGAGTATTGTTCCCGAAGACATTCAAATATATACATATGTGCATATATATACATAAATAATTCTAGAAAGGAAAGTCCCAGTAGCCCACAATAACTGCCTACGATTCAGTAAAATATAAGTAGTGTCAAATCGAATAAACAACTGGCATAAATCAAATATACTGGCATAATCAAAAAGAAATGGAATAGAAGGAGATTTTACTACTTCAACGAGGTATCTAAATAGATAACTCTTTTTGTGGTTTCGTATGGTATTTTTCCAGATAAAGCTAGTAGCAAAATGTCGGATCGAAGACGCCTAACTCTTATATCTTATATGGTGTTTTCCAAAAGGGATGATATGATTTTTAATCATCTCGGCAATTTTTAATATGTAATAGAATGTATATTTTTTTTGTTTAGTAATGTTTAGAATTTCATCATTGAAGCATATACGCAAGAACAACGTTAACAAATTATTCAATTTCATTATCAAAATAATCGTTAATGGTCGTAGTAGTCATCCACCTGTGCTAGCTTCTTTTCGTCGATTTTCAAGAAGCGCTCGAAGTAATGAAAGGATTACTGCCGTTCAGCCAAGTGTTGCTGAATACCGATTTGTCGATTCCAAGACGTTCTCAAGAATTGGGACTGTCTCAAACCGCTACCTGGCGGATTTTGAAAAAAGAGTTGGGCTTGTATCTGTAAAAAATTATTCTCACTCAAGAGCTGAAGCCATTGGACCACCGTAACCGTCGTAAATTTGCTGATTTTGCCTTGGAACAACTTGAAAACAACAACGATTTTTTTATCTTCTCGGCTTCCGAAACTTTGACTTCAAATCTTATACCAATTAATATGCTCGGCAGATGACAATATATACAAATTGTATTTATATACATATATATATGTATGTATGTATAAGTGAAATATCACGCTACCGTAATTTTTCGCTACTCCGATAATAAGATCCATATATACGAGTATTCATTCATGTCCAACGGAACAAACATATGAATGAATGAATGAATGAACAATTAAGTCTGCGATTGCTGATAATAATTTTTTCCACAAACAAATATTGGCGAACTTAAGTCGTAATATTAAATGCCCATACATACATAAGTATAAAGAAATAGGAAATGTATATACATATGTTTATTAGCATATAAATGGGCGTATGTACGTATAAAGTCGGTTTGATTGATTTAAGACGCCAGCATTTGAGAAATTTCGCAAAATTTATTGGTGAAATTATACTAGTTGCTGCTGCAAGCACTGCATTCATGTACACGCACACAACTGTACATACACTGATGTGAATTCTCATGCGTCAAAAAACGTGCGCGATCGTCATTCAATCACATAAAAAATCGGCTTCGACAAAAAGAACAATACAATGTAAAGCTATACGTTTCAAGAAAGCAGACAAAAGCGGATTTAACAATGAATGATTTGGCAAAAAATTGTATTAAATATTTATTGACTTCCTCTGATTTATGTATACAGCTATAAAACATAGAAATACACATGTAAAGTTTAATTTTGTTTTTATATGTAGAACTGTATGCATATGAAATATTTATACATTATCATGAGGTATTATAAATTTTTATTACTTTTTTTATTATATGACATTATGCTTTTATTCTATATGTTAAGTATATATAGTACTATATAAGAGTAAGGGTCATTTCCTGTGAAATATTTATTTATTTGAAAACAATAAGATGGCAGCACTACACTAGTAAAAAACATTTCATACATTCACCCCCCAACGAGTACTAAGAAAGGCAAGGTTTAAGGGGTTATCCACTTTTTGTTTTGCATATAACGGGTGATCCAAGTAGATTTACTTTTTTCAATATGTTTATTTTAGTAGATATCGCGTGAGTAGTATCAAGCAGTCATGTTAATTTTATTTAGAATTGTTTGGCATTTCATCAGACTTCTGAACAACGCTTATATACAAATCATTCAACTTTATTACGATAACTTAAGGTCAAGATAATCGGCCTACTGAGCGTTCTATTTGTAATTCCTTCACCCATCTTCAGACCCAGCATTCATTATTGGATAATATTCGGCCGAGAAAACCACGTCCACTTCGCATTGAATAAAATATAGCAGTACTAGCTGAGAGTGTACCCAAAGACCGCGGAAGGTCGATCTGGCGCTATTCGCAGCAACTCGGACTGACATATGGAACGAAGAGCAACTTGAATAATTTCAAGAGCTATCATTTCATCCAGATATCGCGCCATGATAACCGTCTATTCGATGCCTGAAATTGAAGCTCGAGATCTCGGTGACAATTGGTTTCAACAAGACGGCGTTACTTCCCACACATCGCATCAATCAATGGATTTATTGAGAGAACACTTCGGTGAGCAGATAATTTCACGTTTTGGGCCGGTCGATTCACCACCAAGATCGTGTGATACGAGTATCACACCGTTAGACTTTTTATGTAGGAATACGTAAAGTCTAAAGTCTATGCGGTTAATCCCGCTTCAATTCAGGTATTTTAGCAAAACAACACTCGTGTCATTCGTCAGTTACCAGTGCTCGAACGAGTCATCAAAAATTGGTTTCAACGGATGTACCACCTGAGACGTAGCCGCGGCCAAAATTTGAATGAGATAAATGAATGAAATATTCAAAAAATGTTCTTTCAAATGATAATAAACATTTCACATTAAATTTGAAGTCTCTCTGTTTTTTCTTTAAGAAAAAAAGTAAGGAAATTCGAAATGGATCACCCTTTATATCGAACATACATATATTTGGGAACCTTCTCACAAAATTAAAAGTTGAAAAACAAATAATTTTGGAGATAAGGGTGTATTTAAAAAAAAAAGATTGAAAAAGAGTCGGTTAGGAAAACTATGACACGAACTTCTTACAAATATTTGACAGATAATGATCAAAGCATTAATATTTTTGAGAATAATTTCGATACTTTAAGCCAGTCTTACTATTTTGAAGCCACTCTTAAGTATACAATGTTATCACAGAAAACAACATCTGTTTAGAGGCCGTTATTTTGTTAAATGTAGAATTTTTCTCCTTTTTGGAGAGCTCATTTCACGCGCTAATACGTGCTTGATTGATAGTCGTTTCTTTTAAGTCATTCGTGAGTTATAGCGTCGCAAACATGGAGCAAAATAAAGAGAAAATACGGCATATTTTACAGTACTACTACGATAAAGGCAAAAATACATCTCAAGCCGCCAATACTCGTAAAATTTGTGCAGTTTATGGACCCGATACAGTTTCCATTTCCACCGCACAACGATGGTTTCAACGTTTTCGTTCTGGTGTAGAGGTGGTCGAAGATGCGCCACGCTCCAGAAGGCCTGTCGTCGAAAATTGCGATAAAATCGCTGAATTGGTCCAAAGAGACCGACATAGTAGCAGCCGTAGCATCGGTCAAGAGCTGGGCATGAGTCATCAAAAAAAATTTTATGAACAATTGAAAATTCAATAAAAAAAATACCGCAAGACTTTTTAGTACTACTAGAGAGTGTAATCCAAAGAATCACATGAACTTGGGTGGCCATTTCACTTAGGCATTACTCCAAATTAACGAGTCCACAAACTTTGTACGCAATGTGTTCACATTTAGACATGAAACATGATGTGGCACACCACCATATTGGAAATAGGGCAGAGATCGTCCATGTCGATTTAAGCGAACTTGGAAGGAAACAGACGGTCAATATTACAATCGCATTACAACGCTCGCTATTGATGGCGACGGCACTTCCTGCCTGCTGCAATACAACAATCCGCACCCAACAATCCATTTCTGGGAATGCAATTATGTATCTTGAAATGGATAGAAAAACACATTCTATGGAACGATGAGCTGTATGAGATATATGCCGACATTTACACAGTTCGTAGGTCATGTTGTCCGAATGGACGAAAACACTCCAGCTTTGAAAGTATTCGACGCTGTAACCGCCGGGGGAAGCAGAGGAAGACCCCCACTCCGTTGGAAGGACCAGGTGGAGAAGGACCTGGCTACGCTTGGAATATCCAATTGGCGCCACGTAGCGAAAAGAAGAAACTACTGGCGCGCTGTTGTTAACTCAGCTATAATCGCGTAAGCGGTATCGACGCCAAATAAGAAGAAGAAGAATTTAATTTTTATGTAGATTTGAGATTAATTTTCAAGAAACATCTTCTTCATCGTCAGGCCATTTTCGATTGCAACAAAGTTTTAAAATGCAATTTTTGGCAAAAACAAGAAAAAACGTTGACTTCAACTGCACCGAAGCTAATATACCATTCACAGGTGTATTTCTTTTAGTAGCTATGTGTCCAGTTTGTATGGAAGTTACATATTGTTTAAGTACTCGGATCTCAACAATTTATTTTTTTTTTTTGTTTGGAGATTATGTCAAATGCGAAAGTTATTCATACAAGAACTTGATTCCGATCATTCGGTTTGTATGGCAGCTATATGCTATAGTTARCCGATCTRAACAATTTCTTCGGAGATTACATTATTTCTATGAGCAATAACTCAAACCAAAATTTCGTGAAGATATATTGCCAAATAAGTAAGTTTCCCATACAAGCATTTGATTCCGATAATTCAGCTTGTATGGCAGTTATATGCTATAGTTAACCGATCTGAACAATTTCTTCGGAGATTACATTGTTGCTTTAGAAAATAATGCATACCAAATTTCGTGAATAGATCTTGTCAAATGTGAAAGTTGTTCATACAAGAACTTGATTCCGATCGTTCAGTTTGTATGGCAGCTATATGTTATAGTGGTCCGATATCGGCCGTTCCGATATATGAGAAAACGACGATTACAAAATTTCAAAACGATATCTTAAAAACTGAGGGACTAGTTCGTATATATACAGACGGGCGGACAGACAGACAGACGGACATGGCTAAATTGACTCAGCTCAACATACTGATCATTTATATATACACTTTAGAGAGTTTCCAACGCTTCCTTCTGGGTGTTACAAACTTCGTGACAAACTGAATATACCCTGTTGAGGGTATAATTAGACCTGAGGTCATACTGTTTTGTTTGCAACTGTGACAATTTTTTTTTTTTTTTTGTTTCATTCTATTGATAACGTCCTATTATACTATACTCAAATACTAACCGATGAAATTTGATTTCAGCAAGTGGATGAATGTTCAAAAAATATTTTGAAAACCTACTGTAAAAGGCTAAAAACGACAATTGTTTTCAGGGATGTATACGTTTCAAGAATATTCTGTGAAATTTTGAATAAAGTAATTCTTTTGAGTTATACGAGATCACCGACGGAGAAAAAAGGTCCTAAAAAGGTTAAACAAGAAAGTATTCATCGTACAATACCCCTAGATCAAAAAAAAATAAATAATAATTAAATTACAAAAAGACAGCGTATAAAAAAAGTTTAATTTTACGCCAAATTTTGGTAATTTCTGGCCTGCCAAAAATCGACTTTTGATTAAAAAGCGGCTAGATCATTGTAAAAACATATAATCATATACAAAAACGCCAGAAAAAATTGCATGATAATTGAATCAGTTATCTTGAGTTATCACTGCAAACTTTTTATTAGACAAAAATGTATATATATAAACTCGTGGATCGGAATGAGCTAAGCAAATATCGATTTTTCCAAAACTACCAAATAAAATACCTCTTTAAAAAAAACTTTTTTTCAGACTTAACAAGTGTATGCAAGTAATCCTTTAAAAAAGTTAAGGGGAAATGCTTTTATAAGTAAGTATATCCAATTTCAATGCAATAATAACTGTGAGGCCGTGGAATACTCTAACCAAGAACAAGCATTGTCGATAACAATTTCCCTGTGTGATAAACCTAAATGAAAGAATATTATTTTTTGATTCCCTATTACCAAAAATATAAATTTCTTATTTTCGGTAAAGTCTTTGAAAGAGATATTTCATATAATGTTCAGGGATATCTGGGTACGAAAGGTCTGGGCAAACTATGTGCCGGGTTTGCGCACAATCGAGATAATGTGCCGTGGATCAAATCTATGAAAACGATGGCAAAATTATATGAATTGAACTTCAAATTGCTTTCACATGCATCTTTACTTCTTGTTCTGGCTTCTAGTGACTATTTCCTGAGTATAAAATATTTAACAAAGTATATCAACACGACTATATGCTCTAAAACTTTAGTAAAACATAAAAAACGTTAATCTCCGTTGCACCCAAGCTGGAATAGCCTTCAGAAATAAAAAGTTTCCATTAGGTTGGTATGACCAGGACTTATAGTATAAGCCATAGTGGTGCGATCTAAAAAATATGTGCCAAATAAAAATGTATCTGGAAGATATTTTGTTAATTCAAAAATATTTCACATAAGAACTTGGTTTTGACCACTCAGTTTGCATGTCAGCTATATGCTTTGATGGTCCGATATCGGCGGTTTCGACAAATAATCAGCTTCTTTGGAAGAAAAAGACTTGTTCCAAAATTCAGGATGATATCTCAAAACTTGAGGGACTAGTTTGGGTATATACAATTTGTTCAGGAAAAACGAGTATATATTATGAAACCCATTTAGAGATCAAAATGTGACTCAGCATTTGCACACATTCTGAAGTTCGAATTTAATTTTATTTTATGTCTCTTTTACATAAACTTTAATATTACCAAAAATATAAATTTGAAATAAGTTAAAACAAAAAATAATAACTTTTTACTTCTTTTTCAAATTTTTATTTTAATCGATGAAGTGGTTTTGAGAAAAATTTACTTTAAAATTTGGTAGCATATTTTTTAATTGTTGTTGCTGTCAGAAAGGTTTCCTGAAACTAATCCAGCTATAACAAATATCAACTACTCTCATAAATCGCTATTATTTTGCAAATTTGTTGATAGTAAAAACTAAAATATTAAAACATGACTCTACAAAATTTCACAAAGCTTTCATTACCAAACTTTATTTCACTTACACAGCAAAACAGTAAAATTACTGAACAATATTCGAACATAATAAATAAATACCGAATAGTTCTGGAACACTTTCTAGTAAAAACTGGTAACATCTGACAATTACAAGTAAGGAAACGAAATAAACTTGAACTTTTGTTTATACGGAGTAATGAATAAAACAATGAAAAGAAAATATATAAAAAGCAGCACCGCCGAATGAAAGCAAGTGCCCTGCTGCCAACTTCAATAGGACAGACAGACATGCATACGTACGTATGGTAATACGAGTATTAATATATACAAATAGTATGTGAGTTTCCATTTACATATTTACTTTTCTAGCCTTGGTCAGTTCTGGTGGTCTTAGGCGCCATCTCATGTTCCCGTAGGAATGCTTCGTATATTTTGACATGGCACAATAATTTTATAAGGTATTTTCTCTCTCAAAATTTTTTATGGTGAATGTAATGTTGCTAAGCTCAGATATTTAAAGGGATTTTCATTTTTGTTGTATCGGTATTTTTATTGACCAAGATTTAGGTTATAATACCTCAACAAGGGTTCTTTGGAAATCGTTTATGTTCCATGGAATCAATCGGCTTTGCGAGCTTGGAACTTATCTCCACCAAATGCACCTTCTTCATCTTTTCTACCCATTACCTCGAATTTTCGAACTCCTATAGAATTTGACTTAAATTCGATCCTCAATATTTTCTCTCTTTACAGAGAAGAGTGGAAAAGAGGCGAGGTGGACAGCGACCCAGAGATATGAATCTATTCAGATGGATCCGAACTAGATAATCGAGAGGGAGGTGGTGCCTTTTCAGCAAAACTAGACACCAGCAGTTAAGGAAAGCCCCCTTGTTCTGACAAAGAGTGTGTTCAAAACCAATAATTTATTTACATATATTATCTGTAAATATATATACAGATAACCAAGCGGTTTTGAAATCACTTAAGTTTGTTAGAGTTTGTTAATGACGGTAAAAAAATAGTGAATGATCTCTTAGTGGATCCAACCTCCTATATCACGATAAACCTGCAATGGGTTCGAGGACAGAGCAATATCCCTGGCAACTGTATAGCAAATGAACTAGCCAGAGCAGGTCCCACAATTACTATTCTTTTTTTATTGGCGTAGACACCGTTATAGTCATGTTTACAACAACGCGCCAGACGTTCCTCCTTTTCGTTTTTTGGCGCAAATTGGGGATTCTAAGTGTAACCAGATCCGTCTCCACCTAGTTTTTTAAACTGACTGGTGGTCTTTCTCTTCCTCAGCTTCCCCCTGCTACTGCGTCGAATACTCTCAAAGCTGAAGTGTTTTCATCCATTCGGATGACATGACCTAGTGAGCGTAGTCGTTGTCTCTTAGTTCGCTGAACTATGTCAATGTCGTCACTTCTCAAATTGGACTCCGAAAAAGACGAAATTTATATGCCTCTGGCTACTTGTAGATATTTAATCGACAAACATGTTATAACTATAGCTGAGTCCCGCTGAAGGAATATAGTCCACGCATGCCGACTATTAAAAAAATTACACAGGAGTTCTATTAAAAGTGCTAACAGGTCATTGTCTAATTGGCAGACATGTCAGAAGGTAGAAGAAGTTTAATCTATAAAATATCATTTATGCGAAGGCAAGACTTTGTATGGGAAAAGAAACACAACTATCGGTCAAGGGTTTTTGACGACGTTTCAAGGTTGCACAGATATATATTTTTGGAGTGATGTACAGGGTACATTTCCACAGAGCAATGTGGTTGTTGTTGTAGCAGCGCCAGAATTCCGGTCCGGTTAAAAATCCGCGTACGTTACGGTTACGTAGAACCGACTGTTGTGGGAACGGCCACAGAGCCATCACAACTTTCCAATTGCATCTAACCGAGACATCGTTCTATTATTTTAGCCAGAGCTGTATATAATGTAATTATTATAATTATAATTATGCATTTGTTATGCGAATTCCATTAGCTTTCCACTATTCATCAACAAAGATGCGATATTAATAGCTATTAGCATATATTCATGTGAATTAAAAATAAATTCATGAAATTCGAACTTGCGATGTACAAACGAATGAAAATATTTATTTTGTATGTGCGATATTAAAATACGCTACGGTTATCAAAATGATGACGTTATAAATACAAAAGTGTTTGCATAAATTAACATACTCATAAGAATGTGTGAATAACAAAGAGGCATAAAACAGAACTAAACGGTGCGTCAAAATAGCATGCGATGTCAATTTATTTTTGGCCTACAAGTATACGCGTGTGCACATACGCACATRCATATGTACATACGGACACGAGTGCGAGTGCGAGTGTACAAATACGCATATTTGTTGCTACATTTAGTGGGCTTTAGCGACAAATATGTAAAGATGTTATTTATTTATTTTGTGTAGTGTAGTGCTGTTAATTTTGTTGATATTGCCGTTGGGGGCGGATAAGTGCCACCATTTAAATTTAGTCGCAATGACAAACGTCTTAAAAATACATTTTTACATGTTTATGAACGTGCCTATTTTTATAATTTATTGTATTTAAATTGAGCATTCACTCAAAGTTGGGGGAAAATGTTGTAAACGGACCAATTATGTTATGAAAATAGGTGATAAATGTTATTTGTACATGTGATACATAAATTCTCAATTTACGAGACGAAATGTTGCAACTTATAGATTTATCAAAGAAATATAATGTAAAATCATATAAAATTTGTATTGCGAGCATAGATTAATCAGCTTTCCGGTTCAGCAAAGGCTTAGAAATGCATACGATCGAATTAAGCAGTTGTCGATAGTTAGTCAACAGATACCGATAACATTTAGGTAAATGAAAACACAGAGCGATCTGACTCAAAAATTACATTTATTCCAATTAACGATTTTTTAGACGGGTTGTTTGCAATGAGGCGCTAATTGGGTAAATGTTAGAACAGCATTCCCCGATTTCGGGGTTAAAATGGGTCATACAGATCCAGATATATATATGTATGTATAAAAAAGCGGGGATCGCAGCCGTGTGCAAATTTGAATTTATAATTGGGATTTTTCGCCTTTGTGATATTCTATCTCTAACTCATTATGTCAGCGTGATTCTTCAGAAAGAATCGATCGATCTAGCAAAGGCATCAAATATGATAAATACGTTGCTTGTAACGATCAAAAATCGAAGACAAAAAGCTGAGGAACATTTTTGATCCATTTATTCAGACACGAAAAAAATTACGCCAGAACTGAAAGTTGGCGAAGAAGAATCAAGAAACTGCGATTCTTGCGAAGAATACTATAGGGTCTCGGTGTAACATACATTCCTCTGTTGGATACCTTCGGTGAAAATGTGAAGACGCGCTTTTCTAGAGAAGTATTGGATGGATTTCAACTGTGCTTTCTGCTTCCACAAAAAGTATGTGCTTTGAAAACCAAAGAAATGGAAAATATTATTGACTGTTTAATAGATAGATTGAAAGGCCCTTTAGATAATGACAACGTCGTGCGACATTTGAAGCTAAAAGGTGAAACTGCAGAAGCAAAAGAGGACACGTTACCGACACTGGAAACATTGAAGAACTACGACGTATAGCTATACCCCATAGCTCATAGAGTTCTACGAATATTCGGCACACTTCCTGTGACGAATGCGAGCTCTGAACCTTCTTTTTCGACACTTCGCCGCATGAAAACTTGCCTGAGGACGAACTTGCTTCAAGATAGATTGATCGGTCTAGCGTTGCGGCACATGCATCATAACATTGTTCTCGAAAAATTCGCAAAACTTGACCCACATCGTTTTGTTTTGTGAAGTTTTTCTATTCAATACACAAACTGATGACAGTCATATACATTGCAATAAAGTATGTCACCCGCACGTCTACGATTTATAATGTGTTTTTATCAATTTAGTAAGATTTGAGATTAAAATGTCGATTTGGAAAATTTCCACCATCTGGATAAGCCCTGATGTAGTTGCCGCTGATTTATGGTTTTTGAGATTTTTGCATTTAATTCTAATCCTAAATTCAACATCACATTCTGAATTACCGTTTACTTCTAGCAAAATCCAACCCGAATTGAATTGAGAATTGAACCCGAATGATCATCAAGCACGGCACACGTTCGGTGAATCAACCCAAAACGAGACGGCCACCGATCGCGATTTTCACAAGAATCATTGATTTCATTGATTAGTGCGGTCTATGGACAAACTGCTGGTCAATGGGGAACACTATAGAAACATGTTTAATGACCCTTTCGCTCTTAAATTTGAAGATGTTGACGTGGGCAATCTTTGGCTTCAACAAGACGACGCTACATACCCTTTAGACAATAAAATAATCAATTTGTTGAAGAAACTTTTGGCGAAAGCATTATCTCGCGACTTGGACCTGTGGCGTTATCTCCAAGATTGTGCGTTATAACACCGCGGAACTATTTTTTGTGTAGTTATTTGAAATCGCTTGTGTACGCAGAAAAGCCAGATACGATTTACGCCTTGGATTAAAATATGCGCGGGTTGTAGGGTCCCAATTGCTGCAAAAAGCATTCGGAAATTGGGGCACATGTCTAACAGTATTAACATCCTACGACTTAAATCAAACAACTCTTATCACAAAATCATATTTGACCCCTAGATTGTAAGAAAATAAAAAGTTCGGTTTAAGGCTAACTTAGAGTAATTGTTTTCTTATTCCAAAGGATAAGAGTGGGGAAAGAGATAAATTAAATGACTTTAAAAGGACCGGCAGTGGACCACATGTTTAGGTTGCGAAAATTTTGTCCAGTGATTTTTACCATGGAAAAAGTTTATAATCACTAACACAAGTGAGTGTCACGAAGTATTCAGTCAAGGTCATAATTCGTCGAAGGCTTGTCTCAAGCGAGTATGCGAAAAAATTAAAGAAACAAACAATACTTGAAAACGGCCGTGTTGGCGTTAGAGATATGGCAGAGGTTCTCCACATCTGTTAGACTCGTACGAAAACACTTAAATCTTCTGCAGAAAAGATGACGAGCATAGATACACATAGATCTAACGAACTACGGTTAAGGTAACTTAGGTTCAAAAAATCGAAATAATTTTTTTTTACTTAATTTTAAAGTACAATATCTTGAAAATATACTGTAAAAATTTCAGACAGAAATTCAAAATATTTCCGGAGTTATAACGAGTTTCCTAGAGCGCTCGGGGTCCAACTTTTAAGATCGACCGAATATTAAACGCGTTTTTCTCAAAGCATTGTTTTTCTGGTCGGTCCAGGTCCTAAATTTTTTTTACTGAGCCGATTACTTTTTAATTTTAACAGGCTTTTATACACATTTATAGCGCTCGTCGGTACTAACGAGCATTTGTTCACCCCTAACTTTTTTTTTACAACCCTTTCTTTGCTAACTTCAGTAGTTCCGACCAGATCTATAGATTAAGAATAATGAAGAATATTTGATTTCAGATAACATCCAGAGCCAAAATCACCCGGGCCACCCACGTACATTCGAGTGACAATAATAATAGTAATAAGGTATTAAATTTTTTCAAACACATCTTTTTTTATATTTTCAATATGTAAATAACAACACTCTAAATATTGAAAATAATTAATTTTTATTTTCCTATAAAAAAAAGAAGTTATGATAATAGGCATAAGTAACCAGACCTTAAAGAATAAACCGAAAACACCAAAATTCGGTGAAACACTGAACGCCATCCAAGCCGAGGCGTATAACAAATGTATGAAAAATGTAATTAATCTGTGGCCAATACAAGGCTCAGTAGCCTATTTTGAAGGTGATAATAAAGATTTATATTAAAATGAGTTTTTTTTTATTTTATCAGTCCGGGTCAAATACATGGTATATCTGATGTATCTAGCATGTACATATATCTGATGATATAATGCATTTGAGTGATCATTTTAAAGGTACGGTAGAAAGAAGAAAATTCTCAGTCTAATTTTTTACTGAAGCTTAAGTGTCGGAGCTATCTGATATTCGTTCCCTCAAAATAATTTCTTTACTAAGATGTCACGATGTTAGTCGGAGTAATGGCGTTACTGCGTAACTTGGTCTTAACTGATACAGCTCAATAGGAATATATTTGTTCACGAGAGGTTTCCGTCATCAATCAATATTATACTATTATATAATATATATACATAAGTATATAAGTATGTACGTGGGAGGTGTAGTAAAAATAAATATAAATACATTATTTTTACGAAGATTTTATTTAGCATGGGAGGAATGATCCGATTTAGGTGAAGTTTGCAACTTCACGGAAAACCTCGTCCGCAAAAAACTTGGACAGTCCATTTTCAATAGCTATATATAACAAAATCAATCGCTATAGATGAGAGCAGGTAGTAATCCATCCATGGTGTCATTTGGATGCCTAAGAATCCCCTAACCAGTTCCCAGAGATTTTCGATAATTACTATCAATGTGTATGGCCTACTGATGGCCGAATTTAGACTTTTGCAAAAGGTGAGGAGCTCATAGATTATGACTTCCTGCAAATTCTACCAAATACAAAGTAAAACCTTACTGATCCTCAATTCTAACTTGACCACCGTTTATAAAGATCAATAACAGCAGAATTCTGTTGTTGTTGTTGTTGTTGTTGGTGTTGTTGCAGAATTCTGCCGCTACAATAACAACAACAACAATCAATAACAGCATTTTTTTTAGAAAAATAATAGCTTTCTTTTTTCTAGACCAAACTTAGAGAAATTTAAACCCTTGTAAAGTTATTTATAGGAATAAGATTGGTAATCTTGGTGAGCTGCCTAATTCTATGAAAATTGCAAAGTATGTATATTTTATTATAAAAGTACTACATAAATAAACATAGTACTACATAAAATACATATATATACATATGTCTGAAAGATTTTTCACGCAAGTACATTCGCACATGCATACATATGTATGTACAATAACAACACAATTTTGCATGTATGTATGTATGTACATATGTCTAATCTTTAGCAATATATTATTTATTTAGTTTTTATTTCACCTTGCCTTTTTTAATGCCTTACTATGTACGTTTAATAATATTTCTCGCTTTGCCTGATGATTATTATATTCACTCGATTTGCGTTCCATTCGCTGTTTCATTTGCACGAGTACACGCATTTTGAGCTGCTTGGCAAATTTGTGAAATTTCCATGCCAAACGAAACCATCAAAAACTGCGTCCACAATGAGAGCAGCCAGCACAAACAAACAGCTGGTCAGTTAAGTCATATTATACGTCGGCAGCGCTGTCAAGTGCGTGCGGAGGGTCGCTGGCGCTGGCGTTGACGCTAGTGCTGTCGTGTGAATTCCAATAGCTACATAAGATGATTGCGACGCACCGCTGCGCAGTTTATAAACAAATGTTGGTGAAGAAAAAATTTATTTCTTATTGAAATTTTAAGGTATCCTACTTTTTATTGAGGCGGCGTATTTTGACTTTGATTATTTGATATCAAAATAAGTACCAGTGAAACGACAATGGACTTTGAACTAACTTATCTACGTTCACGTAGGCGTAATTTATAGCCCATTCATCATGTTTACACGAATTAAAAAGTAGTGTTCAGTTTACCAAAATAATCACAACAATCACTGTCGACATTATTTTTTATCGATACTAATCGAATGAGTACCTGATTTGGTGTAAATATACTAGGTTTAATACTGGTAGAAACCAAACAATAACAATTTATTACACTGGTGGTTTTGGATACATTTTTGCTCAAAACTCAAAAAAGGATTGGATTTCGGAGTGAAATAAGGAAGCCATATTTCATCCATTGTCAATAATCGGCGCTAAAAATTGCGTTTGTTACGATCTAACATCTCCAAACACTGCTCCGAATGATCAAATCACTCGCGCGGCACTCACTTTGCTCAAAGCTTTCTCATACAAAATTATTCGTGAATGATTTGATGTACACGTTCAGTTGATATCTTCAGAATGTTTTCTATATTACAACAACTTTAATATAATCCATTATTTTGTGGATTTCTAACTACCGCTTGGTAAGGGGATTGGGTGGTAAAGTCCAGGTAGGTTGTCATCAAAGTCATCTGACGACAGTTCGAGAAAACGTGCTGTTTCGATGGGGCAAAGAGATGCAAAAGGACCACTCTAGATTTTCGCGGCAACTCAAGTTTGTCGTCTGCAATAGGTGGTCATTTGACTTCAAGTACGCCAATCTCGGAGAGGGGGTCGTTAAAGGTATTGCAGGCTCTGTGGATGGCGGTCGGTGCGTGTCTGAAGTGAGTTGCTCCCGAAGTCTGATCGGTGTACTGTCCGATGTCGTCGACGTAGTCAAGGAAAATTCTCTTATCCTATTATGTTCAGACACGTCTGAAGCTTCTTCGTTTGCGTTTCACAGTGTCCAGGTAACCATATCGGTTTGGCGTATATTTAGGACCGGCCGACCGATTACCTTATGTATTGCCAATAACATTTATTTGTCTTCTCCCCATGAGCTGCCGCTTATCGACTTTGCGGCTTTATCGCGGTTGTAAGAAGAGTGAAGGAGTATAGGCTGTCAAATCTTGCACCTAAAATTCTAGGACTATTAACAGTCGGAATTTTAACGTGCCCGACTTTAATGTTTAGTCTGTATTACTCTGTCCACTTCGAGAATATGATCGCTGAGTGTGTAGCAAGGCAAAAACGTCCGCAGGTTGTTCACAAAAAGTCCGGATGTTTCACGGGTGAGATAATTATGGGCAGATGGTCCGATGCGATGGTTAGCATTGGTTGTAAGGCTCTGCTATTTATCAGATCACCACTAGTAATGTGGTAATGTCAGGCGAGCTATTACAAGTGCCCATAATTATGTTTTGGCCTTTGTCATTTGTCATGCAGAATGTCAAATAGTCTATCTGATCCGGCAGTTTCATCCCCCAACCATCGTATAGCACGCTGTAATAGAATTTTCACCATGAAGTAGCTCACCCATTATCAGACAAAATGTAACAAGGCCATGTATGTATAGTATAGTAAATATTTCGAGTTCGAGTTCGGCACCTCGGCCTCGCCAGATAGCTATATCCTGATATTCAAGGGTAGTATCCCTGCGGTCAAAGTCGCCTTCAACGAGACGACAGCAGTGTTATGCAGTATGAAGGCTAGACCTCAACCATTATTTCTCTCTCTCGAACTATACGTATAACGGTGAAACCTGCACAAATCAGAAGATCTAAGCGGCTGTTTAACTTGGATCTTTCTTGAATGGCAGTTATGGGTTTACGTTCCCGGCTTATGAATGCAACTGTCTTCTCGATCTTACTCTTTAGTCCGTTGCAATTGAATTGTAGTATTCGGGGTTTGTTGCGGGTGTCTATGAGTAGTGACTCCACTGTGGGGTGTTGTGGGGCAGACTCCTGCAGAAGGCGGCAAAGTACGACTTCCGACACACAGTCAGTACAAGACTTAACTGGTGGGACTTTCCAACGTATGGCGGTTTGACACCCAGAACAGGCTGTGCGAGGAACCAGAAGTTGCTGAGTGCTTCTAACATGAGGATTGGAGCGGAATGAAGGTTAGGAGGACTGATCATATTGGGAGTGTGTTGCCTGTTTGAGTCGTTAGATGGCAACTCGACTAGAATGGCGACGTTGTGTCCCAACTAAAGGCAGAATGCAGAGCTGTAGAGGCTGTTGTCACAGTAGTAAATTGACAGCCTGGGTCACGTAATTTGTACTCTACTCCAGGCCTAGTATTAAGGCCTGAAGAGCACTAAAGACATCTCGTCAATTTTATTCCAATCGAACTGAAATTTTTACACAATTTTCATCAAAGATATGAAACAAAAAAATATTTATTTAAAAAAAAAAATTATAAAGAAGATTTCAACATTAATCCTCCACAAGCGAACACTTAATTGGCAATATTTATTTTACCTAGCAATAACTTTCCTTGACTTGAGAAGAAATATAGTTAAGGATATTCAAAAATTTCTAAAAGCATTACAGATTCAGACTATTTACGTACATACGTTCAGCAGACATTCACACACAAATTATCTTCTTCTTGACATTATTTATTTATCACAACATAAAAATTGAATGCTAAGTCTTCATGTACTTCTCATTAATTAGTAAAATGAATCTGCACAACAAAATCGGCATGAAACCCAAAATTCGCACGTTGTTTATTCACCAGCTAAGGTCAATCGTAGACGATGATCATAATTATCTGCATAATTAGGTTATACTATTTGCGAAAAGACTAAAACAATTTTTGTGTATTTTTTCTTGTGAGAAACGCTCGCCACTTTATTTATTTTTAGAATAATGCGACTTCAATGTATCGACGTAAGATAACTTGAGCAACATTTGCTCAAATCGATTTTGCCACTTTCTTACCACACATTGCAGAACATGTTGAGATATTTAGTGGAAATAATGAAAGTTGAAAATCAGCAGCTCATCATATGGACCACAAAACGATATTTAGGATGCCTATAGGCGAAAAAATTTTAAAAAGTGGGCGTGTTCCCGCCCTCTAATAAATTTAATATACACACATATTTGATAGAACTATAACGGCCAAATTCTATGTGAAAATGCAAATATTATATGTGAAAATGGATGAAATCGAATGATAACCCTGCTCAATCTTCATATGTAAAAATTACTAACAGTGCGATAAATCAATAACTAAATACTTTAGAGACCTTAAATTTTACCTCCGAAATGGTATGAGAGGGATTAAATGTAGACGTCAAAATTGGACGATTGGCGTAGCTCTGCCACTTTTTGGGGAAATCAAATATCTCAAGACCGGCACGACCGATATCAATCAAATTTGGTATTTCTCTGATATTTTTATATTACCCACTGAAAATTGACAACATCAAATTATTAAATTCATTTGGAAAATGCAATTTGAAACTTTCGCTTTCGGGTATACAAATAAAGAATGAAATAATACATAGGTATATCGTGGGAACATTATGACTAAATATTGCGTAAATCGAATCAAAAATGTTGAAGCCTCTATGTATTAGATCTGTGAACCCAGTGCTCAGTTGACTTTTTGCCGTAAATATCGGTCAATCCAGCTTTTCGAAACTCTCGGTACCGGAAGATCGGCCAATATGGGAGTTATCTTAATAAAAATGAGAGAGAGAGTTTTTCTTATATTTGTGCTTAAAATGAATAAAATCGGGTAAAAACTCGCCCTAGACCCCAGATAACTAATTAGCCTTATGTACGTGATGGTACTTGCCTGACTTCAATCCTTGCAAGTTGCAAGAGTGTGGAAGGTTCGGTTATTACCGAAGTTAGCTCTTGCATATTTGATTTTAATTAGTTTGGGAAGTCCGGGTCTGCTCACAAAAAAAAGTAACAAAAAATGTTTGTTATAAGCGTTGCATAATGAAAATATCGGCCTTGTATTTATAAAAGTTAGAAATTCGTGGCCTTACATGGCATCATCGAAATKATATAGATTTCAACATACCAATTTTTCTTTACCAATCGGTATTTACACCTAATAATATAACCTACCTCTCTTCGCTTTAGCAGCCATTGAGAAATAACTTTTTTCGTAAAAAATTCAATCCAGTCTAAATAATTTTAATAATAATGGCTTTCAGGAGACAAGTAAGAACGGTAAATAGAGGCAACTTTTGTAATAATCACTGCTTTCAAATATTATCCCAAAATTCAGAGAGGCAACCCAAAGGCAGTTTTTACATAACGATAGGAATTTCCGTTTTCACTCAAAATATTTTTTGTTCTTGCAATATTAATGCGAATGTACAACGTCATTATTGACGCACATATATAAGTACATATGTATGTACATATGTAAGTATTTTTGTACATTTGTGATACATATTTTCCACCTGTCTAACGATATTATCTACATTACATAGTATTGTTAGTGACTTCATATCTTTGCTCTTTTGCGTTTTAGAAATTCGCATCAATTGCGCAGTCAATTATTTGTAAGCAGACTGACTAGTCGGTGGTACTACATATGGAGCACGTGAATGTGCATCAATGCAATATATGTATGTAGTACCGATGCACCAACAAAACAATATCGAGATCCGTAATATACTCATGTGATAACATGTGTGAGCAGGTATGTTTTATTAAGGTAGTTCTTATTTACAATTAACAACATTTCATGCCAACAGTAAGCTTTTTAGGCTTCGAATTTAGTTTTTTAAATATGTACATATGTATGTATKTATATAAATCCTGCATTTGGCAAATTAATTTTTTAGATCTGTATAGTGATGCGTGATAAAAATTGGCAAACTGAATATATGTATGTATATGTAATCTGTTTTGCCTAAATCTAATGCTTCCAATCAAAACCAATTAAATATGTAGGCAGAATCCCACACACACAGCTTAAAATCTTAAAGGATTGATAACAAGATACATGTTATCAGCAAGAGGAAAGATATCGTCTCATACTCGATGAGCATGTTTAAATCTAAAAAATATTTACAGCAAAACAAATGGTTTGGGCATTCTAGCGTAGGACGACCCAGAAAGAAGAAATCTACAGCAGCTGGTACGTATTGGCTATTGGAAATACTTTGAGCCATACAAAATTTGTAACAGTTAACAACGTACATATGTATATGAACTCGGATACGGAAAAAATAAATACATACATATGTTTATTTAGATATATTTCAGCATGCGGTATAAATAGCTAATAAATACATCTAATTGTACTACTTTTTATCTTTATTTAATGTATTTGAACCTACCTTTAGCACGGTACTTCGTTCTATTCGGATACCGCCAAATCGAGGCCATAACTGCATCTACTTCTTTCGCTCGGTGTCCGCAAATGTTAAGGAAGTGTAATTTTAAGTTGTTATTGTTGCTATCACTACATATGCTTTGCCAGTGTGAAATATGTATGCAAAAACATTCGACTTACAATCATTTAATTTATAATTGTTGAGTTTTATTTTACACTTTTTAACTTAATTATAAATTTGCTTTGATTCAACGGTAAATTTCCATATTTCACTGTAATAAACACTTTAACCAATATACTAAAAAAAAAACACACAACCGAAAACTGCATAGCCAATCGAGGCGTGTCATTTGTGTAGTATTCGATGCGGGCCATAAAATATGCCTGTTACATTTAAGTCAAATATTTTCTTTTACATATTTACGTACTATACTTTCACTTTTCTATCACATATTTTCTTCTTTTTTTTTTTATTCTTTCAAGGTATAGTGTAGAACTATATTTCGAGGCAACTTATCCCAAGTGAAGTTTTACTTATTAAAACTGCTTTATGTCTTTTCGATTTTTACCAATTCACTGTTATTATTAGCAGATGCCGTGCAATATATTGATAGAACAACTACAGAGTAAAAAAAACCAACATTGGAAAAATACAAATGAAGTGCATTTTAACCATATCTGATATTTTCACTTGCACATTCTCATGCTCACTTTGCGTATTGCTTGCATATTTCCCATCGCCTAGTATCTACACATTTCTACAATGCAACAATGTCTGGTGATGTACCAGAAGAGTCCACAATGAACAATTTACTGTAGCATCCACTACACTTCTATATTCATTCAGTAATGTGAAAACTATATAGTACTACAAAAACGAGAGCGCAACTGTGAAGGAACCGAAAGAAAGTCGTGTGGTAACATAGCAAGCACCTAATGCACCGTTTCACTTGCAACATGCCGCCCAGATGCCTGCATATGCAATGCTTTTCGCAGCTCGATATCTTCAAAGGCGGCAGCAATGATAGTATTGGAACTCGGTTTAGAGCAAATAAGATGGCAAATAGAAAAGTGAGGAAACTATGACTTATGTAGTATGTACATATGTATGTACGTATAGAAATATTATATGCACAATTTTGGAATAGGGGAAGTATATTGAATATGAACCTATGTAGTTTCGGAAGCGGTCGTGCCCTAAAAATATGTACATAAATAAATATATTAATACAATAATAAAATAAGCTAAAGTAAAGTTAATATTCTTTAATATTTAAAAAAGTATAAATGTTAAATTTCTTGGGCATAGCGAGTATTTTCTACTACTACATTGGTAAGGAACACTCGTAAAGGAACTTGACAAGGATATGAAGAAAGTATGGATTACTATAAAATCAGCAACAAAAATTAAAATGTATGTACATATGTATATCATTGACACTTCTGAATATTTGGTTGTTTTGCAAAATGGTTGATTGAACCTTGACAACTACTCGAGATACGAGGTCATTTACCACTTAGTTATAAACAGATCACATGTGCCATATGCATATCAACTTGTCATTAATATATTTGAAATAATATTTTTACACTTTTAACGACGAAGTATTATTTTTGTGAATGAGAAGTAGCTCATCTATAAATTTTTTGTGTTTTATTTTTTATTTTTGGTTCCCAATTTCTATTTTCAACTGACCCATCACTGAAAATATTTACATGTAAATAGAAAAGATGGCAACATCAGAATTTTTATAGCCAAACTCTCGCACGGTGTCCGGCATGGAATAAAATAGAGCGGACTCGCTTACTCACACTGCGAGTAAACTTTAGCCATTGATTTCTTTTGTTTCTATTCGCATGACAACGCCGACGTAAACGTTGTGTATGGCGCGACGCCGACCGCGTTTACTATATACACTTTAACACTACACCGGCAGTACCAGCATATTCCACGCTACAATATTCATTATATTTTCACTATTAAACAACACACTTGACTTTGCTGTATACTTAAATATCAAATTAACCGTTACCAATTTTTAATTCCTGTTGCAGAATATCTCCATTTAATTGTTTTACTTATGTTATTTACCCTTATTTGTTATTAAGAATAATAAACTAGTCCATGTCGCAGCAATGCACTACTCTTTATGATGACATGAGGCAGCATACACGACGTCTGCGACGGCGCGGGCGCTGCAATACCTAACGCCATCCACATTAACTTTTTCGATAACATTTTTACACTATATCGTCTTCTTTGGTGCGCTTCTATTTCCACTGTTTTATATACGCTTCAATCATCATATTTATTACCTCTCTTCCTTCTTTACTCATATTGCACTTTATCACTCAAAATACTATTAAAATATTGAAATACTCATAGCCACCACTTTTAATAACTATGAAATTTTAATACATCACATTGATTTAACATCTTGCCATTCTTACTGTACACTACTCGCGGTTTCTATATACAATAATTTTGCGCATTATTTTTTATTCCATTTTACTTTTTTCGGAATAGTGTAATTTTTCAATGCCTCACGAAATCGCTCGGTATGGATCGACAGACACACTCGTTCCACTCACTCGCTAGTTTCCATACGCTTTTCATGTTTCAACATGGAAATTTATATATTCCTTATATTTACTGAACTCACCGATAA
This sequence comes from Bactrocera latifrons, assembly GCF_001853355.1. Taxonomy (NCBI): domain Eukaryota; kingdom Metazoa; phylum Arthropoda; class Insecta; order Diptera; family Tephritidae; genus Bactrocera; species Bactrocera latifrons. The sequence goes on from NW_017534406.1 coordinate 1,356,624, forward strand.
ACTTTTGCTCATCACTTTAACAAAAATAAAATACACCAGATTCTTATTTCGCATTAATTTAATTAGAAACAAAAGTAAAATAATACACAACGTTTTCTTTTTCTCGGTACGCTCAGAAGGTCTTTGCTAATAGTGTTCTTTTTGACATTTATTGGTCATTGCCTGACGTTTCCCACACCAATAAAGCCAGACTAGTAACAAAAAATTACCTTCATTTTAGTAATCGTTAGACTTATCGATAAATAAAATTTTATAAGTTACAAAATAACTAAAAACTTATTCGTTAAAAATAACTTGTTTTAATTAAAAGTCTTAATACAATAGTATGAAATATGTAAATGATAATTTACATAGCATAACATCTTTCATTCAATTGTTTAACCACAGCTTGTGAGAACTGCTAATTCAGTCCTTAATGTTGAAATAATTTATGCTATACACTCGCTTATAGTCATTAATATAATTGATAGATAAAGTTCAAGGCAGTTATCGTATCAGATAATGGCTTATGCTGGTGTCTATATATAAAGTTAAAGTTAGAGGATAATTTTAATTCAAAAACAAATAAAGAAAATTTATTGCGAACGGCTTATTGACTTATTGTGAATAGAAAGCAAATGAGTATAAAAGTTGCGTTTTCGGATGTCAAAACAAAATAGAAAAAATAAAATCGAACGATTTCAAGGCGAGGTCTATTCGTAATTTATTGTAGTTTGTGGAATTTTGTATTGCGTCGGAAAGTGCATAAAAAGTGGAAACAATGGTGTCGAATTAATATGTTGCTGAGGTATGGATGAATTTAATTTTGCACAGCCTGCTCCTGCGGCAATTGGGGAGCCTGCTATATTAACACGTAATATAGTCCTCCAAAAATATGTGATTGCATTACGCCATTTTCGTAATATAGCTGAAAAGTCATTCCGTGTACGCCCGCTTTATTTTGATAACTATCTACTATGGCAATACTTTCAACAACGCAGCACATTGGATGATGACGATGATTTGAATATACGGAATTACTCAAACCTATCATCTCTAGCATTTCTCAAATTGGAAGTGCTCAGCCAAATCTTGGATCGGCGGCGCCAAATATTATATTGGATATTTTATCTTTTGCTTGTTTCGCTGTGCGTTTTTGCTTATCGACATCGTAATGACACATCGTCGGATAGTTTAACGTCTGCAGGACATGATGTTCATTCTTTTATCTATCCCAGTATGCGCATGTGGCGTCGCATAACACTGCCATTAATTCAACGTTTTCCACGACTCACAGAACTATATGATGAGGCGTGTTTAATGCAAAATCCATTTTTCCAAGGTGTCGATGCCCTTAGCTGCGATCCTTGTTCAACAGTACAGAGTGTACTCGATTTGACTTCGGAAATGGAGCGAAGTATTGATGTTTACAACGATAATCAAGAAGAGAACAGCAGTCGCGATAATTCAAATCGAGAAATGCCAAATGAAATTGTGCCTTTTGTATTTAAAGTAAGTAGAAACGATTAGCAGATTGACCTATACTATATTCAATAAATTATATGTCGATTTCTTCATTATAGATAAACCAAAATCCCATTCAACTGCAGGATTTCTACAATCTCTACATAAGCAATCATGCAACATTTCATCGCGATGCGTACCGTGTGCAATCGACAAATCGCGAAGTTACAAACCTAGAAGAGCTTTTCAATAAATACAATCATACGGAGAGCAAAGAAATGTCTACGCAAATGGTTGAGGCGCATAATTTGTGGCGTTGCAACCGTATGCTACCTGCACGTCTGTTGCGCAAACTTTTCACCAGTCCAGCAATACATCTGCCGCGCACCGGGATCGCGCTAGAGCGATACATGACCATCGACACAACACAAGCGCCGACCTATACTTTGCCTGATACGCAGTGTGCAAATGTATTTGTACAACAAGCGCTCGGCACTAGATACATCTTCCTGCGCCCGACAAGTGAATGTCGGCATCGTTGTCGCACATTGTCAATACGCTTACCGCAATCTTTCGTGCGTAAGTATACGTAAACAAAGAAACGACCGCACTACTTCAATGTTTATCTGATATTTACTTTATTTTCAGTAAGCTACAATTGGCTATATTGGAAACCAATTTCTGCGCCCGATCCTGTAGCCGATTCATTTTCAATTACATTAATTGGGTCTTATTGTTAAGGTCGGATAATATATTTTATTTTAGATATTTTGTTTACGACTAAACATTGCAGGTCGAAATCATCATACATTTTTTATATACAGACAAAACATATATGTATATAAGGATAAACTCGTACGCATATCCAAATGTTGGTTTACGACGTTTACAGCCGACCATTCTATTTTGCGCCAACATAACTCATCGCATAGTAATATGATTAATAGTGAACAAACCGAACATATATTACTCACGACACATTTCTCTTTCTATTATTTAAACCCTCCTAACTAAAAATTTTTAATAATGGCGTATTTGGTGTATAACCTAAAAGTAAAATAACAGAACACCCTTTGCAATCTAGCAATTAACCAAATATTTCTTTTGAAATATTTAAAATATATTACCACACAAATATTACAACCACACAAAAGGCGAACGACTATTTTTCTAAAATAAAATGGGTGGAAATATTTTAATAATTCCTTTGAAACTCTGTCAATAAAAGTTCGATTTTCTTTGGTCGCATGAATGTGTTCAATAAGATTTAAAAAAAATATGCTCAATTAATCTTAAAAGAATTGTGTGCCAAAAACTTTCATTTACGTCTCGTCAAATATAACTTTGTGTAGCATCGATTAATTACCACTAAAGTTGTTTATTGATCTTTATACCGAGAATATGCGAAATTCCAAAACAAAAACCAATGCTAGTCCATACTTTACTTGCATTTAATTGACCGAATTTTATTTTACAGGTTTTTACGTTTAGGTTCACCTTTCTTTCAGTTGACGTTGACTTTGTATTGCATTTATACCTGATAAGTTTCCTTTTACAAAATTTTGTATTAATTTTTTTTTTAGATTTAATTTGTAATAAAAAATAAGTTTTGTTTTATAATGAATTCTTCTATTAAACAATAATCAATTGTTTTTGTATTGTGTGTGAAAAAATAGGTTATTACTTCCTAACTAAAAATTTCCATATAATGGAGTTAAACTATACATTTATATGCTTTTAGTTACCCTTAGACATACATATGTACATACATAAGTACAATAATCAAAAGAAGCCTAATAAAATTCAACAAAAGTACTGTTGGAAAATTGTTATGATTTTCAATAATAATGGAAACAAGAAAAAAACTTCTTGCATACTCTTCAGAAATACAAGAGACTCCATAGAGCAACTCGATTTTGATCGGTCAGTTTGTATGACAGCAGTCTATTCTGGATAAGTAGTAGTAACCTGCTAAAATACCCAGAACGAAGTTGTGTTAGGACTTCTTTCACGCGGCAAATCGAGCTCTTCTTCATCGATGAGAGCCTCACTGTGCAGATGTTCGATCGGAGACATCCTGTTTTAGTCCAAATTTCGCATCTGACTCCGGCCTGAGCGGTGTAATTGAAAGCCGGCCGGCCGATTACTTTGTATGATGACAACAACATCTTTTACACCAAGTGCCGCCAGCCAGTCGAGACTCCTGCTACTCTTTACCTTTTGGTAATAGCGGGGGTGTGCTGTGTACAGACTGACCAATTTAACCTAAAATGTCGGAATTTTGACATCATCGACGGAAATATTAAGGACCAGTCTGTATTCCTTCTCCCAGCTCATGAATGGATTTGGATCGGCAAGCAAGTAACTCAGTTTATCTATTGAACATTTATACATATGTACCTATATACATATATGCATGTGTATTTTACATACATATATATATATATGGGATGTCCGACGTTTCCATTTGGGTGTTAGAAACTTATTGGCTAACTTTATATACCCTGTTCAGGGAATGAACCATTTTTTTTTTTTTGGTTTCATAAACGACAGTTGTAACTACTATGGTTTAAAAGTCCTTTCTCTGTAAAAATAAATAGTTTAAATACCGAAAATATAACACAAATTCAGTTATCGATCGCTTAAAACTCGATTACTAATTTGTTGATTAAAATAATTGCTCAACACTATTGGTATGTGTTAAATGTTTTTTCCCATCTGGCAAGGTTGTTGTAGCGACAAGTTTGTATTGTTTTTCGTGCTGTCAGTAGTTTTATTACTAATAGTAAGCCATTTTTAAGGTTTAAATAAGTCTCAATTAAAAAGTTATGTCGTTATTAACAAAGAATAATGCAAATCAGCACTGCCGTACTTGTTTAAAAAGGCTCGGTGCTAATACAGACTGTTTTTCTGGTAATGTTGATCAAGACGATATACCGGATAGCAAGGAGCTGCAATTTAACATTTATAGCGATCCTGAGCTGCAACAACTCATATATATGTATATAGATGGTCCCAGCAGAAGTAACACGGCAAATGTTGTTGATAATGAATTGCCAGCACACATATGCCTCGCTTGCTACAGTTTGCTCAACAACTTTGCATTATTCCGTAAAAGGGCTCAACAGAACGCCGAAAAATTACGCACTGTTCTTAATTGTAGTAGTGGCATGATAAAAGTTGAAATCAACTATGACGAAGATGAAAATCAATTTATGGAAAAAAGAGAACGTGTGGAAAACTTGGTTCAGGATTGCAAATTGCAAGTAAGTTTATGAAATGTGTTATTTAATTAACTGGTAATTTCACACATTATATATAGTTTAGGGATGCGCTTATGGAAGACGAGCAAGTTTTTTTCGATACATCGGTAGCAAACTTAGCAGACACAGAACTAAATGATGAGATGGCAGATCCTTTTGCACCTGCATTGCAAACGGCTGTCGATTGTGACAGTAAAACAGTTGCTGGAAAGGAGGACGACATTAAGAAAGAAGAGCCTACATTAGATAACAACGAAAAGTATAAATGTACACACTGCACACAGACGTATGCTTTCAATTCAGAATTGCAAGCACATATGCGGGAAGCGCACGATAATAAGTTGCCGTTTACGTGTAGTCATTGCGACAAAGCCTACAGATATATTCGCAGTCTACAGGAACATATGAAGCAAAAACATCAAACAGTACTAAATCCAGACGCCCAGTTTAAGTGCAATGTGTGCCCAAAGGCATTCACAACAGATTTGTCACTAAAAAAACATATGTGTTTTCATATTAAAGAAGATATGTCTCGTGTTTGTGGAATTTGTGGTAAACGATTTCCGGTAAAAAATTTGCTAGTGGATCATTTACGCACACATTCGACAGATGGCAGAATACCTTGTGGTCAGTGCGATAAAAGTTTTATGTGGTATCAAGATCTATTGAATCATGAACTTTCGGCACATCTGAAAGAGAAACCGTTTCCCTGTAAACTTTGTGATAAATCATTTCAAACGCAAAAGTCTCTACGCTTCCACAATTACAGACATTCTGGAGAAAAACCATACCTTTGTGACGTTTGTGGAAAGGACTTCCGTCAACCAACGGCTATGAAACAACACCGGCTGAAACATTTTAAAGATGATACGGTTGAAAAAAAGCTAGATGCTTGATTTTATAAGTATATATGTTGTAATCTCTAAAAGTATTTTAATCCTAGAAAATGATGTAATGAAGCGCATCAATATTTTAATAATTTTATGCTACATAGTAAGTATATATAGGGAATTTTAAGTTTCTACCATTTTAGTTACATTATAATGCGTTGGATTTAATAAAAATTTCCTTGCTAAAATTACGTTGTTGTTGTCTAATTAATTTTCTGTATGTGTTCGGCGTTAATATTGTTTGGTAATAGGGATAATAAGACAAACGTTGGTAGAGCTTCCGTTTCATTTGTATTATAATGTATGATTAGTGACGCTAACAGAATTGAAAGGATTATCGGTGACCACACTGATCCATCCCTTTCTTCCTGGCAAACATTTTTTAGTTTAAAAGGAACAAAAACAGAATGTGACTCAAGCTACACGGATACGGATTTGAAATAATACAAAATATTAAAATAGTTATTTTTTTTATTTGGTCACCTTAATTATTTTAATTTTAAAAGGATGCCAGATGATTTGAATTATTGTAAACTGATGAGTTCTTAACAAGAACCCGGTTGAGACGTAATGAAGAATTATAAAATAATTTAATTGCATTTGCAAGAATTTTATATTTAATATGTATTTCTGTTAATAATTGTAAATTAAATAAATGCATATATTTGTTAAAAACTTTTGCGGAACATACGACAATTTAGGCATGATTACTTTTTATTGTACTGCTGATCCGTTAAAAGCCTTGCAGCACTATTACGGTTTGTGCTGCTTTGGTAAATAAACAAAATATTTCCTTTAATATGGTGTAAAATGTTAATAATTGTAAAATGCCGGCACTATCAATAGAAAATGTAAAAGAGCATTGTCGAACGTGCTTAAAAAAATTTAAAAGAAAGAATATTAATTGTTCAATAAATTTAGAGGAGGAAGAACTACTACCCGACTGTAAAGATTTTTGTATTAGCATTGTAGGTATTGAGTTTATAAAACAATTTATCACTTCATGTATGGAAGGACAGTCGACTAATGAAGAATGGAAAACGATGTCTCAAGAATATCCACAATTTATGTGCATATATTGCTATAAGAAATTACAAGGTGTTGTGTCATTCAAAAAACAAGTGAGAAATAGTACACTGAGGTTGCAAGAGTTACTTAACCTAGGAGCAGCTAAATCTGAAATTGTTGAAAAACATCAGGAAATTGACAACAATTCTGGTGTAGAACAATCCACAACAGATATCTTTAATTTGTTGGTAAGGAAAGTAATAGCTCTAATTTATATAATTTTTTTAATGATGACCAAACTTTGTAGCTTAAAGATACCCTTATGGAAACGGAATCCGTTTTGATAAATGCTGAGAGTAATGAAGCAATAATTAGCAAAGAATTACCTGATCCAGATCCATTTGATAATGGTCCACCGGTTGATATTGCAAAAAAGGAAAATTTGAGCGATGATAATTGCGAAAGCACTAGTGAAGAACGGCATGATTTAAACGGGCAAGACTCCAACGAAGGAATATATGTACGAATTATAGATCATGACAAAGTAAACTTACAAAATAATATCAAATTATCGACTGCAGTGGAAGGTAAAGCTCAGGAAAACCAACACAGCGATTGTAGTTTGGAAATAAAAAAGTATCCTACCCGCTCGCGTAAAAAACGTTCTCCACCCATTGAAAATACTAATACTGAAAAAACAACTGACAATAAAACAAAAAGTAGAAAAGTGGGGAAAGTTGGTGGGCGCATTCAATTAGGTCTAGGCCTAGATATATCGACGAAACGTCGTAATAAAGGAACTAAGAACAGTTTCAAATGCGTACAATGTAGTCACAGCTTTGCACACAAAATAACACTGGATGCTCATATACGCAAAGTACATGAAGGAAATAAGCGTCCATTTCAATGTGATCGTTGCGAAAAATCGTACACATTTATTGGTGGACTTTATACGCACATCAAGGAAATACACGATGCTCAGGTTAGATCGTATGCTTGTGACATTCCAGGATGTGAACGTATATATACCAGTTTTATAGCAATGCAAAAACATAAACGTTTAAAACACTCTGATACATCGTGTTTAACCAAGTACGTGTGTGAAAAATGTGGTGCGACCTTTAATCAATCGGGTAATCTTAAATACCATCGGCGTGCAAAACATCCTACGGAAGCAGAACAAGTTGAAAAAGAGCAAATGAAAGAGCGTTTTGAATGTGATGTCTGCAAAAAACTCTTTTATTCCCGTTACACGCTGAAATACCATACCCTGCAGCTGCATACCAACGAGACGAAATATGAATGTAACATTTGCGGTCGACGAATGGCAAAGAAATTTATGCTTGTCCAACATATGCTAGTGCATTCTAATGACAAAATGCCATGCGAACACTGTGGTAAACAATTTATACGGAAATTTGAATTGGAGGCCCATGTAAAAGCGGTGCATATGAAATTGAAACCGTTTGAATGTCAGTATTGTTCCGAATGTTTTGCTTCGCGGAAAACGCTACGCCATCATGAATACATACATACAGGAGAGAAACCCTATGTTTGTGATGTCTGTGGACAAGCATATCGACAACAAACCTCCTTAAAAAGCCATCGAAAATCACATGAAAAATTCGTTGCGGAATCAAAGTCAATGAATGTTAATCAGGAATTAATTAATTCATTTTTGATACCACAGGCTCCTCCACATTGCTCGTAAGTAAAGACGAGTATAACAAATATGAGTAGTGTGGTCAACGGATGCGGAGGGGAGTAATTAGTATACAAACACTACTAACCTAATTATATTGTAGTTGGTAGTGTAATGCAATACAGCTAAACAAGTGCAATACTAATCAAATAACTGCTGTAAATGCATACCACGTTTTGTTATGTATGTATGRAATATTTTCATTATTTTAAGTATTTGTATGTAGAAATTAATTAGAAATACTATTTAAAAATTGTTTAGCAACATTTTAAAAAAAAGTTGGGGTTTGCTAAAAGAAATGCTCAAAATGTACTTTATTGTCACTTCATAACCATAACATTCACTAAGAGACTTTTCCATCTACTGTTTGATTTGATTTTTCTGGTGGAGATGACTTAACATCTAACTTTTGTGCATTTGTAGCGCCAATTTCCCGTTCTATATATGTATTTAAATCATCTAATGGTTTGTAGTACATATGAACCAATTGTGAGCCAGCCATCATAGACAACATCGCCGCTGAGAGAAATTTCATATATTGTCCCCAAGAAACACCAGCAGGCATCTTTACAAATTTTTAACTACGATCGTTTACACTTAAGCTACTTCTTTAGTTGGTGTTTGAACTTGTCCTTGTGTTATTTGCAATTTTTCTTCAACAAAATTCTTGGCTTGGCGTTTTTTAAATGTGTGATCTGCAAATTTTAAAAACTGTAAATTCTGTTATTGCGCTCTATCTAGCTTACAAAAGTTAGTTTCGCCAACTGTCCAGTTGATCATCGAAAATTCTAAAGCAGCACCGAGAACAAAGAATAATGGCAAAAATCTATAGATGCCTAATTGCTGCTTGCCAGGCCACTTGTCCAAAATACGTCTAATGCTGTTACTGTAAAAAGGCATGTCTGTAAAACATAGAATGTAATTATGTAATGCTTTAGTTGTATGTGAATATACAATTTCCAAAATTTGTCAGATTTGTTGTATCCAAATGAATTTAAAATCTACTTACTTAATTCAACATGTTATTAATATTTATTTTTCATTTAGCTGGAACTGAATAATTTTGATTTGGAATATACCAATTCTCACGACTAAGCATAAACAGCTGATTGTTGTTATTACATTTGACAGTACTCTCTTCGTTTCCAAATCGCGCGAACGAATGAAAATTACGATGCCATTATTCACTGTGCGAACAAATGATATTTATTTCGTTCGGGCAGAATTACATAAAATTGTGAATTTTGTTAAATAAAAAAAAATAATAATTGTTATTAATTTTTAAAATTTATTTAAGTTAACTAACTTTGTTTTTAATATTAGTTTTAGAAATTTTATTAAAAAAGCTTCGAATTATTTCGACATGTTAACACTCGTAATGCCTAACCTTGTTGCATGGCACTTTAAAAACAAACAAGCGCCATTGATTGTTATTGCAAAATTCCTTCACAGTAGGTAAATCGTGTGCTTCTAATTGATTAGCAAAAATGTCTATAAAAGATGAAACTGTTATTCCTAGCGATGAAAGGAATGTTGAGATAAAGGCTAGAGTTGGCAGTGATGAAGAATTTCAGCGGCGAGTTCAAGTAGCGCGCGAACTGACGAAATCAACCGGCGAATTACTGGTGCAGAAGGATGTGTTCTTCAATATTTTAGACGATAGTAAAGGTGGTAGATTTAAACTACGCTACCTACAGCCACCTACTCCTTCACAACTTATATACTATGTACGACCCAATAAGACCGGACCAAAACTGTCGACATTTAATAGAATAGATGTAGATGATCCCGCATTGCTGGAGAAGATTTTGGCCCAAAGTAATGGAGTGAAAGGAACTTTGGAAAAGGAGAGATACTTATTTCTACATGATCAAACTCGTATACATATGGATAAAGTGAAACATTTGGGAAATTTTATGGAATTCGAAGTATGCCTACGACCGGATCAAACAGTGGAGGAGGGACAAAAAATAGCTGGTGAATTGATGAAGGTGTTTAATATACGCGAGGCAGACTTGATGACTGGTGCATACTTTGATGAACTTAATTAGATGGAAATATAAAACACTATGTATTTGAAATATTCTTGCGATTTATTTACCTTATGTTACTGGTTATATTGTATGTTTGTAACAATATACTCTTAAGCACTTATACTAAGCATATTGTCAAATTTGATTTAATAAATATATACATAAATGCAAAAGTAAAATGTTTTGTATTATTCTTGTTTCATAATTACTACATAAGAAGTATTTTAAAGAAGACCTCAGTTTTGCTGTGCATTTTGTGTATGGATGTACATAGAATGTATGCTGTTTGTATGATTATTATGCTATAAATCCCTTCACAAATACAAACGATTTCATACAATAGCTTAATCGGTCAGTTTGTATGTTGTTCTTGTTGTTTTAACGGTTATCAGTCCGATTAGGATGGTGGGGGTTATCAGTGTTGTCGTCGACGTCATCTAACGGGAGGCCTAGGAAACGTGCTGTTTCGATGGGGTTGGACCAAAGGTCATTTCCCACGACAGCCGGCTCTACGTACCGGAATTGACTCGGATTTTATCCGACCAGGGGCTATTTTTTCCGGCGATCTAACCCCGTTTGGATCGATGAGTGTCAGTTTGTATGTCATGCTATAGTGGTCCCATATCGGCTGTTCTAATAGTTGATCTTCTTAGGGAGAAAAGGACGTGTGCAGATCGAAATTTCAAAAACTGAAAGACTAATTCAGCTACATACTTATGTATATGCAAACAAACGGACATGGCTAAATTTACTCCGCTCTAATCTAATGATGATCTGTTCACCGGTGGTGGGCTTTCACATGGAGATCATCTCGTGAACTCGACCAGCGGGTTGACGCAACTGGAACGAACCCAGGTTTTATATCCATCCAAGGACTGTCAGACTGGCAGCATTCCTCCAAATTACTTCAGGAATGTTTGCTGCTGCTACAACAACAATAACTCTTGATATTGATCTGAAATCTCCACTTCCCTACACATAATTTTCTTTTAGGCGATTTTTGGATATCTCACCGCTTAATGTTGTTTTCAAGCTCCTCGAGAGTTTCTGGCTTATTGGTGTAAGCCTGTTATTTAGCATACCCCCGGAAAAAATAATCTAGAGGCATTAAATCGCCAAAACTGTCCATGAAATATGAGGCGGCGCACTGTCTTTTTGGGAAAAGAGACGAAGTCCGCGTCGATTTCCTCAAGTTCGGTCAACATCATATTATGACGCTATCTATTTATGGAAACGGCATTTTCTGCTTCCCTTCGAAAGAAATAAGGCCCGATGATGACGGCTAGGGCTGGCATTATTCGCGAACCGATTTCAAAAATTTACGGGATTAAACCAATGTCATATGTTGAGTTAATTTCGCTAAGATATCTTCCATATTAATCGATTCAAAGATTAGATTAGATTAGATTGATAGATTAGGAATGTACCGCGACCTTAGGCCGATTGTGCCTCTCCTAAATCATAAAGCAATAGCGAGGCGATGCGATTCAAAAGATATGAAGTAAACCAGAGGTCCGAAAATCATTATATGAGATAAAACTAAGAGTGGCATTGATTCGAAATTCGAATATCTACAATAGGTATAGGGGGGGTAAGAAGAATTATTTTATAATTTTTGACACAAAGGCACATTAATACCAGAAAACTATTCTCTTCGACTTTCAATAAGAGATCTCAAAGATTGACCAATATTTTCGGCAACATCAGTCTGGGGTCTACATATGTACATACATATATATACGGCAAACTGGGGGCTTAAAAAGTTATGGCGCTATTTCGATAATTCTTAAACGTAAGATGACAAACCTTAAAGACTATAAAATAAAATAAAGTTGAATTCTTTGTTCATCCAGCGCATTCTTTGGACTTTGCCAACAGCGACTTTTCTCACCTGCAGATTGCGACAAAATGTTCACGGGAAATACACTTTCAAGGATGAAGACGTAAACGCTGATACCGAGGCTTTTTTCAGACAAAGAACGAGTATTACAAAAATGATATCAAAGTGAAGAGGAAGGGGAGGGCAGACATTGTCCAATTTTTAAGGGCTAAAAATGGTTTATCTCGATTTTCGGTAAAACTGCGAGTCCCATAGAAAAAAGTTAAAAAACAAAGTTGTAGGAAATGAAAAGATCAGCAACGTTTGTATTGAAAACCTTTTCACATAACCTCGAAATTTATGCGAAAAATTCAAATGACCAATCTAATAAGAATTTTTTCTTAATTTTTACTATTGTCGGAGGCATCTGCACTCGTCTATAAACTGAAAAAAAAAACAAAAAAAATGATGAACTACTTTTTTTTGTTAGTATACTTAAAAGTCATCTTTTTTGGGCTGCCGTATTAGGTGCGCCCCTTAATCGGGTTGGAAATGATCGCTACGTAGCTTGTGTGGCGTTTTCACTTTTCATACCAAGTATTTGCGTTTGTCACGCAACGAAATTACCGCTAGTGGGTGGCGTAATGCTATTATATGTGTTTACACATGTATGTATATTATCATGTGTGTATATACGTGTTTTGTTACAAAAAAGTACCTGGAAATCGTAAATAAAACGTAAACTATTTAATTATTCTACAATATTTATTTTGTCGCCTTCAAAGTAATCCCAACAGATATAATACACTTATGGCAACAAATCTTCCATTCTTCGAAACACTTTCCATTTTTTGGCTTTGGTTTTATCTTCTCGATGGAATGAAAACGTGTTCCATGGAGCCAAATCTGGCGAATACGGTGAATGATTGATAGTATTCATTGCTTTTTTGCTTAAAAATCGGCCACAACGGTGGCTCGATGCGATGGTGCATTATCATCGTATATAATCTTTGAATTGTTCTTCCAAATTTCGGCCGTTTTCGACGGATGTTTTCACGCAAACGGTTAAATAGATCACCTTATTGGCCCCTTGTCCCTCCTAAAAAAAATGTCTGATGCACCAAACCATCAACATCGAGAAAATCAATGAGCATCACTTTCATTTTTGAGCGATTTTGGCATGGTTTTTGGTTTCGGCTCGTTTTTTCCCCTCTATTCCGATGATTGTTGACCTGTTTGCATGTCAAACCCCATGAATGAAGTATCGGAACTCGCACGATCAAGAATGTCCAAAGGGATCTCTTTACGTCACTAAAGGTAGTCATAACTTCGAAGTCGTAGATAATTTCGTTTATCTTGGAACCAGCATTAATTCATCAACAATGTCAGCTTTGAAATCGGTAGAAGTAAAGTCCTCTCTCGACGAGCAAAGACCAAACATGGCATGGACGATGACACCATCGATTGAGTCGACGTTACAATTTTTCGAGAGAAAGGTTCTGCTAAAGATTTATAGTCCCTTGCGCATTGGCAGCGGCGAATATCGCATTCGATGGAGCGATGAGCTGTACGAGATATACGACGACATTGATACATGGATGAAAACACTACCACTCTGAGAGTATTCGACGCAGTACCCGCCGGGGGAAGCGGCAGACCTCCAATCCGTTGGGAATACCAGGTGGAGAAGGACCTGGCTTCGTCTGGCGCGCTGTTGTGAACTCGGCAATAATCTCGTAGGCGATGTCGACGTCAGTAAAGAAGTAGAAGAATTATAGACAGTCCTACCAACTTAGCAAAATACATTTTTTCAAAATATCATTTACCCGAAGAATTTAATTTCCGGTTGATTTTTTGTCTCAATCTATGTGCTTAATTCTAATGATGGTGACATTGATTCAACTTGCTTATGTAGAATACATACATACATCCATACATACATGTAATATAAGAGTACTGACATACATACATCCATACATACATGTAATATAAGAGTACTGACATACATACATAATGTAAACAAAATCACGCTTGCGGCATTTAACTTAATTTTCCCTTAATGAAAAAAATGTAAACAAAAAAATTTTGCGTTTCGTCATTTTCCGCATAAACGTGATACATTTTATTTGCATATACTATGTATTTATTTATATTTTTTATACGCTGACTTTATGTGTTGTATATATACATATATACATGTATGTTTATATGACACACACACACTTTCTTGTAAATATACATAATATGTACATATATACAATAAATGTATTTGATTTTTTGTGCGTTTGCTAGTACATTTGCCTGCATGTATGTATGTATGTATGTATGTATATATGTGTGTAGTATAAGCACATTGTAGCACTAGAAATCGTAGCTTCCAGCCTTCTCGTTGGCCATCTTATAGAACAGTTGAATTTTGTTGCTGTAGGCGTTTGGAACTGTGTGCCGATTCTCCAGTTAGTATTTCTTTTGGTGAGCTAGTGGTTTTGTTAGTTTCGAAATACGAAAAATAAATAGAGGTGACTTATTTGTTACATTGTCGGCTTGACCATTGGCACTTGTGAATTAATGACGGCCGGCTGTGTGCTCATTGCAAATACATTTGTACATTCGTACATACATACATACATCTGTAACGTTGTAATTAGCGAAGACTTTGGGGTGACCGCGAAAGAGTCGTTAGCGGCTGACTTAATTGTTCGAGCATTTCTTAAATGCTATTAAAGTGGCACATACATACATACATACAGACATACGTACATATACTTAAAAAAAAACTACAAAAATTGATTTTTACATACATATTAGGGAGTTCCGTTAATTACTCATCCGCACCGTCTGATGGCGTCACTAACAAAAAAGAAATTTCCTGTCTTGTGGACGGCTACGGCTGTCAAAATTTTAGACGAAACGGATTCGCAGTTTTCTTGTGTTCGCGTGCGCAAACGGGCTTGTCTGCAAATTTTTGAGAGATGGAAAAAGCGCAATTCGGTGGTTGGTACGCTTGTTTCTCGAAGGTGAAAATATTGAATATAACGCGTCTATCAATAAGGATGACGCGTTTTTGACAGCTCCTGATGGTCCTGTTTGTTTACAGATTTGTGGTACAATGCTCGGAATTGAGTATTACGCAATTGACGTTTTCGAAAAAAGTTGAAGGAATGCCCGTAGAAAGGTTATCTTCTCAGTTCAGACCAATTCCAATTCAATTGGCCATGACCACTCTGGGTTATTGGCTCCGTCAACAAAAAAAAAAAACCTTTCGCTATTGAGGAGAGCCAAATCCTTGTGTGGCTCAATACTCTCAATTGCATCCCCAAAATATATCGTTTAGTGCGGTTTGTGGTATGGAGGCATAATCTAGCTTTATTTCTTCCGAAAGCAGGAAATGCCAGCAAAACCAAGCATTGTAACAAGATCTCGACCGAATTTTTTCGCAGAATTCGATGAAATCGACGCTGACGATCTCAAATTCCAGCAAGACGGTGTGCTGACTAATGTTTTACGTCCAAACATGAACACAATGCGTGCAAAGCTTGACGACTCGTTAATTTCGAAAAATTATCCAATCAAATGGCTGCCAAGATGTTACGATTTAACGAGTCTAAGTTATGGGTATGTTAAGTCAAAGTTTTGCACTAATCAACCAGGAATGCCTCCAAAACAACATTCAGCTATAGTACAGCCGAAATTCCAGCTAAAATGCTGTACCAAGCCCACGAGCCCTGTAATAAAGCTACCACGGTGGATAGAGTGATAAAAGTCCACGATCTCGTATTGCGCGACTGCCGATTGAATTTGTGGGTGATAATTGAGACACACATCTCAAAAGATGTGGTGTGTGTCGCGTTTACTCATTCCGGACAATAACAAGCGCAGCCACGTGATCCGTACAATTTTCTTTGTTGTTTCATGACCGTCGATGAAACATGGTATACTACTATACATCAGAGACCAACTAACAGCAGAAGCAATCGACTTAGTCCGTCAAAACTGCCCGAAATAAGAGAAGACAGTGTTATCGGTAGAAAAGGTCACGCCCAGGTGATGCTTTGCGAGATAGTTGAGACAATAATCTCAAAAGATGTGGAGGGTGTGGAGGATCAGCGACCAAGCAACACTCAAAGTAATCGACATAACCCGGCGAACCTGTTCGAAGAAGTAAAAGGCAGTCCTACCGACCGGAAAAGTCACACTCAGGTGCCCAAAAACGGCTATCTCAGAAGCGAACGTTTAAGATACAGTCGAAGTGAGCGACTTAACCGTCCTATCGGCGGGAAAAGTCACTATTTTCTGAAATTACTTAGATTTTACTGACTATTAGGAGGTGAGCAAATTGCTTACAGGGCTCCGTTGTGCGGAATTATTGGTTTGTTTAGCTATCGAGTTGCGAAAACATGACAAAGCACTGGCTCATAACTACGCAATTGCCACGGTCAAATCGGTCGAAATAAGCTGCGAATTGCCGCCCTATCCACCGTATTCTTCAGACTAGCACTTTTTGTTGCCTAACTTGGAAAAAACCTCTTGTCGGGCGGAAATTTGCGTCTAATTAGAAAACTTATTTTTCGAACGAGTTATACTGGGTACTGTATTTTATCAATAGATGTTGTTGCATACCACATAGTGCTGGAAAGGGGAAGTTTTAAGCCTCATTTAACCAAAAACAAGAAACGTTACAGCTGTTCAAAAATTATTGAAAAAATAACGAAGAAAATCGCTATATTTGGAAATTTGTGCATAAAAAACGGAAGAATGCCACACAAGCCACCCATGAAATTTGTGAAGTTTGCGGATACGACGTTGTGTCAGTTCATGTCGCATAACAATGGTTCGCTCCCCTCGTTCTTGTAATTTCGATGAGAAACATGCACCTTGCTCTGGTCGACCTATCTATAAAAAAGCCGATGAAATTATGGAGAAGATTGACCAGGTCCGTCAAATAAGCAGCCATGACATCGCTAAGGAAGTTAACATTGATCATCAAACGGTTTTAAACCATTTAAAAAATGCTGACTACAAAAAGAAGCTCGATGTTTGGACATCACATGAATTGTCTGTAAAAAATTTAATGAACCGAATTAACATCTGCGATTCTTTACTGAAACGAAATGAAATCGAATCATTTCTGAAATCGAATGGTTGCAAAGCTAGGATTGACGCTTCGAAAGGTTATGCTGAGTGTTTGGTGGAATTGAAAAGTAATCATACACTATGAGCTGCTCCAGCCTGGTCGAACGATTGATTTTGCATTTTACTGTCACCAACTGATGAGCTTGAAGCAAGCAATCGAAACAAAATGACCAAAAATGATCAAGAGAAAGGGCTTCGTCTTCCATCAGCACAACGCTAGACCACACATATTTGATGACTCGGCAAAAACTAGGGGAGCTTGGCTGAGAAGTTTTTATACATCCAATATATAGCCCTGACCTTGCACCATCGGTCTACCATTTGTTGCGGCCAATGCAGAGCTCTCTTAATGGAGTAAAGTAGGCTTCAAGAGAAGCCTATGAAAATTATTTGTTGCAGTTTTTTGCCGAGAAACCAGAAAAGTTTTACACTGATGTAGCAATGTCTCTAGCGGAAATGGCAAAAAATGATCGACCAAAATGGTACAGACGTTCATTTATTTATTATTATAATTATAAAAAAATAAGTTGAAGTTTCATCAGAAATGAGAAGACTTTTTCGACTACACAATATGTAAATAGTAATTTTTGCAAACATTTTGTGACGTTTTCTAGACTTATCGGAACGTGCTCGTATAATCGAAAAATGAATATTAAATAAATTCCAGGATTTTCCTAGTGAAAAATCTGAGATAATTGCGCAAATGTGCCTGCTCTCAAAAATAGTGTTCCAGAAAATAAAAATAATTAAAATTAAATAAATGAGTTATCTTTTTTCCCACAACATTGTAATTATTGCTGAGTAATCTGCGCACGTAATTCGACGAATGAATATTCATAATGAGCAGTTTTATAGTGACTAATATATGTACATACGTACTATGTTTGTTTGTATATATTGTCAATAAGTTGAGATAGCGTTTTCTAGTAAGAACAACAACAAAAGCAATGTTGTTTCAGTGCTTCCAACAGCCCCTTTGTTAAAAAACCTGTGTGTATTATTGAAAACATGACTTCATGTTGTAACTAATTCCATAATGAAAAATCAAATAATAAAAAACAAAAAAAAAAAATATATATAAACACAAACGTTACAACTCAACAATTCTATTCTATTGTTGAATGTGAGAATTCTTGTCTAACTAATTGAAGTGCATCAAGAATATGAAATTAATTAAATTGGAAATGTATGTACAAGTATTTATGTACGTACATATGTCTATGTTCAAGCATGACGAATGTAGATTGTACGGCTGTGAGTATTTATTCGTGCATACATACTTACATATATGTATATAACTTACATCTTTATATACATACATATTATATGTACGAGTTACAAAATGATAAAAATTTAATTCAACACAGAAATATGTGTTACTATGCTTGAAATACGGAAATAATTAAGAATACAAAAATAAATATTTTTTCAGAAAAAAAAACAGTGGAAAAAAAACTATGCGTACAAGATGTTTTTGTGAAGAAACTCAATCAAACATACCCTATCTTGTATATAAAAAACGTATTTTCGTATTTCGAAACAAACTTCAAATTATGTATTTTTATATGATAATGATATTTACTGAATCAAATGTGTATCATTTTGGTCGACCACTTTTTGCCATTTTTCTCCTAGAGACATTATTCCACCAGTGTAAAACTTTTCTGGTTTCTCGACGAAAAACTGCGACAAGTCATTTTCACAGGCTTCTCTTGAGCCAACTTTACTCCCTTAAGAAAGTTCTGCATTGACTGAAGCAAATGGTAGACCGAAGACTATATGTTAAATGTATCAAAATTTCTCAGCCAAATGCTCGCAGTTCTTGGCGAGTCATCAAAAATGTATGTGATCTAGAGTTGTCCTGATAGAAGACGAAACACTTTCTGTTGATCAGTTCTGACCGTTTTTTTTCGACTGCTTGATTCAATGTCATCAGTTGGTGACAGTAAAATGTAAAATCAATCGTTCGACCAGGCTGGAACAGCTCATAATGTATGATTACTTTTCAATTCCACCAAACACTCAGCATAACCTTTCGAAGCGTCCATCCTAGCTTTGCGACCATTTGTTAAGCTTCACCACGCTTGGACCATGATCTTTTCCGCACATTATTGTCGTATTTGATACACTTCTCGCCTCCTGTTACCATTCGCTTCAGAAATGATTTGATTTCATTTCGTTTCAGTAAAGAATCGCAGATGTTAATTCGGTTCATTAAATTTTTCGCAGACAATTCACGTGGTACCCAAACATCGAGCTTCTTTTTGTAGTCAGCATTTTTTAAATGGTTTAAAACCGTTTGATGATCAATGTTAACTTCCTTAGCGATGTCATGGCTACTTATATGATGCTCCTGGTCAATCTTTTCCATAATTTCATCGACTGTTTTATATATGTATAGGTCGACTAGAGCGAAAGTTTTTTTTTATCGAAATTACAAGAACGGAGGCGAGCGAACCATTTGTGTGCTACATGAACTGATACAGCATCGTCTCCGTTAACTTCACAAATTTCATTGGTGGCGTGCGTGGAATTCTTCTCTTATTTATACAAAAATTTCGAAATATAGCGAATTTCTTTATTATTTTCACTTATTTTTGAACAGCTGTAATTTTTTTTCAACATCTTCGAATTTAAAAAAAAACCAAAAGGAAATTCTATTTTTAACACAATTAAAGAAAGAACAATTACTTGACTAAGATATCGACTAACATTTTTGCGTTTTTTTTGTGTGCTAATTTCTTTCATTCAGCCACCAAAACTTCTTTACGAGTCCCTTTGGATGTTATGTGGATCTTGCGGATCGTCTTTTCCATTATACTATATTCCAAACATGTTCGATAGGGCTTATATCCGTAGATTGAGGAGGCGTATTTAGTTACTTAGTATTGTATAAGAACCACTCCGTGACGAAATATAAGGTACCTATACTTAGGATCATTGTACTGTTGAAATATAAAGTTTATTCACTGCAGAATCAAAAAAAAAAAGAAAAGTTTTCCGACTCCTGCTGTGACCATATACCTCCCACACCATTACAGTCGACATTTCGAGTTACTTTTTTTCTATGTATTTAAGGGGTTACATGGGGTTTCTCGTGTAAAACAGCAGTTTTTCAAAAATTCTTTCTCAGAGTCGTGTTCATGACAGTTCCAGTTTGTGTCAGCAAACAACTGGAGTTAAAGGAAACACTTTATATCTACTATCTCGATATTAAAAAATAGTCACAACAATTAGGCGGCGCAGTAAAAGCTACTCTTAGCAATTATTTTAAACACTATTTAGATGTAATAGGGAAAATGAACATGCAAAAAACCATTAGCGGTTCCAGTACATTAGATTAATTACAAGCGCACGAGTATGTGCGACCCATTAAGCCATGTCCTTGTCGTGGAATTGGTGAGTTTCCATGTACAACTACACAAATCCATATGTGTTTATGGCGTGCACGTGTTTATTGATCATTATTTGCCGTTGGGTGATTCGATACCAGTGACAGCCAACAACAATGATGCGAATATGTAAACTTTGGTAAACAAAAATATACACGGCACGCTAATCTCTAAAGGGCAATAACTCAAAAGCGGCGATTTTAAGTCATTATTCACCCTGTGCTGTGTTGAAGTCAATAATGTTGAGTGAATTTTTTGCGATTACTTAAATAAACACACTACTGAGATTCTTCGCTGCGATTGGAATACTGATTTCACTCTTACGATTTGATAAGTCACAGTTTCTGAGATATCGAACCGAAAATTTGCAAACGTCCTCTTCTCTCCAAGAAGCTGGTCATTTGACGGCAGCGGCAATATCGGATGATTATAAAATATAGCTGCCATACAAACTAAACGATCAAAATCCAATCAGTGTACAGAAACTTTTTTCTTAGATAAGATATATTCAGTAAATTTGGCATGAATTATTTTTCAAGGCTAGGCTATAATCTCTGAACATGTTATTAAGATCAGATATATCAAATAGCTGTCATACAACAAACTGACCTATCAAAATCAAGTCCTTGTCTTTTATCGTTGAAGGATGTTATTGCTTCATTGATACCGAAAGTAAGTTTTTTTTTTATTCTTTATTGAAAAATCATTTACATTTCTTTCGAGGCCTCGTCTTCATTGGCAACAATCATTTTGTATTAAGTCTTTCTACACCAAGTTGGCCCGATACCTCAACGTTCTCCTTCACTCCTCTGCAATATATGAGCAGCTGTTATCTTCCTCATCAGTTGTTGATGTATACAATTCTTCCAGACTTGAAGGTGGTAGGTATTTAAAGTTTTCTCTTTCCATAAGTCTAAGTCGCTAGATTAAAAGTTATTAACCTTCCTTTCATTGCTTTCCATATTCGAAGTTGCTTAGTTTTAAGTAGCCTACATATCTACATAGTTGTAAAAACCTGCTCTCGCACACTCCAATACTATTAATACACTTTTTGGGATGCCCTTTAGATCCTTTAAACTTAAAACTGGTTCCACGGAGCGGCAATTTCAGTTTGGGGATGTTATTCATTGCATTTTCGGTCTTAAATTTGATCTCATTCGTGGCTCGATGCGATGTTGCATTATCATCGTATAAAATCCATAAATTGTTCTTCCACAATTCCGGCCATGTTCGACGGATGTTCTCACCTAAACGTCTCAATACGGTCAAATAGAACTCCTTATTCACCGCCTATCCCTCCGGATCAAATTCATGAGGCACCAAATCACGAATATCGAAAAACCAATGAGCATCACCCTGATTATTAAGCGGCTTTGGCGTGTGTTTTTTTTGTTTTTTTTTTTGGTTTCGTTCTTTTTCCCCTCTATTTCGTCTTGTTTGCTTATCAAACTCATAACCCCATGTCTCATCGGTAGTGTTATAAGTGCTCTCTATAAATATGGGATCGAAATTGACATGATCAAGCATGTCCGAAGAGACCTGTACTCCTTTTGAAAAAAGTTCAGTTTTATTGTGACGAGTCGAGCAAGAAGGGGTTTCATACCCAAAGTATTCACCAAAACCAATTGAACGAACTCGCTTATTATATATTTTCATCAGCTGGAGAGCTCGAAGGTCATACAGAACGAGGCATGTCTTCGAGGATCTCTCGACCGTCTTTGAAGGCTTTGTACCACTTTTAGACTCGTGTTTTTGATAAAATTGGATCACTGTAAGCATTTTCCAACATTCATAGAGATTCCGTCCACGAAATTTGGTTAAAAATTCAAAATTTGAGACAACTCTTTGTTCGATATTTTTATCCATCGATAAAGCGATTTTTAAGCAACGCACTACTGAGGTGTACCGACTTAAGTAGCTGCTGTAAAAAACTGGTTCGTCAGATCGTATTCATATTTGGCATATCAATTAAGGACAGTCCTACCAACCTAGCAAACTCAATTCTTTTTAAATATCTTTTACCCGGACATTTAAAGACAATTTCCGGGTACTTTTTTTGTCATAATATATATTTCAATATCTTTCTTATTGGATTTTCCTAAACGATTGCTCTTTCCTTTTTCACGACGCATTACTAAACTTGAAGTCGCTTATATTTTCAACGTCTTCTTGAACAAAATAACCGAGCATGTGTTTTCCATGAATTGCGTACTGTTTTGGCGTTCATATGTCAAAGAGTGGGAAAGGCAATATTTTATGTCAATTACCAAATTTTATTAACCGAGCAATCACTTATATGTTTATTCACGTCAAGTACGCAGTACATGTCTATAATTAATCTCTATATATAGAACCGGTGCTTATATTTATATTTTTGGTCAGCACGACGTGAAATTTGTGTGACTTTGCTTCATTGCTATAATTGAGTATTACTCATGTAGATGGTTTGCCATTGTTTTAGTATGGGTGAAAATAATGTTTTGGGAATATTTACACTAGATTAAATAGAACCGTTAGTAATTGCTAACTCATTAATCATGATTACCCGTATTTTGAAAAACGTTTATACACCCGCTAATTTCATACTTTCTTTTCCATCTGATAATCCATATGTATAGTTATACAAACACTTTGATTATTATAGAATAACATTTTGACATATGTAAGCTGCACAGTAGGGATTCTTATTTTATATTTGTTCTCAGAGAAGGGTATATTAAGTTTGTACAGAATTTATAACATCCAACAGGAGAAATCGAAGATTCTATGAAGTATATACATATGTATGTATGTATATAAATGATCAACGTGGCCAGCTGCGTCGATTTAGTTACGTCAAAATGACGCAAGAACTGAAGCTGCATGACTACCAGAATCGTCGTATGTTTGTGAATTGGGTTGAGCAACAATTTGAAAATGATCCGGATTTTCATCGAAAATCATCTACAGCAATGAGGTTAATTTGTGGGTGAATTGCTTCGTCAATAAGCAAAATATGCGTTATGGGTCAGACATCAATCCACGCGTACTCCATGAGTCACTATTCGACCCGAAAAAATTACGGTTTGGTGCGGTTTATGGGCCGTACTTCTTCCGTGATGATCAAGACCGGTACTTTACCTGCTTGAAAACCGCTTGAAAACCGTCGACAATTGGGTTCAAGGTCTGGACTTCTGAAAGCGTGCCCGTTGTGGCCATGAAATGAAATCGAATTCCATACATAATGGCATCGAATGTACTTTCAGAGGAATAAAGAATTTTATTGTTAACCAAAACCGTTGTAGCGCTCTTTTTGAAAAAACCAATCAAACTGGCCGATCAAAATCAAGATAAAGCCCTTCATAAGAGATATTTATTAAATTATCTTAAGAGACGCTGTTGTTAACAAATCAAACTTTGATCAACACATGGCCACATTGCATGTGTTTTGAAAAAAAAAAAAATAAAATAAAAATAACAAAAAAGGGAGGTTTTTGACCTCCCCGAGTAATTCTGGTAAGAGCATACTCTTTAACATCATTAACCGCATTTTTCCTTGCTAACACATTGATTTCAGTAATCGCAACCTTTTAATATACCTTTTCATCTTTGTTCCTCGAAAAGTTCAGTTGATATTTAGCGACCTCAGGTTTCTTTAAGCGGTTCCTCGATCATATGTTGTTTACAAACATAACAGATGAAGATGGAGATGAAAAACAACTGAAACTGCGGTTTACAATTGATAATAGTGGCACTGTTTTAATCGAGTTCGCGAGTACCTGAGCTTCATTTGTGTATGTATATACTCCCAGATTTTTCACCGGGCATAAAATTGCTAAAAATAATTCTCATGTGGGCTGTTCTTTGTTTACAACTGAAAGAAAGGTTTGTAAAAACAATTATGGAGTAATTTTATGAAAATGTAACCATTAACAATCAGTTGTCAAAACACAGGAACAAAGTTAATAAAACAGCTGACTTGTACCAGCTGTGAGCTAAAGTCTGAATTTCACATAACTCACCGATAGGACACTTTTAGTAAATTTTGTAAAAGATCGTCGAAGATCGTCATGCTCTGAACGACCTTCGACCTCTTCAACCGATGAAAATATTAAAAAAGGGAAAGATATTGATTGAGAATTGTGAGGAAAGTTTTAGGGAGGTGGCAAGAGACCTCGACATCCCTCGCGAGTCCGTTTGAATGCTTAAGTGACTCTAAAGCAGAATTTTTTCAAAAAGAGTACCGTAAACAGGTAGCTTTAAACATGCTTGATTGTGCGAATCCCGATCTCATATTCATGGAGAACATTATAACTGCCGATGAGACAAGAGTTTATAAGTTTTATAAGTAAACAAAACAAGTCAACAATCATTGGAATGGAATTTCGAATATTCGTGTTTTGGTGTATCATGAATTGGTTTCGGAGAGAGATCAATAAGGAGTTCTATTTGCCCGTATTGAGAAGGTTGTGTAAGAATATTCGTCGAAAACGGCCGAAATTGGGAAGAACGAACGAATTTAAAGCCAAAAACGCAATGATCAAATACCGTATTCACCAGATCCGTGTGATTTTTTCTTGTTCCCAAACTAAAATTGCCGCTTTTGAAAATAATGCGTATAAAGATAAGCTGATTGAAATGATCGGCTACACTTTCTCAAAACACACAAAAATTATTTGAAATCTTATGTTGTTTTTATTGGCCGAGATTAACGAAGTATGTGAAGACAAAACAAAAATTTGACACTAGGTATCCTCAAATAAAAAATATTTTCCTTCATTTCTTTCTTTACCCTTCAACCCCCTGGGCTTAGTCGTATACGTATGTATTTGTATTTGCTTAGTGCACAGATAGTGTGATTTGCTTGGCGGTAGTGCTGTACTAAACATATGTATGTACGTACATGTGTGTAAATATTTACAAATGCCAGAAATTGTGACTATGTACTTAAAGGTATTGACAAACATTTGTACATTGTACACATTTCTTGTCTATAACAACATACATACCTACAAATACATGTTTCCGTTGAATATCTACTAATGATTAAGTATTTTGTCTATGATCTCCTATGTATTTATTAGCGTCACCGGCATATGCTTATCTAATTAAATAAACAACTCAGCGATGGACTGAAGGGCGAACTCTGCGCGGCAAGAAGTCAGCTAATCCGAGAACTATTATCGATATTACATAACTACATCGCGCGACATACAGACAAATTTCGGGTGACCATTCGGTGGTTAAATCGAGCACGCACTTATTTGTTGGCGCTGCCATGCGTTATACCGAACGCCGGTTTATTGACGCTTCGCTGCTCGAGCGTAGGGGCGATGAGGAAGCGAACGCAGTTGAAAACGTCACTTACGTAACGAAGGAAACGATATACAAACGTAAAAAGTGCACCATACTGCTCGTGATTCTGGTGACCTGTGCCAGCTTTCTGGGTATCGTGCATTTGTTAAGTAATGTGCCCGAGTTTAATCAGTACAGAATATTACGCGCCTATCAACGTCAAATTCGAAATGAAGCAAAAGCTGTCGAAGCCGGCCGACCGCGCACCATACTCTTCTGGAATAGTTTTTTCAAAAATAAACGTTGGGGTTTCGACGAGGATACGCTTGGTCCAGACTACTTTCGCGATAAAATGAATTGTCCGGTGTATCGTTGTGATTTGACGAATAACCGCGACTTTTTGCCCGCCATTGAAATGTACGATGCAGTGCTCTTCCATGTGGCCGAACCGTTTCCTCTTTTGTATTCCGCGCCGCGCGTACGTGAACCGCATCAGCTATACGTGTTTGCTTTAATGGAACCGCCGGGCGAGACTAAACATGTACTCACCGATGAGGGTGGCTTCTACAACTTGACTATGAGTTACAGACTCGATTCGGACCTGCTGTGGCCCTATCAAATGTTCGAAGATATTGAAACAGGCGCGGTAGTGGCGCCGGCGATTCGGCCCAAGTGGCGTCAAACACCGGCCGTGTGGAATGACACGAACGTTTCGCAATTATGGGAGGGTAAAACTCGTATGGCTGCTTGGTTTGTGTCGCATTGTGAGACGTTGTCGAAACGTGAAAAATTGGCAGCGGCATTGCAGAAGCACATACCCGTGGATATTTATGGGAAATGCGGCAATTTCAGGTGAGTTGCTTAAACGAATATAGAAAAGAATTAGAGAAGACTCGAAACTACGGTCATAAGTTACTTTCGCTTATTACACAATATGAGCCATTTTAAGGCATAGAAACTTTAGTGACTAACCCTCGAACTGCTGGTCATATGCGTACGGCAAATTGAAGTGAGCCCGAGTCGAACATTTCCCAAACATTATATTATTGTTGTTGCAATTAGGTTGAAATATATACATATAAAAGAATCAGATAAGATAGTATCTAGCCTAAGCTGTCATAGCGGTAATAAGTCTCATTTATCGCACGCTTCATAAGATTAACAAGCTATTGTTTGCAGCAGGTGCGGTTCTAAAATCTGAATTTGGTGGGTAACACGGTAATAACTGTAAACAATAAAAAATTATGGATAAAGAAACATGTGTACGTAAAATTATGTGCGACAAAATTGAAGCTTTTACAAGCGAGTGTAAATAATCAATGCCCTAAAGATAAGAAATCAACCCAGTAGCAATATTTATTCAGATATGTATGTTTTATTCATTATATACGTATCAGTTATTAGTTTTCAGTTGGGTCATTGTTGCTTTGTAATAAATGAAGAGCATTGCAAGGGGGGCAACACATCTAAAAATATCTCAGATATATGTATATATACTAAGCTTGTTGGACTATTGGGATTGGGTTGAGGCTGATCGCCTTCGCCGGGGCCGAAATATGGTTATCTGTAGTACTAGATTTCAGCATAGGAAAATTAATCAATCTACTTGGCTGTCCCCGGAATTTCAAGCTCCTTACATACAGCTGCAACCGAAACCATAGGTTTTCAAAAAATGCAAAAGAACAGCTGGTACGACGAGGAGTGCCGAAAGTTCTACGAAAAAATGCGGCGGCCAACAGAAGGTTTCAAGCCCGGAGCATACTCTCGTAGAACCCCCAAAGGTAATATTGTCACCGATGCTCAGAGCATACTAAAATTATGGAGGAAACACTTTTCCAGCCTGCTTAATGGCAGTGAAAGTATAACGCCACGAGAAGGCGAACCCGATACCCCAATCGATGGCGATGGAGCAGACTTTCCATTGCCCGATCATGAAGAAGTTCGAATAGCAATTACCCGTCTTAAGAACAGCAAAGCATCGGAGCCCAATAGATTGCCGGCCGAGCTATTCAAACACGGCGGCGAAGAACTGATAAGGAGCACGCACCAGCTTCTTTGTAAAATATGGTCGGACGAAAGACGGAATAAGTCTCCTAAACATCGAGCGTATTGTGTGAAAAGGCATTTGTTGAAACAGGTGGCAACTTTCCGCAAAAAGTTTGCAACAGTAAGGGACTGTAGAAGCCCTGCATTAAAATCATCCTCAAATAACATCTTACATAAACTCAATCGAAGATGCAAAATATAATATATTGAGTTGATGTCGAAGATGTTAACAAAATGGTCGGAATTCATTACATTACGGATGTAAGGGGTTAAACACGATCTCTCAAACTTTGGGAAAATATTGTAGAAATATGTGTGTCAAAAATAAAAATAAATAAATAAATCAATAAAAGAAATAGAAATTTCGAAAACCTCTCGTATTTCCATATGGTTTGGAGCAAAAGCAAAACCAATTCTAAACCACATAATTTTTAAGAAGCTCTTCCATCTAATTTTACAAAAAAATCACACATTTTAACCAACCTAAAAGTTAAAA
Source organism: Bactrocera latifrons (assembly GCF_001853355.1). Lineage (NCBI taxonomy): Eukaryota > Metazoa > Arthropoda > Insecta > Diptera > Tephritidae > Bactrocera > Bactrocera latifrons. The sequence continues at coordinate 1,385,123 of NW_017534406.1, forward strand.
GTACGCTGAGAATTTGAAAATCACTATGTAAGGTATGTTGGGGGCAGAAAAAGCTCTTAGCTGACTAGCTTTGACATTGCTCAGATATATTTTAGAAAATATTTTTAAGCAATTTTATGTATATAACACTCTTACACTGACCGACATATTCAGCATAGGGATTGTTAGATCAAATCGTCCTATGTAGTATAAGGGAGTTGAGGTAATTCGTAAATCAATTTCGCACATTTTCGGCATTAAACTATAGTATATCCAATATTATAGGCTCAGTTGCTAAGATATTGTATATATTGATCCATATATGAGAAATAAAATCAACTGGAAGTTTGAAAACCTTTCAATTGGGTATATCAGATCTAAGGAAATTATTTATCCGATTACATTCGTATTTGACATACAGGCATAATATAATCGGGAAAGATTTTTATCCTAATTTCATAAAAATATCTCTCAAATTGACTGAATTCTCGATAAAAAGTTTACAATACGAACAGTGACTACATGTATGAGGGTTTGAGTAATTCATATAATTATTATTTCAATCAGAGTTGACATCTAAAGAAAATAATTAGTTATATAAGTAGATGAAATTGGCTATTTCTTATATATTCATATTTAGTATCTGATTTGTGAAATGAGTTACTATTAAATTATTAACAATGTTTCTACTTGCAGCTGTCCTTACACCTCAAATGAATGTGATGAACTATTGGACAAAAGTTACAAATTCTACTTTTCCTTCGAGAATTCGTTGTGCAATGATTATGTGACCGAGAAGCTGTATAATGCTATGAAACGCTATGTGATACCAGTTGTATTTGGTGGCGCCGATTATAGTCGCTTCGTGCCACCACACTCGGTGATAGATGCTGAAGATTTCGAAAGCGCTGCAGAGCTTTCTGCGTACCTTCGTTATGTGGCCACGCATCCGGAGGAGTATATGCGTTACTTCTGGTGGCGACGCTACTATCGCCTGACTTTTCGTTCACCATTTTGTGATCTCTGTGCGAAGTTGCACAGCGTGTCTTTTAGGCAGAAAACACAAACATATACAGACATCGAGAAGTGGTGGATGGGTGATCAGTGTCGTTTTGAGGCTAAAATTGGTTTGTAATGTGCAGAAAAAGGTGCATAAATTTATGTAAATAAAGTGCAGTTATATAATGTATGCCTGTATTTCTAGCCTTTATTTAGACGGTTCTCATAATTTTAAGTAGTTATAACAAAGAAAAGTGCTGTTGTATTATAAAAGTAATTTCTATATGAATTAACATATAATACACATATGTATATACATAGGTATGACAGATAGCTGTTTTCGATTTGCCAAACACTTCTGAGGAGTGAATCGAACAAACAACTGGCATATACATATGTGAAATACTGATACATATCAGAAATAGTTGCAAAATAAAGAGGCTAACTGTATGTTTTATTTTGCAAATTTAAAACTAGAAATTTAATTTTCACTTTTACTTTTAAATTTTGGTGAGCACAAAGCAACGTGGCAGAGCAGTGGCAATTCGAAGACAGTGTTAAAGAGTTTTTGTTTGGAATAGTCTTCAGTTTATACTATAAGAACATAATATATTTTGAACAAACATACTGTGCCTTCATAAATTGCCTGCTAAAATTTTAATAAAAAATGATTTTGAATAAACACTTTTAGTACTTAAATCCATAGTTTTTTTAAATCTACATACATATACATATGTATGTATAAATAAAAATGAATCGCCAAAATGTATGTACGCTCATAACTTTTATACGACTGAACCAAATTTGATAATTCTTTTTTTAATGTGGCCGTTGGGGTTCAAGCATGGTTTTTGGGGCAAGAAAATTTCGAATAATTTCCGGGAAACCCCTAAAAATAGCCCTCGCTAAGAGAATGGCTCCAACAAACTTGATGAAATTTTCAGAGGTTATTCGCTATCGATTGGGGAAGGTTTACAAATAAAAATATCTTATACTTTTCATGAGGAAAATTCGGAAAATTGGATAGTTCCAAAAAGTAACTGTTTTCTATACACATTTTTTTTTTAAATTTTTGTTTGTTTTGTTTTTCAATATTTTTATTTGTGAATTACATATTTGAATTATTCAGTTTCGGTCGCTTGCTTTTTTATTCCGGCTATTCAAAAGATTATTGAAAATTATTCACTGAAAACTTTACAAACAGTCGACTGTATAGGTTTTTCAAAATGAGCCGAATCCAACAAAAGCTGTTCGTAACAAAGAACTTACAATTGGCCTTGTCGCAAACATGTCATTAGAACAACGCAGAACAGAAAATTCTGAGTGGTACACAACCATTTTTACGCCAGTTGTCTTTCAGAAGATTAAGAAAACTAAACACCGATAATTTGAGCTTTCACACATCGATTGAAAAAACGGCATGTTTGATCACCTAAAACATCGATTTGGTAAGTCATTTACCGTATAGTACTGACGTGGTATCGAGTGCCTTGCTCCTATTACCGTGGTGCTTGTTTCTGACTTTATTATCGAAACATACATTAAATGATATTGCTGATATATGGTAAATCTCATGAAAAAGGCTTCAAATATGACAAGAGCTCTTCGATCCTTCCTTATAACGTATACATGAGTCACTATAAAAGAAATTTTTAATAAATTAATATCTATTCATTAAACTATAGTTTGGTATGCCAGATGCCAGAAATTTGTGAAATCGGACTACAAATTCTTCTAGCATTCTTAGTTATTACCCTTCCACTGATCGAAACTAATTTTTTTTCATAACTCGATGGTTTAGATGTTCAAAATTATCTCCCTTAACGGATTTTTTCAAAATTTAAATTATATACCCCTTGGTGGTCTCGAGGCAACTGGTTGCGTCAGTGGTCAGTTACGTTGTCTGAAAATTAAATTTTGAACGCGTTTTCCTCAAAACAAATTTTTTCGTTGCAGTTGCCACAATATCTCAAGTTCTAATCATTCGATTTATTTTAATTATTCCTTAAATATCTCTTTACCACATGTAGCAACAAAAAATGAAAAATCGAAACTTTTAATAATTTTAAAATTTACAGAAAATTAAAAATTTAGTGGAAAACACGACCTACATTTTTGAGTAGCCGCTATTTTATGCATTTTTTTCAATTTGGCAGGTTATTGATATAACGCATACCTAGTAATAAAGAATCCATCAGTATTTGTTTTATAGATGATAAACACAGATTACAAGGGAAGAAATCGTTGCGACGAGGGCACCACCTGTACTTCAAGGACGCAAAATAAAGAATAAATTGCTAAAACACACTCGAAATTCGAGTCTTTAGGCTAGAATGCTAAGAGGCCGAAATAGAATTTTAAAATTTTTGTGGCCTTAAAGTACAGTTTAGGGAGGAGAGGAGGAAGAAAGCGTTTCTCTGTTCAATGCGGAGCTCTTGAAACAGGATATTCTAAAAATAGGCTAAGTAGTCGTTATTTTGTGTAAAAATTTCAATACATAAAAAGTCTTCAAATATATGTTTAATAAAGAAATTTAAAAAAAATAGAGAAATTTGATTTGTTTTTCCTTATTCTCAGAAAAAAATGTCAAAACTATACCTATATTTGGTATTTTCGAGTATTTTAGAATGTCCTAATCCTCATTGCAATGAAATGGTAATAGTATAATTATCAAATCTGCCTACTCCTTTGATTAAATGTCAAAATATTACTTCTCCTTTTTATAAAAAAATTTAAAATGTATAACTTGCTCAATAATTATTTACAGTGCAGCTTGCAAAGTGTCAAAATATCAACGCTGATTTCTGACATTTGTTGTTTCGTGAAATGCCAAACAAGAAGAGAACCAGCACTGAGCATAACTTCTTGCTCCGCCTCCTAATATATGCGACTGCGCGCTGCAAAATTATCATATTTACATAATTCCACTAATGACAGCTGTCAATTTAAGTAGAAGCGACTTTTATTTAAACGCTGCAAACTCACCACAAACTCGAAGCTCGCATTTTTAAAGCGAAATTGCGCTGAAGCACGCTTTTAGGCGTAAACATATTAAATGCAAAAATAATCGGTTGACTAAAGGCATAATATATTAGGCGCTTAAACATCGACATCAAAGGGTTTATAAACAAATATCACTTGATATATTTTGGACTAGCGCTAACAGCTAAGCTTTCTACGGTTACACGCAAGTTAAGCTCGACTCGTTGACTTGCCAAAAGCACACGGTCGTGCGTGTGAAATTTTGCGATTTCACTCGTCATTCAGTCAAAGATTTTCCGATATTGCGTGCACTACTACAATAAGCTCGGTCGAGACGTGTTTCAAAGTCAATGTGAAAAAAGTGTAAAATTCAATTCAATTTTTGAAAACAAAAAAAGCTAAGCAAGCCAACCGAAAACATTTTATTGCAATTCACTTTATCACTAAGCGCAGAAAGACGTAAGTTGAACAATTTCCTTCAAAGTTCAAGCGTACCAGAAAACTTTGAAGCGTTTGAAAAATTCTGTGGAAGAATACATTTTTTTCTTGACTTTTTTTTCACCTACACGCTTACAACCACACATAATTTTTATTTCCTAATAGCGTTCGCGTAACTGTAATATTTTCCGTTGACCTTATTCTTTGATAAATTGACGTTTGTATAGCCCATTCCTAATCCCCTCTAAAATTCATTAGAAAATCTTTATCGAATGCAAGAAAAATCCTCACACATCCCTTCGCAGTAGTCGCAGTGGCTTTGTGTGCTTGTGTGTGTGTTTGTGCGTGTGTGTCACTGTAAAAATCGATTATTCCCCTCAGCCGTTGGCTGCAGCATATCCCGAATATAGATTTCCACATATACCCAAACCGTAGATGAGTTTCATTTTTGTCCGTCGCTTTTTTTAACACTTCCTCTTGTTCTTCTTCTTCGTCCGAGTAGTTACATACATACTTATTTTCTGTATATGTTGTATTCTATTGCTGGCTATGCTGCTGTCAGTGGGCGCTGCTAGCTGGTGTTGGTGTTGGTGGTGGCATGCAGTGTTTGTGGTGAACTTAATTGAGAGTGCACAGTGGTGAATTTTGTAAGAATTCGGTGTAAGCGCAGAGCTTTACCACTGTCGCGTATATGTGTTGGTGTTTGTAGGCAAACAGTTAAAAGAAAGGCGTATATAAAAGAAACAACAAAAATTAAAGAAAAGAAAAAATAAAAATCAGCTGAAAAAGCCGAAAAAATTCAATTTATTTGAAAGAGAAAATAAGTGAAGTGTACATGTGGGTGTGAGGTCAACGCAAATGGTGAGTTATAAAGTTATTATAACGGTATAGTAGTATAAAAAAACTAAAAATATAAATAGCGGAAGGCTTAATTTAATCCTTGATGTGCTTACCCATGTACATAAATATGTATGTTTAGCTATATGCTTGTAAAAATATATAGTGTTTGTATTCGCTACTATGCTTATGGAAATATAAGAGCATACATATGTATGTACAGTATTTATGTAAAATATATCATATATATGTACTATATACCCTTTAAATATGCTTTGGGATTTCAGCTTTTCTACATACATACATATTTATTGTATATATATATATATTTATATGTATATGTAGTTACATTTGTAATTAATAATTTATATAGAAAAGTTTGATCTGTTATCCAATACAATAAGAACTTGCATAGTTAGCCAGTTTCAGAAGAGCTAAGGTCAATAATAGTTCTAGGTCAGCTTACACTTACTTAATTTTTCTTTATTTTCCTCTTTACACGCACATACATACATACGTGCTTAATACAAATACATATACATTTAAACTCAAATAGCAAAATAGTTTCGAATGATTTTACTTGATATATAATATATATATATGTACATTCATAGGTCAAAAAAGCCAAACATATTTACATATACACATATATACATTGTGATTTACCCGCATGTCATTATGTAAACCTAACATTTCTTTGAGTTCAATACACATTTCACACTGATTAATTCGAGCGGAACCGAAGCTTAATACAATGAAAAGTTGCAAAAGTGTTAAGAGTGGGAAAAACATCAGTACTTTATGTATATCGATAATTTTTTGTTTATCAAACAAAGCTAGGGGATAACTGAATTCAATTTCGTTAAATGCTCCATTTAAGCTAAGGACTATATACGGAAACCGTTGAACTAATCACTTTAAGAGACACTGTCAAATTACGAAACTTCGGTTATGTAGGGGCTCGGGGTTTATTTCTCTCAGCTGAGGTCATCTCATCCCAATATATTGTGTTTACCTACTTTTATGGAAATTGAAAGGTCAATTGAAAAGTTTCCGGACTGGCACATAGATTGCGTAACTAGAATTAAATGCATATGATTTATAGTTATCCCTAACTTTCAAAAGGCGCGTGTATAAATTTGAGAACAGTTAAAGCAAAAAATTGGCTTCATGACGAATTTCGAGACACAGCCCTAGAAAAATCAATCAGCAAGGATTAGTATACTAAGAAGTGATGAAATAAGCACCGAAGACGGTGAACGCCCCAAAGAGTTTGTTTCCGATGAAAATATCAAAAAAGTCCATAAACTGACCGTAAAGTGAATTTGTTCGAGATGTGACACTTTTGACCAAAAACAACTACGAGTTGATGATTCGGAGCAGTGTATGGAAATGTTTAAGCGTAATAAACTCGAGTTAGCGTAATCAACGGTCATCCGAGTAGATTGCACACGATGAACACGCTCTGAAGCGTGGAAAACATAACAGTCGGACACCAAGATTATGTCTTCTGTATTTTGGGATGCGCATTGCAAAAAGAAGGACCATTAACAGCGACTATTACAAAGCGCTGTTGGACTGTTTGAAGGACGAAGTCGCCGATGAAACAGTAGGTGCCGTTCTACCAAGGCAATGCACGGTGTTACAAGCCAATGGAAACGATGACAAAAAAACCATTAATTGGGTCCCGGACGGCTGCCGCATGCATCGCATTCTCCAAATCCGGACCACGGCGATTATTTCCTGTTCTCAAATCTTAAAAGTGTGCTTCTTAGGATGAAATTTAATATGGTAGGCCGGGGACTTTTCAATTGATCTGTGAACTGTGGAGATTACATTCGGGTTATTGGGTTTACAGGCTTGGCATGGTCCATTTTTTATTTATTTTTAGTACATACCAAAGTATTGATCGATCGAAATATTGATTGGTGTATATACAATAAAAAGTTTCAAGCAGCGATTGATATAGTCTAATTTAGTCTAAGTCTAGGTAAAGGTATGGCTCGATTTTTGAAAGAGAGATAGAAATATATATAGAGTTTGGATTAAAAAAGCATTCTATGAAAAGCCGCCTACATTGGAACATTCATACATATATAATACCGGTCGAAAAAACGTGCTGTGATTGTAGTTCCTATTGCTGATGGTATCATCAAGTTGTCGTTTATCTGCTGCTAATGTCTACTTTGAATTTCGAGATTAGAAGTGCTTTTGGAGTTTTCATCAACTGCATTTGGCAACGGTGATTCCTATATTTCGGTGTTCGATTTTTAAACAGAAGAGCGCAACACTGGTTGTACTAGTATCAATGTCGATTAACTGGTGTTTGTTCTCGGATGGTTGAGGTAATAATTTCAACTAGTTCGCTTTCTTCCACAAGCGTTTTTACAGAACTTTTAGTGTAGGTTATGGGATTACAATGATGATAAAAAAGGATCTTAAAAATATTACTGTTGATTTATCAACATTATCATTTAGAGCATCGGTTCTTCAGTATCAATGAAATAATTGGACTAAATCTTCATGCGCTTGAAGAGAGCTATGAAAATCAGTTCGTTGTTGAAAGCCTGTTAGGCATATGCTCTTCTCCATTTTGTTTTATGGTTTTTAAATTATTATTACTGGAATTCCGAAGCCATTTTATATAATATGACTACGTTGTATACTTTTTACAGGTATTGTACCATTGGATGACCTTAATTTCGTTGTATAATATAAGACATTCTGAAAGTTCCTACTATTTTGAGTGGTTAGAGTCGTCAGAGTTCACGGTTTTTATCGGTTTTAGCGGCTCTCGGTCAATTGCGAAACAGTTTATATATATTTTTAAATATAGGATTTAACTGTAGTGGAGGATGGAGGTGTAGAAGTTCATGGAAGTTAGGAAAGCTTCCTGAACACTATTCACTTGAGAGTGGTCAGAAACGACTCTTGCACATGTGGCTTAAGCAGCTTACGACTTAGGTCAAGTATCCTCTGGGTAGCCAGAAATCTATTTGAAAACATCAATCCTCAAGGTTGTGCGCTGGGTTTGGGACTCGCCATTTAAAAGACACCCCCAATGAAAAGAAGAAAACGGTCTGCTTTTGTAAACTCGGCTATAACCGCGTAAGCGGAGTCTACACCAAAAAAGAATGCTAGGACAATTATTAATTATACTAAGACACTTTCGGTAATGGAAGAATTTCATTTCGAAGCTCGATGTTGACTACAGAGTTGCCAATGTTGGCGTACATTTTTTTAACCATAAATATTTTGCCGACAAAGGATATTCTATATAATTCACGGATCTTAAAATCTTCAAGCAGTTCGTATAACATTAATCTCACAACATTTCATACTGATTTGCATAAAATTTGCAATTACATAAAAAATAAAGTGCTTTTTTTTCTAATCAGTATATTATAGTCATGCATATAACCTTACTTACTGTGTAATCACAATTATAGTTTAAATTGGAAGACTTAAGTAATCAATTCCTAATCATTCATATACTTCACATTTTACAGACCGATATCGATGTCTCCGCAATTAGAGAATGCTTAAGTTACCAAAGGGCTTAAAAAAGAAAAAGAAGAAGTCGAAAAAGGATCAAGAACTCTTCACCGAAGAGGAGCTCGAACAGTATAAGCGCGAGTTAAAAGCTAAGCAGGAGGCAGCCGCTGCTAAATCGGACGCTGGTGAATCGGACGCAGCATCAGACGTTGAGGGTTTAGCACCAACTGCAGCATCCACTTCCAGCACAGCTCCTGCGCATACCGAAACAACTGAGGCAAACGCGGATACCAGCGCTAACGGCGGCGCAGCGCCTGCCGCAGCTGCAAAGAGTGCCGAACAGGACGAAGAGTGGGCCAAGTTCAAAGCGCTTACGTCCGGCGTCGATTCTATTTTACATAAAACTCAAGACGAGTTAGATCGTATTAAGAAAGAGTCTTTCTATCAACGTTTACCATCGGCGGCAGAGAAAAAACGACTCGAAGAGGAAGAAGCTGCACGTCGTGAGGCGGAACGTTTGGAAGAAGAACGTCGTAAGGCAGCCGAATTAGAGGCACAACGTGACAAATTAGCCGAAGCTGTAGTCGAACTCTCCGAATCGGAAGGCGAACAGGACGAAGAGGTCGATGATATCTTCGCTACTGACTATATAGAGGCGATAACTAGTGGAGAGGTACAATTAGCTGTTGTACCTGAGTCGCCGGTATTGGAATTTGACGACGGTCCTGATCCGTTCGATACAGCATATGCAGAAAAAGTTATTGTTGGCGCAGATAAGGCTAAGGGTAATAAGAAACTCGTCAGCCTTGGTGCGGCGGTTGAAGTCCTCTCGGGGCGTGTGGATCGTGAGCACGCACTTGCGCTTGCCAAACCTAAACGGAAGCTACGAAAAGGTATACAGAACCTATTGCTGAGCGAGAGTATTGATCTTGCCGATCAGGAAGTTGAAATAGTTGCTGCTGAACCACAGAAAAATTTACTTGACGAGCTTGTTGATGATGTACCAGCGTCAGATGCACCAATTGATTTGAGTGTTTCATTACATTTGCATTTGATACAACATAAAAAACCAGAAGAAGAAGAGGAGGAGGAAGCGGTAAACGACACCGGCTTACCGGATTTGTCAGAATTCGATGCACTTAAAGACGATGATGATGATGAGTTTGCTGAATTAGCAGCCGAATCGTTAACCAAAAAAGAAGAAATAAAAGTTATCACACAGATACCACTTCCTCAAGCCGAAGTACTTTCAGAAGTTGTAGACGCAGATTGGGCAGAATTTGAGCAAGTACCCGAAGAGGAAGCAACCAGTGAAGGTATTCTACAAAATGAAATCAATTTAATTTCCTTTTAAGCATACAAACATTCTATTTCATTTCTAGCTAAACCAGCACGTCCTCCACCACCAGCTAGACCTGCCTCTGGTCCGCACTTAGTTGCAGGTGCCATATACATAAGTGACGACGAAGAAGATTACGCTGCTGACGATCCATTCAATACTGCATACGCTGAGCAAGTCATCAAAAAGACTACCGTACTAGAAGAAGACGACGACTTTGATCCACGGGCCGAGGAAAAATCTGTACCGCCCGTCAAACCGCCACCACCAGCTGCAAACTTATTATCACAGCCAACACGTGATTTGTTGGGTGGCAGCACTACTGATTTGTCCAAGGTTGGTCCTGCACCCATAGCCCCTACACAGGAGGTTGAGGAGGACCCAGCCGATTTTGATCCATTCGATACTTCTGCAGTCAGTGCAATCGTTCAACCCAAGGCGACGGAGTTAAAGTTCTTGGAGCGTGAACTCTTACCTGAAAGTAATCTTAAGCATTCACTTAGTGATCCAGACTTTGATCCACGTGCAGACGAACCAGCACCAGTTCCAACAAAGGCTGTAGTGCCACCACCTCGTCCGGCCGCACCACCTGTGCAAACTCAAAATAATAATTCGACTATTGATTTTGATACTGCACGACGCAAGTCTTCCTTAAGCTTGAATATCCAATCAAAAAGTGTTGGCTTCTTGGTTCCTTCACAAGATTTGCTTGGTGCCGCGAATGACGGTCACGGCAACAAGAAACCATTGACACCTTATTACGCACCGACTGGATCAAAAGAAACAATTAGTGAAAAAGAGGCAGAAGATCCTTTCGACACCTCATACGTACCAGAAGCGAAACCAAGCCAGGTTGAACTGAAGCATCTCGAAGAAGATTTACTAACAAAAAATACTCTAAAACACAGTCTATCCGATCCCGATTTCGATCCACGTGCTCCACCTACACCGGTGCCGGCAGAGGAGCTATTAGCAGTAAAAGAAGATATAAAGGCGAAGGTGCTGACACCATCTCAAGAGAGTAAAGACCTAACGGACGACGCTCTTGAGTACATAGACCCATTCGACACATCTATTGCGTCTAATTTGCAACCAGGCAGAGCAGAGCTAAAACTTTTGGAGAGTGAATTGCTACCTCCTACGGCTCCACAGATTACAACTGGTGTGCTTGATACGCAGACAGACGCACAAGAACTCGGTCTAGGCGATAAGGTGTTAACACCTTCGGTACCTGTAAAACAACTTACACTTCCCGAAGAAGTTGATCCGTTTGACACTTCAATTGCGGAGAATTTGGCACCAGGCGCAACCGAAATCAAGTTATTGGAGAGTGAATTAATTGAGCGTTAAACTTCATACAAATAATTCGATAAACCTACTATAAACCATAATGGCGAATCCATTTTTGATGGATGATGACTTGGATGGCGTTGACACCGATCCCACAGCGAACCCTTTCTTCACAAAGGTCGATACTGAAGAGGGCGAAGCAGAAACAGAGAATCCTTTCTCGGGACAATCGAATCCATTTGCATTTGGCGATGAACCCGATGACGGTCCAGCACCAGCATCGGATATTGATCCAGCGATGAGCTTCTTTGGCACTACTATTGAAGCGGAGGATGATGCACTTAGCATTAAGTCTACAGCTGAAGAAGATGATGAAACTTCTAAAAGAGGTCCACCACCACGACCAGTGCCACCACAAACACAAGAACTTATTAATACAGTTTCTAACCAAATGGAGGAGACAAGTTCTGAGTTACTCGGTCGAATACCAGCTACTCGTTCTCCTAGTCCTGTTTCAATGCGTGACTTACATTCACCTAGTCCTACACCAGATTCTGGTTTGGCAGACTTGCTAGATGTATCAGATAGTGGTTCGTCTGGTAATATGCATGGATTCGAAATGGATCTAGTTGGTAATGGTACTAATAGTAGTGCAGATAATCCCTTCGGTGTGCCAACAGCCATTCCTAGTTTACATGGCGCAACACCTATGCCATCACCAGCAAAGCAGCAACCTCCGCGACCACCACCACCACGTCCAGTACCACCAAGGCCGTCACCACCAAATGGTATACCAGCGCAACGCAATCAACCACCTCCACGACCAACTCCACCAGCTTCGGAGCCAGCTACTCAGCCCGCTGCTGAGGTGGCAGATAGTGAAGATCTATTCGATATGTTTGGCACAACCAAACCATCTAAACCACCACCACCAAAGAGCAAGGAAGACATATTAAGTCTGTTTGAGAAGCCAGCACAACCAGTATCCAAACCAGATCTATTAAGCGATGATCTTGTACTTGAACCTTCGCCAGAAATGCTAGATGACGAACAGAATAAAGAAATAGAAGATCCTATTTTCAGTTCTATGCTAACTCGACCTGATGAGAGTACACATGATATTACATCTCAACCACAGGCAGCAGATCTAAACATATCGTTGATAAATAGTGTGGAAAGAAAAGAACTGATAGTCGATGACACAAAACCACGTGCACCAACTCCGGACATTGAAATAACAACTGTAGAAGATCTTCCACGTTCTGACGATGAAGACGAGCCAGAGCCAGTAAAACCAGCACCACCGGTGGTCATTGAAACCAAGCCAAGTCCCGACGAAGATGATGAAGAAGTGGAGAAAGATGAAAAAGAGGTTGTACCAGTGGCTGCAGAACCCGCAGCCTTTACATCTATCGATTCCGATCACAGTCCTCCTACGGAGTCAGGAGCAACCACGCAGGCTCTGCCAGAGTCATCTTTGGAGGCTATTACCGAACAGCAGAACAGTGAGTTTGAGCAAATGGATACGGGTCTGGATTTCGCACCGGCTAGTGCTGTTCCGAGTGGTGCTGCTTCTGCAAATCCATTTGCTAGTCCAGACGAAGAGGAAGAGACCTATCCACCGGCTTCTGCGGTGACGAATATATTTGCAGTTGACGATATTGACCATACACTGGTGACCAACATCTTTACTACAGCGACAGACACCATGACAACATCTGCTGTGCCAGTTAATATTTTTGCACCGGATCCTGAACCAGAAGCTATCACAGTAAATTCATACACAGCTAATAATATCTTTGCCAGTGAGCCAGATGAATTTGATGCATTCTCGGCCAAATTTGATTCTGTTAAGAAGGATAATGTGAGCATACTGGATGGCTTTGGTGGTTCGGGTGCTGTTACTCCCTCAGGCGGTGACGGTAGGTTATCACTAGTGTCATTTTATATTAATATACCTTTCATTTCTGCATTATTCCTTTTTTAGTTTGGGGTGACAGTGCATTTGGTTCACCTGCTGCGACAACTAATGTCTTTGGCGTGACCGATGGCTTCGAGAATGAGGATGATGACTTCTACGCAATGAAAGCACCAGTACGCGCCGATTCGGTTGAGTCCGTAGACAAGGAATTCAATGTCGTAATACGGCCTAAAGGCGAAAGCACACAGGGAATTGCACCACAATTGGCACCGCCGCCACCACCAGCGCGTAGTGCCGTCAGTCAAGTTTCCAGCGATACGTCGCCTGTTGTCAATCCCTTCGAAGACACCGGCTTCCCGGCACCGGCGGCAATAAGTGAAGAAAACAAAGTAAAACGCACAGACTCACAAGATACACCACAAACGCCGCTGTTCGATGAAGATGTCTCGCAGCCGCTCGAAGATTTCCCGCGTCTGAACTATGTCGGCCCCGGCTGGGAAATGCAATTGCGTCAACCGAACAAAAAGAAAATAACTGGCCAAAGATTTTGGAAGAAAATATTTGTACGACTAGTAATACAGAACGATGTACCTGTAGTGCAGTTGCTTAATCAGGTCACGGATAAACAACCATTCCAAGAATTGCCGCTGCAGCCCTCATACTCTGTCTCGGAGATTGGAGCACAACAATACGATCAGTTTGGCAAAATATTTACCATTAAGCTACAATATATCTTCTATAAAGAGCGTCCCGGTGTGCGACCTGGTCAAGTAACCAAAGCCGAACGTATCACTAATAAGCTGACGAAATTTGCACAATACGCCATTGCGGGTGATTATGAAGGTGTGAAAGAGTTCGGTAGTGACTTGAAGAAGCTGGGCTTACCGGTTGAACATGCACCACAATCGTCGCAATTATTCAAAATTGGCTCAATGAACTACGAGGATATGAAACAGTTCTCCATTTGTATAGAAGAGGCGCTCTTCCGTTTGCCCGCGTTGCGTGAACGTGCACTAACCTATAAAATGGAGGAGGTACAAGTAACGGCAGTCGACGAAATCGTTGTGGAACAAGATTATGAGGGCAAAATTTTGAAGCAAATAGCGCGTGTGCGTCTTTTCTTTCTAGCTTTTCTAACGGGTAACTTAAAGTGAGAGAGAACCGGATTTCGGAACTAAGGAGCTACTTTTAATTTTAGGTATGCCCTCAATCGAGTTGGGCGTAAACGATATGTGGCGTCAGGGCAAAGAAGTGGTCGGTCGACACGACATCATACCGGTTGCCACAGAAGAGTGGATCCGTTTGGAAGCTGTAGAGTTTCACAGTGTGGTGAATCAGGAGGAGTATGAGAAGACGCGTACAATTAAGTGAGTAATTTCACATTTAAGAAACTTGTTCAGTCTCCATATATATATGCCTTCGCATAATGTAGGTTCCAGCCACCGGACGCGAATTATATAGAGTTACTACGTTTCCGTGTGCGTCCACCCAAAAATCGCGAACTTCCATTACAACTGAAGGCCACATGGTGTGTAACTGGTAATAAGGTGGAGTTGCGTGCAGATATATTGGTGCCGGGCTTTACATCGCGTAAATTAGGACAAATACCATGCGAAGATGTCTCGGTGCGGTTTCCCATACCGGAATGTTGGATCTACTTGTTCCGCGTGGAAAAACACTTTAGGTAAGACACAGTACTAGTATAAACCATCTAATAAATTAGAAGACACCAAAATTACTTGAAATTTGTGGTACAATCTTTCAGATATGGCTCCGTTAAGTCCGCTCATAGACGAACCGGTAAAATCAAAGGCATTGAGCGCATTCTCGGCGCTGTCGATACGCTGCAGGAGTCACTTATTGAAGTCACTTCTGGTCAAGCGAAATACGAGCATCATCATCGCGCTATCGTCTGGCGCTGTCCACGTTTGCCAAAGGAAGGACAAGGTTTGTTGAAGATTCTAACTTTTTGAGCGGAAATTGTAGTAAAGTTTCAATTTTCACTTACTCTTTAGGCGCTTATACTACACATCAACTTGTTTGTCGTATGGCGCTGACTTCATACGATCAGATACCCAGCGAGCTGGCGCCCTACGCCTTCGTTGAGTTCACAATGCCAGCGACACAGGTTTCGCATACAACAGTGCGTTCGGTGAGCGTACAAGATTCGGATTCCGATGAGCCGCCCGAGAAATATGTACGCTATTTGGCACGTCATGAGTATAAGTAAGTTTTGTAATGTCCTATTCAAGAAATCATACGCTTGATTTTGAAGATCCAAAGTTCGAAGTAGAGCGTTTATTTTAGATTGCTAACCCATGGGGGGCCCAAAATAGTTGAGTCAATCGTTGAGAGTTGTTGATTCTTCGATGTCAAAATAATGTTTTTTAAACATTTTCATTATATTTTCAATGTTATTGTTATTATTAACTTCTTTTTTAGTTTAAATGTACCAGTCCGTGTCAAATTTGATCAGATGGTACAATAAAATTTAACTTTTCATTTAATATTCGTTCATTATTTTAGGGTTGGCATCGAGACGACACACGGCGAGTCTACAAACGCATATATGGCGGCTACGCGCCCGATACGTGAGGAGCCAACGCCTAAACCTGTGGCATCTCCTGTGCCACCAAGCGATTCGGATACCGATTCGAATTAAGCATGAATTTAAAAATAATACAAAATTACTCAAAATACAAACATATATTCACACAGTGATGTAAAGCAAAACAAATAAAACTGTGCTATTGTAGAAAGAGACGAAGCGAAAAGAATAAGTAATGGTTAAAAAGCGCTTAAACACACCTACATATATAACGAAGTTGATTTTTAAAGTGTTAGTAATGCCAGCAGCATCGTGTTGAAAACAAGCACATATGGTCGAGGGTAAATACATAGAAAAAATATAGAAAAACATAGAAGAACACAGATCAACATATGAGTGAATTTCTGCTGTGTTTCTATAATGTGGATAAATACATAGAAAAACATAGAAAATCACATGTATTTATTTCGAGTGAAATTCTATGATTTTTTTTATAAATATATAGAAATACATAAAAAACATAGAAAATTTTATGTATTTACTTTCAATGCATTTCTCTGATGGTTTATAAATACATAGAAAACATAGAAAAACATCGGAAATTATATGCATTTGTTTCTAGTACATTTCTATGATGGTGTATAAAAACATAGAAAATCATATGTATTTATTTGTAGCACATTTCTATGATCTCGGATAAATGCATAGAAAAACATAAAARATCATAGAATATCATATGTATGTATGTATTTAAGCAAGCCATGTGTAACATAGCTTCAAATAGCAAAAACAACAGCGGCGCATACATATATTAAAAAAATTAGCAAAAAATACAAGTTACGTAAGCCTCTGAGTTCATGCTGGCAGCAACGCTGAAGACCAACCACATCGAAGCAATATAGTATTATCTGCTGCATATACTCGTATTGCGCGTAGTTAAAGCATATTCAAAAGGACAACATTATATAACACATACATATTTAAATTAAATTATAGCAAACAGTTATTTCACTCATAATTCGAAAGAACACTGCAATGCGACGCGTTATTAATGAAGTATATAGAATATAAATCATATGTTATATAATATAATATATACATATACTAAAGGCATACACTCATACATACATACATACATACGTACATACTTGTATATTCACACATACTATTAGCGGACAATAAGAATTTGAAGAGCACGAGTTTGTCGTTTCAGCGAAGCGTCTACACATAAAAACACACCTGCATACATACGTAAAAACTCTATTATTGCATTATGTATGCGTGTACTTACTTAATTATGACTTATGCAAATATCAGGTATATTTATATAACTTTTACGCTTTAATTGTTATAACAAGTTATTATTACAAGATATATATGTATGTGTACATGCAACATATTCAATTATATTAATTTATAGTTTTTCACTTTAAAAATTAATGAGTTTATGCAAACGAAGCACCTGCATTACTTAATATTGAAATATATGATATAATATATAAGCAAGTATTAATTTTATTTATAAAATATGCCTGGAAGTATTATTTATTGAGATTTAAAAGGAAAATATTCGTTTAAAAGTTACATAAGCACAGAAAATTAATCCAAGGAAAAATATAAATAAAAAAAAATTATATTAAATTATAATATATTGAAATTATATTAATATATATTGTTATTTGTATGTTTAAAGTACTAAATTGAAAACATTACCATTTTTTATAATTTTAAGATCTAATTCTTGACCATTTGCTATTCATCCCTTGAAGATATTTTTTATTTATTCAAATGTGATTTTAGTTTATTCAGAAAACGTAATTTTAGCGGCCATACTCTTAACTGCGTATTCAAATCACTCAAGTATTTGCAAGAATATATTCTACTATAATCAATTCTTGTACTGAAAGTCGCTAGAAGTCTTGCGATATTTTGCCCGCACTTTTCCAGTAATCACACTTTTTTCATTAATAATGGCGAACCTTGTTATAATGTTTTAATTGATTCTTTCCTAACATAATTGGTAAGTTTTTGCTAAATGCATGAGTTATCTATAGAGAATCTTTTAGTTTGCTAAAAAGTTTAAAAAGTTGGCTCATGACCTCATTTTGAGGTTTCATACTTTTTTAAAGAAAATACACAGCAACTTCAAATTTAATGGGGTATGTCTATTATCATTCGAAAGAACATTCTTTGACATTTATCTTTTGAAGATTATCGCTTTTAAGTGAAGGCCGTGGCTATGTCTCAGATGGTCCATCTGTTGCGTCCAATGTTTGATGACGCCTTCGAGCATTTCGACTGGTAATTAGCGAATGATACGCGTAATGTTTTAATGTTACGGGTTCTAAATACGTATTTAATCTCAGAGAGCAGGTCCTGAAGATCACTGCAACAATCAATGCCATCTATTTTAGAGTTAGAAGTAACCCTACGAATGTTTAGCACCGAACATTTGCTATCTGGAAATTATTTATACTAGATATCTCGTGTGTTGTCTTTTTAACCCTTTTCAAGCTCTTATAAAGAACCAAAATCGTTCAGTAGGGTAATATTAAAAAAGACAGTGTTTTAACTTAAGTGCAATAATAATGAGCGGTGACAGACTTGCCTAGAAGTATTTTTGCTGAAAACAAAATTTAAAAGTCGATCGTGAACATATGTATGTACATACAACAATTGCAATTTCCGCTAAGCTATTATGGCGAATAGTCGGATGGTGTTCAGGTTAGGTTAGGTTAGATGGCAATGCCAGCTGAGAGTTCAGTTTACTTTGAATTGAAGTATTCGTTATACAGAACGTTAAAGCTTTTTGCAAACTTTAACAGCGATTTGATATCTTCTTATGATACTTAATATAATCTCTTGAACTGCAAAGCTCTTAGACATCTAAAGCGAGTTCTAGTTAAGGCTGAACTGAAGCATGGAAAGTGTTCTAGTGACCCTTTTATGCCTATTTCCTTGCAATTTCTGCATGTATCGTCCTTACTTATGCCCATCCAGATCGCATGTGATGTCAGTAGATTGTGATCTGTCATTAGACCGAAAAACGTTCTGCAGTTCATCAGGCATGTTCTGAAAGCTTTATCTTAAGATCAGAGACAAAATGGTCGAACATCCAAATATTTAGGCAGGTGTGGACTGATAACATTTGCAAAAGTGAGTGTCATGCTACTTAAAGAATATATGTATGTAAACAAAAATTTAATATGGAAAAAAAAATGTGTCGGAAGTTTTATCGGATACATTGAGCACATAAATAGACCAAGGAATTGTTTCCATTGTTCTTCTAAAATTTGAAAAGTGGTCATCATTTGAATTTGAATTGCTTCAGCAAATTCGTACAAAGAAAAGATAGTCCAATGGAATTTAACTTATTGTAAATGATAATCTACTGTTATTCCTAGATGTTCTTCAAAAATGATTAAACAATTTGTATTTATGTACAACACTTCAGAGTTTTTGAAATCTCGATATCGAAAAAATAGAAAAAAAGATTGAAATCTCTATAACAACAGACATTTCTATATATTTTATTCTTAGGGTGCCCGCAGAGTGGACGATGCAAGAAGAGCCGAGAGGAAATTCGCGTGTTGCTTGAATAGGAAAATGTGATCTACTAGGCTTATCGTGGATTTTAAACGCTACAACGAACCGGCGTGTAAATAAACTTGAGTTTAATTCATTTGTAGGAGAAAATAGTGTTTGACAACCTAAAAAAAGCTGAGTTAGCTGCGGCGAAATGATGTAGTGGGTTGTAACTCTGGGTATGAGGACTGTGTAACAGAGATACTCAAAGATATAAGTATGAAGAAGTGAAAATCGTTAAAATGTTTGGATCATAAGTCGAAATTTATTCAAAACTATTATAGCTTAATTTAATAATATTTCAACTAATATTCGTTTATTTACCCTAATTTTTAGTTTCATACCTTTTTCTACGTAAAAAACGTGATTCGACGATGTCTCTAGAAAAAAATTTCAATATTTCTTTTAACAATTCCAGATAAGTTAATCGAGGCTGTGTTCGAAAAACTTATCCTGAGCAAGTGCAAAGGAATCGTAAATTATTTTTAGATATGTATTATTATTGATATGCTTTAACCAGTTGTATTTGCCATTTTTTTAATAAACTTGTTCTAAATATATAGCAAACTTATTTTTCTCTGTATATATTTTAGTAGTAAATACATACACATATATCCATTCATTGTATAGGGTAAAAATACAAAAGTACTATTACTCGTCTATATAACGACAGTCGTTCACGATCATACATACATACAAACTTGCATGGTTATAAATAAACTGTAAAATGTTGATCATTGTTAATTTACACATCTGTAGGTAATTTTATTATCATAAACATACATACATACATATAATGGTTATTAGTGTGAGTAGCATAGCAAAGACATTGAACAAATTTATTCGATTGAATAAGGAAATCCATTGCGGTGCTGCTGAGAAATACTTAAATGCATAAAGTACTCGTAAAACTTATGAATATAGAACTTTAAACAAGCAAAGCTGAGCCTACAACATTTCAACATATAAGAAATAACAGCAACAAAAACATACGCATACATACATACATAGGCAAATTGCATAAGTAAATATGTGTATACATAACAGTTAATAAGAAGCTTACGCTTGATGAAAAACTGGAAAATGAAACACAAAACCAAAATATCAACTACTACTGAACAACTGCTCAGCTTACCGTGGAGCATTTGTAGAAATCTATAAATAGAAGCAATCAATGTAACTAAAAGCAAAGCTCATGCATACACACACATACCAACGTAAATATATATATATATAGTATATACATATATATATGTAAGCAAATAAATAGGCTGCTTTCAATCGGCGGCAACAATAGATCAAAGAATTGGCACAAATTAATTATTATTCTACGCTCAGACAACACTGTGCGACATATGTATGTATATGCTTAGGACGCTGTAACAAAGAAATTATAAGGGAATATGATTGAGGAAGAAAATGATAGCAGACGACGGCAATAAACAAACCTTAGAGGCGGTTTTACGCAATCACGAGACAAATGCTGCTACAGTGGTACGAAACTTGAGTTTTTTTGGTCAAAAATTTTGTAAAAGAATGTGTGAAATCCTCTTGATTCAAAGCGCGCAAAAATTTATCGGAGAATATTTTCACTTTAACATATTAACCCGCCAAATACTCCGGGGGTCATTTTGACCTTGTTTTCAAATAATTGATTTCATACTAGTAATTTCTGGCGTTTTGTTCTTTGAAATATTCTTATTTTTTCACTGTGGGTCACTGAAAAAAAAAATATATATATCAACTAAGCATTAAAACTCGAAGATTATATTATATATGAAATTCGAATTTTAATTCTTTTGAGGAGTTCTTATCAGCAATGGTAAATAATTGGCAATGCTAAGAAAATTTTTATTGAACGATTTAAGCTTTAAATTATTCTTCGAAAATAATATTCCAAACTTGTATCCTCAGAAAACGTTCAAAACTACTCGTACTGCTCAATAGAGCGATAAGACTTAATGTAAAAAGGCGTGAAAGCGCTCTAACATTTTGTAGGCAAAATACTTCCAAAGGCCTTAGAACTGAAAAAAGTTCAAAAATACTCGCGCTGTTCATTAGAGCATTAATCATTTCTCGAAAAATGTTTCGAAGAATTTATACTAATTAAAACGGGAAAACGTCAAAGGACCCATTCCTGTTCATTAGAGGGCTAAAATTTTCTGAAAAAAAAAACTGTTAAAACCTTTGGAATTAAAAAAAAAAAATAAGGAAAAAGAGTCAGAAGGATCCATTCTATTCATGAAAGCATTAACATTTTTTGATAAGGAAGAAGGATCATAAGAGAACTAACACTTTATGGAAAAAATGTCTCGATGAATTTTTGTACCGAAAAAGACGGCAAAAAAGGTCAAAAGTACCCGTTCTAAGTATTAGAGTATTAACATTTTCGAGTAATATATAATATATCTCGCCGATTTTTAGTACATCCAACTGAAGTCCAACAAAACCTTATTTTCACACAATCAATTTAATTTATGCTCTTTCATATTATTCAATAAAAGTTTTGACCAAAATAACGCCAGCTGAGAACGACTGTAAATAGTTTTTGACTCGACTGTTGTTCTGAGTTTTTCTTTTGCCGATAATAAACACCATAAATATGAGTTTTGCTTGTTATAGCCCCAAAGAAAATACCTCATATTTGTTGCACAGTGTAATATGAACTCAAACCGAATAAAGCTGAATTAGTTTATTACCAAACTACAAATTGTTGAAAAATAAAACTATTGATACATATTACATTAGACTAAGAATTAATGTAACTTAAAAAAAACACAAAAACTAAAAATAAAATTTAAAAAAGTTCAAAAAGCAACTCTGATTGTACGATGTTGGCATTAAATTAAATTTAACAAAATTAAAAAAGGCGATTAATGTTTCTTTCTTTCCAAATGTGCATGAACAAGTTAAGACTTAAAATAAATATATTATATAAAAAATAATACAAAAAATATTAAATTAAATGAGGTATCTGAATGTTATTATTGTAAAACGAATTTAATTGCAACGTTATTGGATCCTAAGTTCCGGCAAAATCAAAATAAAATACATAAAATTTGAAAATAGTGAACATTTAAATGTAAAATTAAAAATTACTGAGCCTGTATGTTTAACCAGACCTTAGAAAGTACATACTCGGTTCATAAACTCATGCTTCACTGCGGTGCAGAGAAAATCTGAAATGGGTTTGATATAATTTTCCGAAGAAAGAAATATCTTACTTCAATTAGCAGCGCTCACATGTCAGTTATCGAAACATTGGATCGAAACATGGGAACTTTTATCACCTTCGCTGTGGGTTTTGCTTTTAGCGGGAGGCAGCTCAGCAGATACTAATATAAAGCAATACCTTACTTAATCCCAATATTTTTGCTATTCTTGAACTCGGTCTTAAGCACCTTTCCAGCTTTTATTCCTCAAACTGTATGGAATACAGTGAATATAATGTGGAAACATCAGTGTTTTCAAGGAATATAAATTGACACAACTGGAATCGCAGCTCATCCGGCTTACCATGAGAGTTGTATAGCAGTGTTATCTCAATGGATGGAATGTATTATGATTCTAGAAAGATCTTTCATATAAATACGATTAGGGTTTTCCAAAGATTAGCGAGCTGCCTTGGAGAAGATGTCGTTTCTCTGGACTTTTCTTGGACTTTTGGGGACGCAAACGCGAAGAAGTCTGCTCCATGGATTGTTCTTGGTTTAAAAGGAATGATTTACTTTATCTTTTAAGTAAATCTTGGTATTGCCCCATGAAAAGGTAATTGCTAGTAATAAAACCAATAAAGCCGATATCTCTCAAAATACGGACCACACATGAATACCTTCAATAATGAATTACTAATGTTGAGCTGTTCCAGACGTCTACAAAAATTAGGACTAACGAAATTTTTCATCCTACAAAGTAGACTGTATCTTGTTAAACACAGATATATTAAAAACATAAAAAAAAAAAACAAATCTGGTGGCAAATATGTGTGGTGACTAATTCTTCTTAATTTCTTAAGTTTTTGTATTAGGAGTAATGCGTTAGGAGTTTGTTTTGAAGCTAAGGTTTGGTGCGTAGTTACCTGAATGGAGTACTTGAGGATGCTGAACTTTCGGCATAAGAACTATCTTCTCGAGAGATCGTAATAAGAAAAATCAAAATTTTGGGGATATTGAATTCTTGGTATAGGAAATATATCTTCGAGCGATCGCAATAAGAAAAGTAAAATTTTGTGTCTGTGGGAATGTTTGTTATACATCAAAAAGAACATATAGTAGACCTTCGTGGTTTATAAAACTTTCCTGTGAAAAGATTAAGTCTTGAAACGTCGGGGAATTTTGTACTCACTCAAACCGACACATTTAGCAACCCCTTCGATATGTTCCCAATCGTTTGTAAGTCGTCTTCTGTTAGGTAACTGAATTTGACACCAAAAGAGGTTCAGATGACCGCTACTAGCAGATAATTTCAAATCAAACCCTCAGTACCACGCCCAACTTATGTATGTAAATAAAAATAAATTTTACTAAAAATAACTGATATTTTCGTTTAAAAAAAACTTAAATAAATGCATGCAAATCGACTAAAAGCTCCCATTGTGTAATTTAAGTGAAATTTATTTCCTTATAGAGTAAAGTTAAAAAATAAATAAAATTATACAAACCTATATACAAAATATACGAGTTTAAGTGATAACGCGCAACTGTGGAGAGTGAAGAAATATGCTAAACTTTTTAAAATGTACAACTGCTGTTTAGAAAAGATATAAAATTACCAAAAAAACAAAAAAAATCAAGAATACTGTGTAAAAGGACTAAGTAATCCAATGGCATAGTATGCATTGCAAAAAAATAATAAGAAACTAAAATCCCTTGATTAGAAGAAAATAACTAAAGTAACTAACTAAAACCATTTGAGACAAAATTTTCGTCTAAAACTAAGCATTGTAGATTCCTTAAAGATTGAAGATTTGTAATCGTTTCGGTTGAGCATTTTAGTGAAGTGAGGTGTATTCCGGCGGGTATTGATTAAATGAGAATAAGTTGTACTTATAAGTAAAAAGTGAATAAAAAATACATGTGTTATACATAGTACATAAATATATATATATATATATATACATAAATACTTATAAATATTACCGTAAAAGCATATATACATATTATGAATTTAATAGTTAATTGATGAAATAAATATTGAGAAATTACAAAAAAAAATCAAAAATGTTGTATGACGTTATTTTTTTATATAACGGATGATGCTGTTGCATGTCCTTTTTTCATTTAGATTTATGGCTGTCATTTCATCCAGAAAAAACAACGGTTTGGTGTGTTTTATGACTGGAATCGTCGGTCCATATTTCTTCAAAAACGATGCCAGTGAGAACGCAAACGAGTATGGGGACCGTTATCGCGCCATGATAACCGACTACTTGATGTCTGAAATCAAAGATCCTGATCTCGGCGACATTTGCTTTCAACATCATAGCGCCACTCCCACACATCGCATATGGCAATGGAGTTATTGAGAGAACTCTTCGGTGAGCAGATAATTTCACGTTCTGAGCCGATGGAATGTGAAATGCGACACCACCAAGATCGTGTGATATCGCAGCGTTGGACTTTTCTCTGTGTGTGTGTGCCGAAATGATCGAACGAGTCATCGAAAATTGGACTCAACGGATAGACCATCTGAGACGTCGCCGGGGCCAACATATGAAAGAGAAAATCATCAAAAAATAATTGTCAAATATTGGGTTTTTCGAATGATTATAAACAATCCTCCTTAAATTTGAAGTATCTGTGTTTTTTTTTTCTTTAAAAAGTAGGGAACCTTGTACTCTTTACATACATACTCATACATATGTATATATGAAAGGGGTCTCAGTAACTTCGTTAATCACGAGTATAACAACGCCGAGCTTGTGAGTCGGAGCAGCTTTTAGAGATTAGATTGCAAAATGAGGATTGCACCGCTATCCATTCGGAGATGTTCAAGTTTTTGCGTCGATATGTGACAAAGAATGAAATATGACTTCATCATTGCACTCCGAAGTCCAATCGACAGTCAACCGAGTCGACTGCACACGATGAACACACTTCAAAACGTGAAAAACCGCAACGCTTCTTATCTATAACTTCTGCATTTTGGGATGCACATAGAATAATTTTAATTGACTATCTTGAAAAAGGAAGGACGACCACCAGCGACTATTACACAGCATTATTACACAACGAAGGGGCAGTATTTAAAAAAAACGAACGTGGTATTACACCAAGCCAGTGTACTATGTCACAAGTCAGGGAAAATGCTACCTACGACCTATTAATTGTGACCTGTAATATCAACAATAGGATCATGTAATCCAGCGCCACATGCTTCTATAATATTCGCCAGAAGGCATCCTCCTAGTGATTAGCACCTGTGAAAGTCTATGTCGAATGATTTTGCTGGTGAAATTCTCCCAGACTTCTGTCAATATGGATGAGGGTTTCTATTAGAGTGGCGGTTGGAATTTCCCACAAAATGCCAACAAGATATTGAACTACATAGTGCTAAATATTGCTCATAAAACGGATAATATTAATAATACTAAATAAATCGTTTAATTTATTGTAAAAATAATGGATTTATTTTTATTAGACCTTTTACTTTAAGTCCTTGGTATGCTCTCTTATTTCGAATGCTTCTTATTATGCCAAATTCAATGACTGTGGCTTTCTCTCAGACAAAATTAAAACGCAAAGAGAAAGATCAATCAAAAAGGTAGGCATAAGAATGAAAACATCTCTATGCAGTTTCTGCCTCTTGATACCTTTCTGAATAACTGTGTGATTACCGAGGTAAAATATTCTCCGACAGTGGAAACTTGAAAGTTCTTTATATATACATAAGTATACAAGATGATATTGAGCTGTTAAGTTTTTTTATTTATTCTATGCTTTAGGTCATGCTTGGTAAATGCTACAACAGTAATTTGAGAACTTCAAGAGAGGCTTTTTTCAAGCAATGCTTAATGTTTGAAAGAAACAGAATGCCATTACAAGCACACAAGGCTTAATGGCTTCTTTAAGATCTCATAGATAAGATGAAAGTACATAATGATGAGTATAGTAGCATAGTTATGTAAAGAAAAATTCAAATGGTCTTTAGAATTTTGTTCAGTATAAATTGTAACTAGGCCATTTCGTGAGATAACACGTTCACCAAACTTTGTTTTCAATAACTCGATTGTGACATTTGTTGTGTGACTTGTGATGCCGTCCTGTTCGAACCAGATATTATCCAAGCCCATATCATCCTATTCGGGTCAAAAATATGCGGTTATCATTGAGTGGCAGCGATTCCCATTCAAAGTAAAAGCCGGTCTTGAAAGAAGTACTACCCAATGACGCCGCCGGCCTAGAAACTGCACCAAGCCGTAATTTTTTCGAGATGCAACAGTTTCACAGGATGAAATAATTTCAGTGGTATCGCAAACAGTTTTCGTTTTATTAAAAAACAAAAAAAAACTTTTGTATCGCTCGTTGTTGTATATCTTGCCATATCATGATGAAATGGCAAACCTTACTGAAGACAAATATCGAAAGAGCGGTAAAAAATATGGCGTGATTTGCTGTCCTCATTGGTTTACTTTGTAGCGTATCTATTGAAAAACCCGTTATATACCATATGTATATATATGATAGGGAAAGTGTTTTAAAGATGCCGATAATACAAATGGGTGAAATCGGACTACTAATTTCAAGCCCATAAAGCTCTTTACTCAAAAATACTTTAAAAACATGAAATCTGTCGCCAATTCAGATAAAATCCCTTAACCTCACCTAACTGCACTACATCGACCTCTGGTGCGAATTTGGTTAGAAAATTTTGAAAAGGCCTGTGTGGGTAACTGGCGAATGACATGTGTGATGTTTTGCTTCAAGGCCTGAATCGAAGTGCAATTTTCCGCATAGACTTTGAATTTTAAATATACTCACAGGAAAAAGCCTAACAGTGTGATATCACACGATCTTGGTGACTAGACGACCTGTCCAAAACGTGAAAATATCTGATCAAGCGGTGCCGTCTTCTTGAAACCAAATGTCATTGAGATCACGGGCTTCAATTTCAGACGTCAAATAGTCGGTTATCACTGCGCGATATGACGATTGTGTTCTCACTGGAGTCATTTTTGAAGAAATATGGACCGATGATTCCACCGGGCCACAAGCCAAAACAAATTGTTGTTTTCCCTGGATGAAATGGCAGCTCTTGTGCCTTTTGAGGTTGCTCTTCGTCTGAAATGCTCATTGAGCCAGAAGTGAGCCTAATGGCTAAACAAAATTTGGGTAGAAAACATTTGATTTTCTTGAAAATTTTCAAAAGTTAATAGAGCAAAGCGATGTCGCTTGTGCAGGTCGAGCGGTTTCAGTTCTTGGGCAAACTGTATTTTGTATGCTTTCAGTTTAAGATCTCGACGTAAAATACGGCAAGTCGATCCATATGTCAGTTCGTGTTGCTGCGAACGGCGCCGAATCGACTCTCCACGATCTTCGTGTACACTTCTAGCTACGGCTGCTATATTTTCTTCACTGCGTGCTGAACGTGGTCAATTCGGTCGAATATTATTCAATAAAGAACGCTGGGTCTGAAGATGGGTGATGGTGTTGCGAATAGTATGCTCAATAGGCCGATTAAGGTGACTATAAGTTGAGCGAAGCGAGAGAAACACATTCTTTACGGAAGGTGAATTTCAGGTCCTTCCGTGATGAAATGCTAAACAACAGTGAAAAAATAGCATAATAACTAGATACGACACACGCGTGATATGTAAAAAAAGGCTATTTGAAAAAGTACCTCGACGGGGATCACCCGCTAAATACCTGTCTACCTGTCTATCTATATATCAGTTTTGGAGATATATGCCTGAAATTTTTTGCTCGTATTTTCTCAGAAGGAAACTGTTGATTTGTTGGAATGGCAGATATCGAACCACTGTAGCATATACTATATATATATATTGATCGATCACAGTTCTTGCAAGGTATGATAGCTTCGGTAGAAAAGTTTTTTTTTATTTTTTTTATCGGTTACTCGAATTGCAGCTTAGCTCCTCCTTACTTCTGTTACATTTTTTATCGCCTCAGCGATTTCACTTTTTGCACATTTGCCTACAAGTCATGCAGGCATACCTATAGACATTGATATAACTGTGAAAATTGATAGCGGCAGATTAAATGCATAAGAGTCTTACAGCATCGAAAGCTGTTTTGCGGCTTTCGTGGCGACGAGCGAGTGACAAGTTTTACATTTTTACTTTTGTATATGCTTGCCACAACCGCACACCCCTTCTGCCACAAGTAAACTTTAATTTTGCATTTAAAAAGTAGTGCACTTGAAATTTTATATTCCAGTAAAGCAACGGCATTTCGCTGAGTTGGTTGTACCTTTGTGCTGTGCAAACGAATTGCAGGCTTACTTTGCGTGCTTCACTTCACCGAAACACTAATGGAGCAATTAAAAGCGAAATTGGCGGTGGTGACCGGCGCCAGTTCGGGCATTGGTGCCGCCATTGTGCGCGATCTAATTGCAGCCGGTTTAATTGTTATCGGTTTGGCGCGACGTTACGAACGCGTCGAAGCGTTGCGCCAAGAGTTGCCCACCGCCGAGCAGCGTGCGCGCCTTCACGCCATTAAATGCAACATTGCCGATGCACAGGATGTGGCGGAGACATTTACGCGCATCATACGCGACCACGGACCCGTCTATGTGTTGGTCAACAATGCCGGTTGCTTGCGTTCCGGCCAATTGGCGACGATGGCCGAGTGCGAGGTGCAGGAGGTGTTGCAAACGAATGTTATGGGCGTGGTCAATTGTACACGCCATGTGTTTGCCTCTATGCGGGCGCACCGTATCCACGGGCATGTGATATTGATAAATAGCATTTGTGGACACAAGGTGCCGGTGATACCGGGCCACATGCCGACCTTGAACATTTACCCGGCCACCAAGTTCGCGCTGACAGCGATTAACGAGATTTATCGGCAGGAGTTCAAAGAGTTGGGTACCCGTGTGAAGGTGACGGTGAGTAAGGCGTGCTGGGCGGGCATTGAGAGCGCTTGGAAAAATGTCGGATTTCAATTTCAATTTTCAGACTCTTTATTTTGGTGTAGTAAAAGTGAAAATTAAATGGAATAAAGTGTAAAGTGCAGCAATTTAGCGGAAAGGTTAAAGCGTTTAGCTTTGAGTTTATATGGAGAATGTTGAATGTGAGCTTAAAGACTTAGTGTTTCTGAGTAAAATTGTTCAATATAGTTTTTCGGTAAAATACTAATGCTGGCTGGGAATCATTACGAAGTTAAGCTAGTCAAACTGCATAACTATGATTTTTAGTGAGAATAGTAGTAGAGACAACCACACATAATTTACAATCAAGCTTATTTTACCTACTACTATAAGCAAGAATAGTAAGATTCTTTTCATAATATAAAAATTCTTAGCTCATTTTTCTATATCAGTATCGTCTCTCACAAAGTAACCCGTCTTGGCATTTGTTCCTACGTTTTTCACCAATCTTCGAAACAGTTGTTAAAGTAAATTCCTGGATAAACTTCAATACGCATAGCGATTCACGTTTAAAGTCTTCAAAACGAGTTTTTCGGTGCAGTCGTTCGAACTTGCCGAAGTCATTCGAAGCTAAATCAGGCAAATCGGGGGTTGCGGCAGGATATTGGTTGAAAAACTCACGAAGAATCAATGCAGTGTGCGACGGTGATTTATTTTAGTGCAAAAATCAAGAGTTGTCGGCCCATAATTCCGATCTCTTTTTACGAATAGCTTCGCGCAAACGGCTCATAATATTAAAATAGTATTCCCTGATGACAGCTTGGCTGGTCGGAAGGGAGTCGGAGCGAGTCACACTTCGATAATCAAAGAAAACTGTTGACATAACCTTAACTTTTGACCTTCTTTGACGTGATTTTTTTGGGCATCGGCTCAACTTTGCCACGATATTTGGCCGATTTGTTATAAGCGTAGATTCAAGATATCCTCGTAGTAGGGAAGCATTGTTTTACAGACGTTAACGTCACGTTTTTTTGATTTTGGAACCAATCGTGCTTGCACTTTTCTTAGGTGCAAGTGACCTTTCAAAATGATTTCACTGGTCCTCCCGATATTCTAACAATGCAAGTAAGATCTTAGACTCTTAATTTCGATTCTTAAACACCAGTTCCTTTATTTTATTGACCAGTTGTTGCTGACGGCCGTTCTGGACGTGATTTGTCGTCAACACGTTCTTGAGCCCCCTTGAATAATTTGTATCAATCTATAACACTTGTTCGCGACAAACAATTATCATCGAAGGCTTCTTCCAACATTGTGGACGATTTGGCATTAGAAATTTGTATCCGTACATAAAATTCAAAGGACCTATTTGTAGTTGCCTCATCGTAAAAATCGTCGAACGCACTTTATGTACTTTAGTAACACAAACGTATGCTAAACAATAATGGTTATTTAGATCTGATATATGGCACAGATGTCACTGACAGTCATACCAACATAGAAAAAAAAATTTTTTTTGACGAATGGGTTTTCGTGCGAAATTTAAATTCCCAGAAGTAAATCGCTTCTAGACATAGCCGGTAGGTGTTGATAAGAGTATGGATACCCTGAGCTCTTTTTCGACTTTGACTTCTTGTTGAAAATATGAATGAAGAAACCATTGGGGAAGGGGCGTAGTGTACTTTTTCAGGGAAGATTCAAAAGGATAAGGTAATCGGACTGATCTATGATAACACTTTTATTAGATTACTATTATTAGATTGAAATATATGTATTTCATATCAAATATTTAGTCATCCATGCGCATCGGCTGAAACCGTAGTTAGACACCTCTATAGACTATTGTCGGTGTAAGTAGGTATGCGTGCCTCAATTAAGTGATACCTTTCAAAGTCTTTTTTAGTAGTTTTTAATAATAGTCTGAAGAGAACTATTAACACATGAACTTATCTAAGTAAGTAAGTACGGTGGAATAGATAAATACTATGGATCACCAAACCTCAATGAGTGCATATCACACTAACACCTGATCGACAAAGCACGGAATAACTTAAATTGTTATTCAGGATCCTTGCCACTTAATACTTAGTTGGGAAATTAGAGGATACAGTTATTTATTTAAGCCCGCATTTTTCAATATTGTAAGTTTTAATACCCTATAGCGAATATTAAAAAATATTTATAATTTTCATATTTATTACATTTATTTCATTTTATTTACAGAGCATCAGTCCGGGTCTCGTTGATACGGAACTAATAACAGAAGCTCAAAAAAAGATTGTCGATGGTAAAATTCTTACACCAGAAAACGTTTCAGGCGCCGTAATTTATGTGCTCTCGCAGCCATCAAATGTACTAATCCACGAGCTCATAATGAAACCGATGGGTGATATGATTTAAATCAATCAAAAGCTGTTTGCCGTTATTTTCTAAACTCTTATGCCTTCTTTTGTAATCTATTAGAGAATTATAAATATATTGCAAAAATAATTAACAAAATATTTTTTAGTCGAAAAAGTCTTTTCCCATTTATAATCAAACTTAAACTTAAACTGAAGCTTAAAATCTCACCTTTCTAACACTTCATGATATGACATAATTTCATTGGTAGCACTAGAGACATATGACTTCAACGATATATGTATCTATGTACATTGACAAAATACGAATAGACTTTTTTGACTACCTAATATCAACCATGTTTAAATCTGGTGTAGTGAATGGAATAAGCTATATTAATTGAGTGACAGCATTAACTGACGTTTATAAAACAAAATGTCTGAGCTATGCCGAATGTTAAACAAGTTGATGAAGAATTTGCAATGGCCAGCATCAGAAGGAAAAGCTATGGTGTAGGCAAGTTTTTGCTCTTATAGCAACCATGGAAATGGTATGGGTTCCAACAAAAATGAACTCGTCAAATTATAGCTATTTGTTCCAAGCTAAGATGATAAAGAAAACAGAAGTGTTATATGGCCTTGACTTGTTTTTCAATAAGATAATACCGCAATTCATTGTTTAAGGCAGACAAGGAAGATTTCTAGATAAACAAATATTCCATTTCTCGACCGACCCACTCTTAGTCCACACTTCAGCCATATGGAAAGTCTCTGGTGTATTCTATCAAGAGGACTTTATGCGAAATAGCGACAACTTAAAACAATCAAAGACCTAACAGTCTCAATGAAATAAAAGATCAGAGATCTTACTGGCATCGTTGGAATATGGGAAGGATCAGAGAAAACCATTTTGAAATACCATTTGGGCCCAAGAAAAGTGAAAGCACGTTTGGTTGCAAATTCACTAATTTTTTTTTGAAAAACAGCATCGAGTTAACGTTGGTGAAACAACGCTTTCCGACTACGTCGTGAAGTGGCGATGAGTCTTAGATCTATGCTTCCAACCCGGAAACAGAAGATCAATCGACTGAATATCGTGGCAAAGGTGAGCCGAAGCCGAAAAAATACGCTTAAGCAGGTCTAAAAAGGTCAAGATTATGTTGTCAGGTTTCTTCGGTTATTGAGGTGTGGCGCAGTACGAATACTTTCTGACCGACTGTCAACAAGAAATACTATTCGAGTGTTATGCGTCATTTTCTTGGTTAGTTTACCTCCACATTTTCAACGAATATCATGCCGCAACCACCGTATTCGCTTGATTTAGCTCCGTGCGACTTTTGGCTATTCAGCAAACTCAAACGACCGCTCTGGGGAAACCGTTTGAAGTCAATTGAGAACATTAAACGTGAATCGCTACGCTCATTCCGTAAATTAACTTCAACAACTGGATTGGGAAAACGTTGGCACAAGTGTATTGAAGCCAAGGGGGATTACTTTGAAGGGGACGACATAGATTTTTAAGAATAAATTAAGTATTTTAAAATTATGAACTAGGTCTTACTATTTTTTGCGCATAGTAGTATGCGAGCTAATCCCTCAGTTTTGGAGATATCTCTATGGAAATTTTAATACGTCTCCTCTTCTCTAAAAACAACTCACTTGCCAGAACCACCGCTATCGGTCTACTAAAGGTGCCATAAAAACGATCAAAACCAAGTTTTTGTAAGGGAAACTTTTTCGCTTGATGATATATCGTCATGAAATTTGGCTCGAATTATTGCCTAAGTTATAATATCATTTCTTCTTGTTTGAAATAAACTTTTATTGCACAATATTTTGCTTTGACCTTTCAATATTTATTAAATCGAACAGCTGTTACTAATTATTAAATGTTTATCAAAGCATTGTGATCCATTTCGTTTACGTACATACATATCTCTTTGTTTGCTTAATAAAACCAAGCAAGCAGTTCACATTAAAATGAAGCAACAGTTTGAAAGAATTTCCAAATCGGGTTTGCTCAAACACTTCACTATTTTATATCATAACATGTATAACGTTTGTATGTAAGCCTGGTGGCGTGCACACCGAGAAGACTGACATAATTTTAATAAAAATATTTTTTAATATTTTACCAAAACACTCTTTCGAAGAGCAGTTTCGCACAGCACGAGTCTAGGCTGTGGTGGAAATTCACCTGTCAGTTGCATACACTATTTACCTACATATGTATTTGTGTGAGCCTTCACAGAATGGCTAGTCACAAGTATCTAGTGGAGGAGAAGCCAAAAACAAATTCGTTCCCATTTTTGAGCAAAAAAAATTTTAAATTTTCTAATATTCTTCGCATTATTACCACATCAAATATGAAATCTACCGCTGCTGTACACCTCAACGCAAGATATTGGATAAACATTTGAAATGAACTTTGCATGCACTGAGTTGCAGAGCCACACCATGTAATATCCACCGAGAAATGTGCAGAATTTTAATAAAAAAGCAATGCCGTTACAAACTGGCAGGGGACTGGAGAGCATAAGTCGCATCCTGGCATGCTGTATGGGATTCTGAGGTTGCTGCAATATCAGCACACAGTCAACTTGTCGCAAGCTAAACATAATATTGAAAGCCTTTCAATAGCTACTTCCTATGGCGAGGTATGCAGCAGCTGGCATGTGACAATAATAAGAAGAAGAGCGTGCTGATTGTGACTTACTATGTTGTTATTGTGTTTCTTTGCTGAAAAAAAAATAAATGCAGAAATGTAATAAATGTAAATATATATGTATGTAAACTAACACATTTATGCACACTTGTAAGTATTTAAGTGTATATGTATTAGGGCGGTACTAAAAAACATTAAAGGTTAAAAAATATTAAAAAATTCTTGAAGATTTATATTTTTTCAAAAAGTCTTGTCTAACATCATAATGGTCAAAAACATTACGGTGGAACTAAAAAAAATAAATATTATAAAATTCTTAAAAATGTATATAATTTTTTAAGTCTTGATCGTGTGTATTATATATGTATATATTAGGGCGGTACTGAAAAAATTAAATATAAAAAAAATTTCTTGAAGATATAGAGGGTCCGACACTCGAAATATAACCAATTAATAAAGCCATAAATTCGGTTTGGAAAATTATTTTTATTTATTTTAAAGTACAAAATGTATAAAAATAATCATAAATTCAGGACAAATTCACTTTTGCTCGATATGACCACCCTTTGCCTTAACTATGGCCTTGAGACGGTCAAAAAACGAATCGCAAGCTGCCCGAATGTGACTTGCCGGTGTTTTGGCCCACTCACGGATAATGACTTTCTTCAGCATCTCGAGACTGGGGTATTTTTTACTTCGGACCTTGCTCTCCAAAATGAAATTCGGAACGTTGGTTTTCAGCCATTCTTGGTTCACTCGCGCTATGTGAGACCGTGCTGAATCTTGTTGAAATGTCCATGGTTTGCGAACGAAATATGTGTTTGCCCACGGCTTCAAAGTAGCCTCCAGAACACTTTCCCGATAATATGTCGCATTTTATTTGACCCAAGGCTCGATGAAAACAATTGGAGAGGCAATTTCAGTTTTGGGAATAAGAAAAAACCAGACGGAGCCAAATCTAGTGAATACGGTGTTTGGTCGATGGTATTCATTTGGGGTTTTGGCTTTAAATTCAATCACAATCGTGGAACTAGACATGTCTTCAACAATTTTTCGACCGTCTTTGAAAGCTTTCTACGACTTGTAGGCTCGTGTTTTTGATAAAACTAAATCACGGTAAGCATTTTCCAACATTCACAACGATTCTGCACACGAAATTTGAGCTCACGCATGGAAATAATTTTTAAGGTTTTTTTTTGTTCAGAAAGCCTACAAAAGTTGCCTTTTAAAGTATTCGAATACTACCATATGCATTCGTCCCCAAAACTTTCCTTGAACATTTTATATACACCCTAATATATGTAATAGATTTAGTTTTTTCCCACAAATGCATTTTTCATTATATTTGTTATTGTAAGCCAAAATCTTTTGTGCGGTCTATAGTCAGTTCCACATGGTAAACTCGCCTCAGGTGTCGACCACATTGTAAACGAAACCTTTGATACGTCTATATTGTTGTTGCAAGACAGAGCCGGCAGCATATAATGTAAAATTCGATCATGAACGTAGCTTCAATAGTATATAAGAAAACTTAAAAAAAAAAATATATATATATATAACATAGTAAAATGCGTTTGATAAGCTTTCAAAGCTCTTGAATTTATTAGCTTAATTTAATAGTATTTTTATACTGAGCTTTTAGTTTGCGAGCTTCCAAAAAACGAAAAATGTATTGATCTTTTATTGATCTATAAAATATGCGAAGGAAAATGTCACGTATATCGTTTGGCCGGAAAGTAATAGGACTGATTTTCAACGACTGTACTTCGTAGCGTACGCGAACCGACTGGATTCGGTAGGCAGGTCAGTTGTCTCCAAGCATCTGGAAAGTTAGGACGAACATTTTTGCGCTACGTATTCCGGGGAGTGGTGGAAGCGATTACATTCTATGTTTAGCTCGGTAAATCTGCGACAGAGACATTTGATATGATTAAGATTAAGTATAAGAACCCGACCATATATTTTTGGGTGGTAAGAAAGAGAGTATTATCCATACAATATTTTAGGCTATTCTTAGGAAATAAATAAATAATAATAATAATAATATTTGACCCAGGGTAATATACAATTACTTACCGAAGCAACTCGGACTGACGTATGGATTGATGTATGGAACTACTTAGTGCATTTTACGTCGAGATCTTCAATTGAAAGCGTAAAAAATACAGCTTGTGCAAGAACTGAAAACCCGCTCGATTTCGCTTCGCTCTATGGGTTCTTGAAAAGTTCAAAGAATATCCTACAATTTCGACCCAAACTTTGTTCAGCGTTGATGCTCATTTCTGGCTCAATGGGTAAGTAAACAAGGAAAATTGCCACATTTGGACCGATGAGCACCCGCAGTTATTCAAGAGATGTCATTTCATCCAGAAAAACAACGGTTTGATGTGATTTATGAGCCAGTGTTTGTTTGTTCTTCTAAAAGGATGGCGGCGAGAACCATCAATGGCAACCGTTATCGCACTATGATAACCAACTATTTGCTACCTCAAATTGAAGTTCGTGATCTTGGCGACATTTGGTTTCAACAAGACGCTAACACTTCCCACATATACCATTAATAAATGGATTTTTTGAGAGAAGTATTTGGTGAGCAGAAGATTTCACGTTTCGGACCAGGCGATTGGCCACAAAGATTGTGTGATATCACACCGTTAGACTTTTTTTTTACCAGTCGAAATGATCGAACGAGTCATCGAAAATTTAACTAGATGGATGAACCATTTGACATTTGAAAGAGATAATCTTAAAAAAGTAAAAAAGAAGAATGTTTTTTCGAATGATAATAAACATTTCTTATTAAAGTTTCTATGTTTTTCTTTAAAAAAGTAGGGAATTTTTAAATGAATCGCCCTTTATATCCCAAAGCCAGGAACTTTAGTTGGCAATAATTCTGCTGCTGAAGAAATATTGTTTTCTAAAGCAAATAATTGGGCTTTGTGAAGAAATATATACGTTTTGTTCATAGAATTTCCTGCAAATATTTATATTCCTTTACTAACAGTGTCCAAGTATTTTTATTTTACACAAATCTGCCTCGCGCCTGTGCTCTATCAAATTGCAATTTTGCACTCTTTAGTAGTTTACAATGGCTTAAGTTGTTTTAGCGCCTTAAAAGTGTAACTTTGCTATGGTTTTTGCTTTTTTTAGGTACATACGAATACGAAGGTCACGTGTATGCAGCCAAACAGAGAAACAAGTAAACCGTGATAAGTGCAGAGCGCTTTTATTTTTGTAGACAATCCAACAAAAATATACGCACTACAGTACACAGCCCACTCGGTGTATGTTCATCATATGTGTACTTTGCATGTATGTGCCCATATTTGTAATCATATGTATATATCAACTCATATGTGTACTTAGTACTACGCAGAATAAGCACATATGTATGAATGTATTCTTGAGGGCATTCACGCCCTCATTTGGCTTACTGAATTTCAAGGTCTAGGAAACGCTGTATGGCAGCACTTAACGTCGGAAAGAAGTACACGCTGCTAAAAATGTTTGGTGGGGTATAAGCATTGAGCAGTTTCAGATGTATAACTGTTTACATACATATATGTACTGCTATATGTAAGTAGTTTACCAGAATATGCCTTGGGTAAGCAAGCATAAGAACACGAATGCGAGATTCTTGTTTTTTCGCCTTGAGACATGTGGCAATAAAAGTTCCAGTTAAAAACTTTTACATACACATGCCTATTTAGTTTTACAAGTGACCTTCTTTAAAGAAGAAAATGAGGTTTTTGAACTAATCTTACCTTAAAGTGTAGATATAAAGTGAAAATCTCTGATTTAACACAAGATACACCAGCGAATGAAGTACACCTAATTATACCAAACCAGTCAAAATGACTGTTCTTAAAGAGGAAGTGTTTAATGGGGTTTCCAGTCTTTATTTAATTTTAAATACATACTGTATACATACATATATACAGTAATATAACTTTATAAAATTAATTCTTTAGTTATAACTCTAAAAGTCATGATATCATTACGAAAACGCGACGTTGTAGAAATTTTAAATTGTAATACCGAAAACAGTAATTTTTACTGATCTGGTATATCTAGTGTTAAGAACAGCAAACTTATTGGAATGGGCGAGTAAGATGTGGGCTGATATCATAAGTTTTCCATATTTCATATATGCTTTTAAGGGGTATTCTACTCTAGAAATGAAATTTTGGACAGTTTTTTGAATTTTATTTAAAAAAAAAACCAAAAATATTTTTACCATCCATTTTTTTATGGTGTTTTTATTGATATCTTAAGAATACAGAAAAAACATTTTACAAAAAAATACTAAAAATTAAAATAATTAGGGGAGGGAGGGGGGCGTTTGAGAGACAGGTGTAATGGCTGTTGACATTGAGTCTTACTCTCCTGGTGGTTTGAAAAAAATATCAAAAGAAATTCTTAGTCAGTAAGGATGCTGTTATAGTCTCTTATAGCCTCTATTTCAGGGAACACAAAAACATTTTTTTTTTTTGAAAAATGGCGACAGCCTACAAATAAAAATAATTTTTTTCGTTTTTTTTTTAAATTCCTGATTTTTTTTTTAATATTAAAAAAAAGGATTAAGGATTATATAAAGATAAAGGATAAAAGATTATATAAAGAAGGTTCGTACAAAATTTCAAGTAAATCGGTTGTATAGAACTTGAGATAAAAAGTGAGTCTACCTACCTACCGGGCTAGGTACTGCGTCACTAAAGTAACTGCAGCTCTTAAAATGATTTTAATTTTTAAAAATCCATTGGAGGATATGTTCTTAAGGACCTAAACTTTAAATATATGAAAAAAAAATCGAATTTTCATAATTCTAGAGTAGAATACCCTCTTAATGGTAGAAACATATCCACGTGGCTTGGGTGGAATAACGTACGAGGTGTGTTCAAAAAGTATCGCGAATTTTGAATTTTCGCGGGTTACGTATATTCGAATTTCGAATTTTTTGTGGCGTTATGTTGGTACTCATGTCCCTCACTTATGCCGACAAACTCGGTCATTTTGAATGTTCATTTAATTGTTGACAGCTGCTTTGGTTGCATGTGTTTTGGATCGTCTTCAATTTTTACCTATTCAAACAAATGGATCAAAGAACATGTATAAAATTTTGTGTGAAAAAGGAAATTAAGTGCGCGGATGCATTCCGAATGTTGACTGTGGCATACGTAGAAGCTACCTTGGACCGAAGTAACGTTTATAGGTGGTACAAAATGTTCTCAGAAGGCCGAGAAGATGTGACAAAAATTGGCTTTAGCACCACGATAACTTCCCTGCTCACACATCGTTGCTTGTGCGCTACTTTTTGGCCAGAAGCAACACACTAATGATGTCGCAGCCACCGTATTCCCCAGATCTGGCCCCCTGTGACATTTTCTTGTTCCCTAAACTGAAGAGGCCCATGAAAGGACGACGTTACGCTTCTCTTGACGAGATAAAGACGGCATTGAAAGAGGAGCTGAAGAAGATAAAAAAAAAAAAAATGATTTTTTGAAGTGCTTCGAAGATAGGAAAAAAGGTTGGCACAAGTATATAATATCTCATGGGGATTACTTTGAAGGGGGAAATAGATATTCATGAATAAATAAATCATTTTTGAAAAAACACAAAATTCGCGATACTTTTTGAACACACCTCGTATATATATTTCAAACAGAAGTGTTTTATAGTTAGCTAGATTTATCAATAGCTGGATATTAATATATCGGGTATGTTTAGGCATTGGGTCTCCTTCATAAAATTTGCTGGAATAACGAAAATAATTTTATGCAACTACTATATGGGAGCTGGGGTATTTCGTGGACAGCTATCACATAATTTACTGATTTCAACTGGAAGTTGGAACTATTAATATTAAGAATATATATTAAAAAAAAAAATTTTTTTTTAATTTTTCTAATATCTTTCACATATTAACCGATATATTGGGAATAAAGGTAAAAAGAAGTTCGAAAATCAGCAGATTGAGTAAAAGAGGGGTTGAGTTTGGTTGATTACTGGCTAAACATGGAACTGACCTCCATTTAGCCTGGAGGCTAGAGAATGTATGGGCGAATTCATTAATTGCATACCAAAATGGCGTACCTTGAATGCAATGTGTAAAATTTTATGCCGATATCTTCAAATATGGTTTTGGTTAAGTAAATGCAACGCTCATTGTTTAATTGACCGACTCCTTTGAAATCATTCGAAACCTTACCGACTTGTGATAATTATTTTTTTCTGACCTATTTATTTAGCGGGCTATCGCTAATTTGGGGGAAGAGCGTAATTAAGATGTGATTTTACCTATATTCTCTGTGCATGAAGAAATGCCAAAAGGACTTGCTCTCAGCAAGTATTAACCAAGTCATCACTTTCGTGGTTTGTAAGGAGTATTTATTAAACTAAATAGAGATCCCGGCAACGTCCACTTTTTAAAAATTTTGTACTAAACTATTTTTCCTCTACTGCGATTATTTGTGCCGAATTACAGTTTGCAGTTGGATTAAGGGCATTTTGTAGGCATGGCCACCGATTAGCAATACATTTAACATCGATTATTTTGAAGATTATTACTTTTAAATGTTGGCCGCGGCTACATTTCAGAGGCCCAATCCGTTGTGTCCTATTTTCGATGACTCGTTCGAGCATTTCGTTTTGTTCCAAGGACTGAATCGAAGCGTAAATGTCCGCATAGACCTTAATTTTTTCATAAGTTACCGCTTGAACAGGCAGTATCTGTATCTGTAAAACTGATTTGTTTAGCTCTTTACTTCAAGCTTAGCAAACGAAATTGCAAAGATGGGTCTAGCGTTAGTTTCACAAAATAGCTTTTCACGTGTTCCTTGGATCACAGGTGTGAAGTCACTTCAATTAAATTTGGAGTTTACAGTAAATTTTGTTAGATAGATTTCAATATTTCCATTTCGATATCTAGAAAATCGCTTGCAAGCTAGTTACTCTTGACTATTCTCGTTTCGTCTAGCTACTTGTGAAAGCTGATCTCGGGGAAAGTCTCGCTAGAACTGAAAAAAAAAACGGCTTCATTTTGCTACACACTCTCCCACCTAAACACCGCGGGTGAGTTAAAAATGGATGTTTTGTTTCAATAGTCACGATCATTTCATTTTCTTTAAAATTATTTATTAAAGTTCTTAAAAGTAAAAGAATTTTAATTAAAACCAAATACCGATGCGAAGCGAAAATGGACGAGAGTTGTGTGACAACGAAATAAATTCCCTTTTCGGAATAATATAAATGGCTATCAAAGGTAATGGTGTTATTCCAGAATATGGTTGTAGTTGTTAGTGTTAGTGTCCAGGTTTCTATTATTGGACATTCGAGTTATGAGTTGCTTTTATTTGTTTAGCCATTTAACATTTGATTTAACTGTAACCTTTGTTGTAGCTAATTTCAATAGACGCATCTTCTTTGATAGCACGATGTAAGCCAGTTGCCACGGCAGTAATTATCCTATATATTTATAAGACTTTAGAACATATCTTCGAAGATTGAAAGTAATTCCAAAGGTTATATTATACTTTGGAAGTTTCCAGAGTACAGTGAACAGCGGTCACCCTACATGGCATCCCTTAGAGATAGGTTTTCAATACTTGACCTTGCCTCAATTTTATCAACGCGAAGATAGTCAGCAATTCACTTCGAACGTATGTAATTGTAGAGTGTCATATTGCAGTGTTGAGTCATCGTGTGCGGAACCATGTGGATCGCTGTGTGTAATCGACTCAACTCTCCAATCGATTGCTGGTGTGTTTGGTCAACAATTGACCAGATATTCACCATGCACCAAATCGTGAAAAAGGCCCCTGAAAAGAGGATTGACAACACCACCTCTTTGTTGATTTTAAAAACGTTTTTTGTACATCACGAAGAAGAACTGCCTTTAAGCCGCTATATCTGAATTCGGTGTCCCCGCAAAACTAATACGATTGTGTAAATGACTAGCTTTCAGACATTGCGACTTCCTATCGTGCGACTTCTTAAATGTGCTGCTGGAGAAAATAATTCGAGCTGCAAACCTGAATAGAGAAGGTATAAACTTTTACAAGAGTAAACAACAGCTGACGTACTCCGATGACATCGATATCATCGGCCATAAGAAACGCGACGTTAGTTCTGCTTTCTCCAGGTTGGACATAAAAGCGAAGCAAATGAGTCTGGTTGCGAACGAGGGCAAGACGAAATATCTCTGAAGAAATTGATCAGATTGATTGTCTATAGCCTACAGTTGCCATAAAAACTGAACGAACAGAATGAAGTGCTTGTGAGGAAAATATTTTTTTACTTCAGAAAATATCTTGGTAAAATTTCGCATTTATTAGATATTATCCAAAGCAGTACTATAATATCCTAATAAATTATTCAGATTGGAACACTATGGTGTACCTAAATCGAGTTCTTGCAAAGAGTCTTTTGCATTTGTGAAGGACCTCATAGCTTCGGTCCAACAGAAATTTGCTGTTTAGCTTCTTTCCTTATAGGTAGGTCTTATATTTGAGGTATTACAAAAAATTTAGTCTTCAGAGAAATCATTTTAATGGATGTGTTAGGAAACATTTGAGGATTTTTAATTTCTTTCCTACATATAAACTTTCTGCATTGACTTTATATTTTAATAGTGTTCTTGTTTGATTTAACCATTGCCTGCTCTAATTAAAGGCACACCTAAGAGCCAATAGCCGGTCATTAAAGTCGCTTGTACGCCTATGCCAATAAAAGTCAGCTTTAACTTCGTACGCGAGCACCAAATAGGAAATTGAGTTCAATTTGATTTCAATTCGAGACATTCAATTTTTATGCGCTATTAAATAGACTTTGTGCTTGCATTTAGCATGCGAAATAGTTTCACTTAAATTGCCACCAAAAGCACAATTTCATTTTAGCTTCAACTAATTAACAACACAATCTTTTATCTACGAATTAATTCATTCACGCGCACATTAATGTCTCCGGAGAGCGAATAAATTCGTGCCACGACCAACAGGCAAACACACACACATATACATATGTATGTATGTGGCACATGGCTAGGCAAAGGGCATTTTAGCGTCGTAAATTCTGTAAGCAATTTGTAAATTTTACCAAACATACCCCCAAGTAGCAGCACTCTCGGCGAAATTGTCGCCAAATGGCAATGGGAGACCAGGACCAGACCTGGTGCGGCGCATATTTATGAAATTACAAATCAGCTAATGTGGAATAAAGTGAGAAGAAAGTGGAGGAAAGGGGAAGTAAAGCCACCACCATTCTTAATTGTATTTTATGTATTGCGTGTGTATGTATGTGTGCGTTCAACCAGAAATATGTACGTAAATGAACACTTAACACCTGTAATGCCCCGCAGCGGCAGGGCAACTTAATGACCACAGAAA
This sequence comes from Bactrocera latifrons, assembly GCF_001853355.1. Classification (NCBI taxonomy): domain Eukaryota; kingdom Metazoa; phylum Arthropoda; class Insecta; order Diptera; family Tephritidae; genus Bactrocera; species Bactrocera latifrons. The sequence continues at coordinate 1,428,970 of NW_017534406.1, forward strand.
AGAGGCAATGTCGTTGGCTGTGAAATACACATATAAACATAGAAGTATACATATCTGTATGTATATGTAAGTTAGTAATTGGGTTAGTTTACAACACACTTATACTTACATTCTATCATTTAGGTGTACTCGAGACAGCTTATAGGCGCAGTGCTAATGCAAACCATTTGAGGTTGGGGTTATCATTAGTAGACATGGTATAAAGTCAACCGTATATTCGAGGGGCTTCAAAAGCTACTTGTTCAATATTTTTAAAACCAGATCTCATTATTGTCAATCGAAGATAGATAGATATATTTTTATTTCATGTACAATAAATATACAGGAAACAAGAAAAAAAAACAGCACTAGCTCGAGGCCATCAGCTGGTTTAAAAAAAAAATACTAATTTACATTTCGTTTATGGATTACAAATATTATACAGTAACCTTAACTAAATGAAATGAGATAGGAGAATATTTTAATTTCTTAGGAATTCGCTCAAATTTATCAACATACATATACCTTATCAAATCATATCTAGTCACAGTGATTGATTCCCACAATTGGTGAGGGACTAGAAAAATACTGTCCGTTTACCGTTTCGTCCACTTGCACTTATTATAAAAGTTCTGTTCTGGTCATCTAACGGGAAAATACAGTTCCGCAAAAATGTGTTTATAGTGATATTAAATGATAACTAACTGAATCATTACTCAGTTGGGCTCGATATTAGCAACATCCAAACGGAAAAATCGGTTACCCTAAAAAATACACATCCAACCGGTCAATTGTAAAGCTACCGGCTTGACATATAGATGATTCTACTAGAACTAAATACACATCATTTTTAGTTAAGTTGAAGTTGAAAGCTTGGCTTGATGACGAGTTTCCGAATACTGCTTCACTAAAATCAACCATCAACGATTAGTATACAAACTTTAGACGGTGAATGCATGACGGTGAATGCATTGGGCGCCTAAAAGATGTTGTTGATGACGAAAACATCAAAGAAGTACAAAAAATAATTTTGATAATTAAATTAAATAATTTTCGAGTTTACTTTTAACCAAAAATAAACAACAGTTCATGATTCGGAGCAGTGCTTGGAGATGTTCAAGCTTATTAAATACGAGTTTTTGCATCAATAGGTGACACTGAATGTAACATGGCTGCATTATTTCCCTTCTCGGCCACCGAGATCGTCTGATATCACACAGATAGATTTTTTTATGTAGGGATATGTAAAGTTTGGAGTCTTTACGGATTATTCAGTTTTCGAATGCAGACTCAACGGATGGACAACATTTGAAAGAGATAATCTTCAAAAAATAAATGCCAACGAATGTTTTTACGAATGCTAATAAACATGGAGACATTAAATTTGAATTTTTTGTGTTTTTCTAAAAAAGTAGAGAACCTTGAAATGGCTTACCGTTTATATGGTATCCCTCTGAAGCGTTCTAAGTCAGTGCTAAGTCCTTCCAAGCGTTCAGTTTTCTTTTCTTTACTAAAAATATTAGTTTGTTTCGCTGATCTGATTCTTGGTCGGATCCTAAATCAATTAAAGAAATTGCTCAGATAAAATGGAGAACTTGTAGCCATACTTTGGAAGAATACTGTTTCATGTTAGAATAATGAACTCTGGAATCGCGCACACTTTATTTCGTTGCCTAGACAACGGTTATTGAGTCCAAATGTCTCCACAAAATTAGGTGGATATGTTTCTCTTAATTCAGCGAGCTTCGAAAATTGTTGTAATCGTTTTGAACTTTCTTTTGGGTTTCATAGTATACAAAAAAAAGAGGATTTTCGTTGCTCCTACAAATCTTTCCTATAGATCGGTCTGTTTTATAGATATAGATATTTTGACAAGAATATTGCAACATACGTTGGGTTTTTATGCTCGATATTAAGATTCGTTGACATATCCGTTAGATAACGGCATCTTCTTACAGCTCTTATAAGCCGAGATCCATGATTTATATTCCTGCGGCTGGCTTTGTAGAGCATGTTTTAGCTTTGTTTTAGCTTCACGTAAATTAAAAGCTTTTATTTAATTCATTCCACGCAATTTGCTGCTGATGGCTTTTGGCCAACAACAAAAAGCACCTGACCATGGCTCGAGTGTGTAAATCATACAAATGCGTGGAAATATATAAAAATGTGAAATAAAAGTATGCATTAGAGCAACATGGCCGAGGGCGCGTGGGTCATAGTGAAAAAAGAATGAAACAACAACAAAAAGAAAAACATAAATTTATGCGCATAAATATTGAACGAGCATATGGTCGTAAGCGAAGCCCGTGTTCATGGAATTTAAATAGTCCATACAAATTGTGGCATAAGTTAGGGTTTTCGCATTTGTTTTCGTTTTTGTTGTTTACACATTTTACACATGTTGTTTGCTTGCGTTTTTTTACAACCTTTCCTTACTTCAAAGCGTGCAACAAAGAGTTGCAACGAAATTTGATTGTGAGAAGAAGGCACTTACTCTGCACAGGCACACACACATACATGCATAAATGACAGTCGTTCTGAGTGAAAATAAAACCGTGTGCATTTCCAGTGTGTGTGTGTGTGTGTGTGTGTGCGCATATAAACATAAACGTTTGTGTTGCAAGCATAAGTGTATGCTTATATTTATACCCCTGTGTTTACGGTATGCATATTTATGCTTGTCCGTGTGTGTGTCTCTACTTGCAACAGCTGTTCAACGCTATTTCGCCTTTGGTCATAATTCAAATTTGCAATTTTCTATGCAAATTTGTTGCAGATTTCCGGTGAATAATGCACAAGAAAGCACCGCCAACACCAGCAGCGGCAGCAGCAGCGCCAGCGCTTGCCGAAGGAGCCGCCGCAGCAAGTAACGCCATGTGTTGCTTTCTCCACACACACACACACACACACACACACACATACACACACAAGACACATGTGGCTGCATCAACGCTCCAGAGCGCCAAGAGTGGCTGGGTGGGTGTGTGTGTATGTGTGTGTTGCAGATTTACAGAACAGGATATTAGCATTTTGTGTTGCCGCCCATCTGGAAGCGCTCGCAAGAAAAATGTTGCACTCACACACGCGCATACATACGCAAATTCATACAAAAGCATAAGTTAGTTGCATGCGCATACATTTGTACTTTAAGTTGTTAACGAAAAGAAATTCCCAAGGATTGCATAATTTGCAGTCAAATTAAATGAAGAAAAGGCGCTGCTTCAGACATATTCGCGCAAGTTTTGAGTAGCTCATGACTTTAATTAGTTGGTTGCAAGTGCATTTTTTAAGAGTTGCACTTGGTTTTTGTGAAGGGTTGGTTGGTGGGGAAGCATGGATTCGCATATGTTTCCTTTTGCTTTGAGCAATATAATAAATTTTTACGGATGAAAAATTATAAATGTTAGTTAAAAGTCAGTGTGGGATATCAACCCGAACTCGACTTCCTGCCGCAATATAATATTTACCATTCGCGAAGAATTTTGTTGAAAATCAGCTTGTGCTCTAAGTTCCGGCGCTCGTTTTAATTCTCAGTAATAGCATATTTTAAATTTGCTCGTGTCATTAGTGTTCGCATTGTCCGTTTGCTTGAACGAATATCTTGTTTACATCTTTAATGCCATTTCCAAAGAGCCTCGTGACTACTCTATGTAGATACAGTGTTTTCTAATCATACCATCCCTGATTTCTAAGTGTCATTGGCGAACTTTTAGAAATGGTTTGGGTTTGCATCCATATAGATTTATTTTCGCCCAAGAACTGAAGCCTTGGAACAGACGATATTCGATTCCCATGTGAAGCAAACAAAAAAAAAAAAAAATATTCATGAATAACCATTATATTCACCAATATTGGTAGTCTGCTGGAATAATCGGTCCGTACTTCATTCGAAATTCACCTTGTGACATCGTGACCGTCAGTGGAGAGCGGTATAGATCGATGGGATCTCAACCTTTTATGGCCGCAATTGGAAGAAGTTGTTTTTGACATCAACTGAACAACGCTAGCACAATCGAGTGGACCAAAAGAGTATTATGGGGCGCGCAGTAAGGAAAATGGACCTCTTACTGCGTTTAGGCGGCAGTGATCGCAAAGAGGAAAATCCTCTGGGTAAAAGGCCATGTGTTGGTGCGGCACCGATGTTTAGCGGAGTCGCTAAACTTGCCAGCTTGTTAGAGCTTGGCGTGTACGACCGCAGCAGGTGGAACCATCTTCCATTAGGAATGGTACTGATACTCCTAAACAAGGAGCCCCGTGCTTTTCTAAGTGTCGCAAAGGGCTCCATAAGCTGTGGTGTCAAGAGGATGTATATCAATATTCTTCTGCCTTCCAGTGTCTGATTCGTTATATAGAAATTATTTACGGTCAGGAGGACGCACTGAGCTTTCCATTACAATTCGTTAAAAACTTTAAAAATAGGCTCATTCTGCGTCGATGTAGCGCTGTCAGCGCGATCCAAGCATCGAAGTGTCACGGATGGCATTCTCCGGAAAATCCTTGAGAGCTGAGGTGCATACTACTTGCATCACCTCTGTCGTCTCAAAATGCTTGCCTTTCATCGGCCTTTTAATACAAGGAAACAAAAAAGTCCGGGGGCCCACATCTCGGTTGTAGAGCGGCTGCGAAAGCGTTGGAATGTTAGGTAGATTTTCAGAAAAAAGGCGGTGTGAGAAGGATCGTTGTCGGCTGCGATATCTTGTCGGCACCGATTGACCCTTTGTTTGAGTCTCTTGAGGACTGCTACGTAAAACTTGGCGTTGCCGGTTTGTCCAGGAGGAACAAATTCATGGTGGACGATACCTTTAATGTCTAAAAAGATAATGAGCATCGTTTTCACTTTAAATTTGCTCGTTCTTCCGGTCTTTATCAGCCACCTCTTACCGGCTCTCCAAAAAGGTCTGGTGCCACCGAAGCACATCACGTCTTGCTAAAGCAACATCTGTGTGAGACTGCTTGTTCATATCAAACGTCTCTGTTACAGATTTACCGCTTTTATAACGGAATTTAATCGTGTACCTCTGCTCTAACGAACCCAGCATTTTCGGCATGCACCACTCACAGAAACACATCGAGCGAAAATGTTTGTCCTGGAGAGTCTCGGTGACAACTGACCAGCTGCTCGTTTTTTAGTTAGGAGCGCCCTCTACCGAATCCAGTCGGTGCGCGCACGCTCCAAAGTACAGTTGCGGCGGAAGAATATCAGTCCTAATACTTACCGGACAAATCCTGTAGCTCATCTTAATCTGGGATAAGAGTGTTGTGAGACCAAAGTTTCTTGAGAAGTTACCAACATAAATACAATGGTTAAGAGTGGACAAGTTAACTGGACAAGTAAGTGGCTAAGACGAATGCTTTAATGGTGGATCGATATCTATTCTCCAATCTTCTTACGGGCCGAGCATCTCGGTGTAAAAATTTATTAGTATTGTTTAATTATATAATCTTCCTCTCTAACTACCCATAATCCGCTCCTTTGCATCCATGTATTTAGTATATATAGTTATATATCTATATATATACTCTAACTAAACATTGTTGCGAAATCTATTAGTTGTCGAAATAAAATAGATTTCTTCCGGCACTAATGAATGCTGGTTGCATGCCAGAATAAAACGAGATGGCAATGTCAGCAGGTAAACATTTCAAAAAAAAAAAAAAAGAACTGGAAAGATAGCAAGAGTAAGGATATTAAGAAAACCAACGAGCTCGTGAACAGCAACAGCAATAAGCCGACAACCAATCACGACGGCACAACGCGAACTGACACGGAAGCGGAAATGGAACATAAACGGATGCCAGTCGGTGAGGTCGTGCGTGCCTCGCGCGCATAAAGTGAGCACACAGCACAGTCGGATATATTGACATACATACATACACGTATATATATTGTAATTTGTATGTTGGCAGTATTGAGAAATTCATTTATCGTAGCTGTAAATTTGGCTCACGAACACTGGCGCTGATAAGCCCGCAACATGGAAATGCGGCTGATTGGCCAAATGAAAGCAGTTCACTGCCACTGAAGGTCAAACTAATTGGAATATATTTATTTCAGCCCCTACAAACATACATATTTCTGTATTTATATGCATGCGGTGTAGATGCCAGCATAAGAAGGCCAACCGCGAAAAAAGTGTCCGCACACAAAACGCTGCTCTGCCGCAGCCAGCTCATCAATACGCCGATAGATGGTTATAAATTGCAATCAAGTCGATTAAGCAAGCGTTAAATCGAATATCGATTAAGGCCCAACTTGCTGCTGACACCATTTGCTTATCTTCTGCCACTTCCACTCCCTCTCTCTCTGTTATGGCGCTGTGCGCAAAACTTTTCAACTATAAAGCACTAATTTAGTAATGGAAATATTCATGAAGAAATTTCTGTGGCCAAGGTGTTAGAGTGCAAAATTGTTGCCAAGCTTGTTAATTGCCAAATGAAATGGATTTCTTATTTTATTCAATAAGGAAACTGGCATGTAGTAAGTCATGCAAAACCAGCATTTTGTAGAAACTGTTGATAACGGCTTCATAGCCACCTAAATGTTCGTTGCTTTAAATCAACCTCGTTGAAAAAGCGTTCTGCTTCTTTTTTATTCTTATCCTTATTATCCCCCAGTAGACAAGGGTTAGTAAGGCATGCCTGTCGTAAGAGGTGACTAAAATCCGTAAGCACTGTGTTATTTTTCTTGGCTTGCCTTGAAATATCAGCATAGTCTATATCAGAAATATTGAAATGATATTATGGACTTTAAATAAAATGCCTAATAAAAAGACATTTGAAGTTTAAGCGACAAATGTCATCAGTCATTGAGTTGTGGGGGCTTAACTGGTTGTAGCAAAAGCTATAAAGCCTTATCAGAGACTTTAACCTGATACCACGGGGACGAGTTAGCTTTTGGAGTTGAATCCAACCTGCTCATTGGATTTGGCCCTTTGGGGAGATTCGTGGTGGCTTTGATTTAAGCCTAAAGGCAGGTAGGGACCTAAAGTAAGGCAGAGGTTTTAGATGGGCCTCGTACCCGACCAAGGTGGAAAAGGTGTCCCTATTCCCCTAGACCAATTGGAAATAATTATTATCCTTATTATTATTTATCTCTTCTACTTATTTCTCTTTCGTTTTTAATTCCTAAAACTTCTCACTTGTTTCATTTCAATTCGGACTGACTCTACTTAATTCTCTTCTTCATGCTGGACACTTGCTGCCTCAAGACTGTGCAGGCCGATCAGAGGATTCCAAGTGCATAGTACATATACTTGTACTTTACAATACTGTTTTTAATTATAGTTGCTATTATGTTAGACTTTTATAGTGATCACATGTTTGGACAAAAATACGAACAAGTCACACTTTCGTAAATATTTTGTTTTTTCCTGAAGTTAAATAAAGTTTACTTATTAGCAATTCTTCACATCGACACGGCCATTATTGTATAAATACTCTCTAAAATACCCGTGCTCCATAAAAAACTGCGTCAAGTAGAGATCTGTTTCTCCATGTTTCCCAACTAACCATGCTTGCTTTTAATTAGCCTGTGGGTCCATCTCCCCGTTGTAGCTGCATCCCATCGTCTTTGAAATTCATTGAAGCTTGTTTGTCTCTTACCTCTCCGCTCTTCCGTTTTTAACGTCAATAGTGGTTTCTGCGCTGTATTTCTTTGCTAGCCTTTGCCTTGCTAGCTATGTCAGTAAGCTTCTTAATTGTATCAGTGGTTGATCTCTGTGTGCGGAATCCATAATGGTTGTCGAACTTTCTTCTCTTCGTTTTCTAAATGCAGCTCTAAACGTGCACAGATTATCTGCTCTAGTATCTTGCCAGTCGTATTCAGCATACAGAGTGGGCAATATGGGCTGGGCTCTCCAGCTGGTTTATTTGACTTCTGCAACAAGATCAGTCTCTACTTTCTCCAATTTTTCCGGGATACAGCTTTTTGTAAGCACCGCGTTATTAATTTAGTAAATGGTCTCGCATTGTGCTTAATGGTAATCTTCAAGAGGCCCTATTTAGGATACCATCCACGCCTTGTGCTTTGGCATTGCCAAATATTTCTGCCGTTTCTATCGTTTTTATTACCTCCACATTAGTAACTATGTATACCGTTTCAACAGATTCTTCCAAGCTGTTCGATTCTTTAGGGGCAGTACAGGGAATAGAGTTTCCACAACGGTTTCCAATAGCGGTAATATATCACCGCTGAAAGAAACTATGTAATGGATCTGTCTATATCGGCATAGGTCGTCACACTGGCAAACCCAAAGTGGCAAAGACTGGCAATTTATACAGAGTATAAACTCACTTTAAGGAGACCATAAAGAAACGGAACAAGAAGCGGACCTTTTACTTTGTACGTCAATAAAAATTCGTTTTGTGCATCAAACAGCCTTGGATATACAGTCCAAAAATTAGAAATATGTTAATTGAAATTATTTGAATACACGCTCAGCTAAGAAAGTTCCACTTCTGAGACTGTCTACAAGATCTTCAAAATTTTAATAAAGTATAGTGGTCTAATGAAAACGAAAATTCATATTCATTTGGATCTGAATATATATTATATGCAAGAAGCTCAAGAAATACTGCCTTTGATTCTGTACACACCCCAAAAAACATGACAAACATTGTGGAGGCAATGTTTTTCAGCATCAAAATTTAAATCATAAAAGTTGCATCTGCTTCCCTTTGTAGACGTAAATTTACTCCAAAATATGTGTTTAAGGCTATCAAAACAGGAACTAAACTACAAGTCATATGTAAGTTTTTTGTTGTACTGCTATGGTAAAGCTTCATTTACGTACGTGTTATTTGCGCACGTGTTTAACGAGTACATTTCTTTTATAGATTTGCGATTTTGATTTGTTTTTGTAGTTGTTTTCTTCCCTTTTCCATTACTTTTTGTACCCAAAGTTGTAAAAAATTTCGCTGATTGCTTATTTGCACACACCCGCCGGTTGCAAGCTAGATTCGAGCAGCACGCCGCGTTTAGACGAGGCTCAAGCTTTACACCTACTCGCAAAGGTATTTCAGCAAATAATGGCAACGCTTTATTAGGCATAAAATTCAGCCCAATCACTTCAGGTGATGCAAAGCTTTAAGTGTTTTTGCGAGAACTTTACTTCTGTGCCGCTCACGTCCCGCGGGCTGCCAGCCGGCTTAACGAATCACTAAATCGCTTAGATGTTTAGATAATTCAAAGATAAATCAAATTACGGTATTTTCGCTGGTGAAACTTTTACATTACACACGCACTCGCTCGCCTAACTGGATATGTTTGCACACGCACGCTTGAGTATGCTCGAGTACACCTGTGCGTATGCTTGCCATATGTGCTCAAAGCAAGAGGGTAGCAAGAGAGTGCAAATAAGACATCGTTAATTTTATTGATACGAGTACCGCTTGAATGTTAAAGCAAATTGCACCTTGATTGACTGACAAGCTGTGTATTTAAATGCCGAATTGCTCTTTACAGTGAGGGTACTCTTGCATACCTACTTAAATTCGAGTACCGACATATGGGTATGTATTTAAGTAGTATTGGCTTTATGGTTAGGAGTTAAAGACAGGCTGTGTATTTTAGAGTAAATGCCGTAATAAAAAAGTATTATGAAAGCAGAAATCCTTGCCAGATAGGCAGCTCGAAGTTAAAATGCTCTACAGCACTTTCTTTTTAACCGAAACAGATTCATTAATATGTATATAAGATAGCCGAGGTAATAGCCACAAATATGGGCTTTAAGCATCTGCCGAATTCGTTTATCAGCTTACTCTTGGATAAAAAGTGGGCTTATCAGAGAAATCATAAAAATAATCGGCCAGTAATATTTCAGCTTTGAGCAGCGAGTGGTTCTAACAGTACTGTAGTCATGTAATACCGTTTATCGGAGAATTAGCACAGAGTACTCAGATTTGAGACAGAGTAGAAACACGCACGATAGTTGGGTCTACGTATTTAGAACGGAGTTCTACTATCAGTTCTATGTCCGACCAAAAAGTCGGTTAGATTCTTTCAAATAAATTGGAGAATGTTTTTGCTGATGGAAAGTTTTTTGCAATAAGCTCTTTACTATTTGGCTAATTTATATTACAGACTTCTACATATGAAGATATATTGTGTTTCTTAAGATTGGTATAAGCAAAAGCATTTGCTTGATGTGCATATATATAAAGAAATTCCATGAATTAATAAACATTGGTTGCATCGAAGCTATAATACCCTTCACAGTAAAATTTCTTTAAGCAACTAAATAAATCTGAAATCTAAGTCTGAAAACAATATGAACAAAAAACGTTTTGCTCGTTAGAATCGTCCTGTAAGTTCAACAATTGAGCGTCTAGTTGAAAAATTTGAATCCACAGGCATATTACAAAATGTTCTCGTGCCAATGAGATAAAGAAGTGGCCCTAGTGACAAGAATATTTCTGCCGCTAGCGCATCAAATGAGAAAGACTCAAATCAGTATCACACACGTCGTTTTGAAGACTTGAATATCTCTGTGACGTCCTTACAAGATCAAATTTACGCAAGAACTGAAGCCGCTTGACCGTCAGTATCGTCGTATGTTCGTGAATTGGGCTGAGCATCAACTTGAAAATGATCCGGATTTTCATCGAAAAATCATCTTCAGCGAATAGGCTTATTTCCAGCTGAATGGTTTCGTCAATACGCAAAATATGCGTTATTGGTCAGACAACAATCAAGTCACCATTGCAACCGAAAAAATTACGGTTTGGTGCGGTTTATGAGGCGTATTTCTTCCGTGACGATCAAGATCGGTACGTTACTCCGAATGGGAATCGCTCCCGCTGAACGATAAACGAATATTTTTGCGCCTAATTGAATGACTTAGACAATATGTGGTTAAGACAAGGCAGCGCCAATGTAACAATCGATTTATTGATAACCAAGTTTGGTGGACGAGTTATCACACGAAATTGCCCAGTCAATTGGCCGCGGTCGGTCGAGCGATTTGAAGCTGTTAGACTATTACCTGTGCAGCTACGTTAAGTCTATGGTCTTTGCCAAACAGCCAGCGCCGATTGATGAACTTCGTACGAATATCGAACGTGAAATTGCAGCAGAACATCGTCGAAAATTGAGCTGAGCGTCTGGGCTTCTGCAAGCGTACCTGTGGTGGTCATGCTGCTCTTGTTTTCTTAAGGGGGTATTCTACTCTAGAATTGGGAAAATTCCGATCTTTTTTCATATATTTAAAGTTTAGACCCTTAAGAACATATCCTCCAAAGGATTTTTAAGAATTAAAATTATTTTAAGAGCTACAGTTACTTAAGAGACGCAGTGCCTAGCGTACTAATAAATGACTTAGACTGCCTGAAATTTGATTTCACTTTTTTAAACTACTTTTTTCCACACTGTACCGGCATTATCTAAAGTTCTATACAACCGATTTACTTGCAATTTTGTGTGAACCTTCTTTAAATAATTCTTTATCGTTCCTACCAGCATCGTGCCATAATTTTTGTTTTTAATATTTTTAAAAAAATCAGGAATATCAAAAAAGAAAAAATTATTTTTATTTTCAGGCGGTCGCCATGTTTCAAAAAAAAATTTTTTCGTGTTCCCTGAGGTAGGGCATAACAGCATCCTTACTGATTAAGAATGTCTTTTAATTTTTCTCAGACCACCAGGAGAGTCAGGATCAATGTGACCAGGATGCGCCATTTTTTTTACACCTGTCTCTCCCCCCTCTAATTATTTTAATTTTTAATATTTTTTTGTAAAAATTTAGTATATTATCTTCCCCGATGTGAGCGGGGAAAGAGTGCCCCTCTGGCTAGTTGGTTGGCTTTGCAAACGAGTCTGATGACACTTCAGACACTTCTTCACTAGCTTTGAGTTAGCGAGCTGCTGCCATCTAAATAGCAACCACTTCTGCCAGAAAAGCACTATAGTGGCCTGGTAGCCTAATGCAAAAATTTCCGAAGAGCTTCGTACAGAAAATTTCCACTAACTTAGCCTCCTAGCTTCTACCCATCCTACAGATTTGCGTCTCTTGTCTAATCACTTCTCCCCATCCATAAGCACTCAACTAATTTGTAAATACTTGATGAAAATTCGATAACTTTCTGGAAGTTATTTTGGACTTTCGAATAATTGTTTGAAGAAAATAATAATAATATGTGATCGCTTGATAACGTTTCAATTTTACTCGTTTCGCATATCGGCCAGAAGCGGAGAGAGAGCCGGAATCAAACCACTTCACTTCTACAGGGTCCTGTCTGGTCCCAAAGGTTTTGTTAGCAATGAGATAATGAACGAAAATGACAAAAGTGGTGTACGGCTGTCACCTGACTTCACGGTATAAGACACCGGAAGGGAATGATACCTCATGTGAGGTCACAGAGTCGTTTAAAAGTTCCGGCAAGCACTGGCGTAACGGAACTCTATTTGTTTTCGCAAAGAACCAAAAACCAAAACTGGTCTATGCATAGCTCATTGTCATAGAAGACTAACCTAACTTAACTTCTGTTTTAAGCGGTTGCATTACATGCGAAAGTTGTCAATGGAAACACCGGACCATTTTCTACATGACTGTCCGAATTTCGCTACCCTGAAGCTGAAACAGATTGGATGTCATGCATTTACAAATCTGGGTGAATTGGCTGAAATCGAAACCGTCAATACGGCTTTTTGACTATATTTCGAAGAGTTATTTAAAAGACAGAGGATCGATGTTTCGTGAAAATTACACGAGTTTTATATCCCTCTAAAAACGGTGATGTAATTGCAGCCATATAAAATGTATTTATTTTCGATTTGATTTAAAACACCCAGAACGACATTCTCACCACAAATGCAACCATAAGTGTTCAAACAAGCGGGTACAGTTGCGTGAAGCTGTTACTTAACATTGCAAATTACGCAAAAAGTTGCGAACGCCGCATTGGCTCATTAGGTGAACAAATAAAAAGTGGTTAACGCTTGAGGGGTGGCAAAATGAGAGGAGTCAAGCATGCAAAGCGAGCAAGCAAATTTGCCTACACGCACACTTAGCCGCCAATTGAACGCACTTCGAATGCGATTAAGAATGAGTGGAAATTGTTTTTGTAATTGCCACATTCGACTTCGTGTGTGTGTGTGTGTATGTACGTATTTGCACTTGCGTTAGGAAACTGATGCCGAATTCACTTAAAGCAAAATCAAAATCAATAAAACGCATAAAGACTCACGTGAACACGCTGATTTGCACACATAGACACAAACATTTCACACAAACGTGCATATGTGTGTGTGTGCAAAATTTCTATATGACTGCTTGTGCAAGCTTCATTGCTGGGATCGCTGCTCGTACAACAGCAACAGGAGCAGCACATATTGCACATTAGTTAAATCAATTTTGCCCTTCACCCCTCTGGCAGCAATGAGGCGTTGTTGTCAGTTGCGTTGAAGTGAATGGCATAGATAGCAAACATAATTGCATTATTGGCTCAAAATTTTCGCAAACAGCTGATGGCCGGCAGATGTGCGTATTCTCGCATGCATAACCATGAAGATAAGCACACGGGCGAGCGTGTGTGCGTTTGGGTATTAGTGTTCAAAAAATTGTAGACTTTTCGATTTCAGAATTTTCGGGACTTTGTTATAACAGTAACAGGATCTCGAAATGAGTTTCGATATTAACACAATGAAGAGCGACATTGAGCGCAATCATTAGCTCCATCAAAATCGAAAAAACACCTCTACGGGTCTCGCGAGAAGAGACGCAGTTGGAGACAGTGTCGCAGCTAGACCGAATCGCAGTGGCACTGTCTACTCTAAAAGGAAAATACCATTGGAGATGTAAACGTACCAATGAACAGAGTTCTCAGCGCTGGCTTTTCCAGCTTAAAAAAGGAGCGGGAGAGTTTGGTCTTGCGATAAACAAGGTCAAGAAGAAATACCAGCAGGCCACATACTTAGAAAAATTTCTCGTATTTTGGGGTCTACCTTGTTGTTGGCAGCTATAAATAGAAAAAGAAAATGCATTGTTAATCTCAGAACCTGCATAAATACCACTAGTAATCTGACCTCGGAGCTCAAGCACAGAGTAACTCTTTTAAACAAGTGCTACTTTAGGATTCGCGCAAATGAGAAACAGATTCCTCTTTCGATTAACAAAAATACCGCTCTATAAGTCTCTTATCATACTTATCCAATACCCTGCGTTGAAAAATGGCCGATGGCGAACTGAGATTAGAAAGCACTTGCAGCATTCAAGAGAATCGACCAAACCATGGTTAGTAGTGTCAAAGACGAAAAAATGAAGATTAGATTAGGTTAGGTCTAAACGGTCCTCAGGTCTTGATGGTCAGAGCGGAGAGATATGCAAAAGCTTGTGGAAGTTCATTCCGCAAATACCTGAAGGCCATTTATAATAAGTGCATCTGGGAGGTATATTTTTCACGCGATTGGAAAAGTGCAAAGGGTGCTCCTCTCCTGAGGTCCCCTAATAAGATCAAGAGTGATCTTCTTCTTGCCAGGGCATCAGTCTTCTTCCAGTACTTGGAAAAGTGCTGGAAAGAGCTATGGTGAAACGGCTTCAGGAGCTAAGGCTAGTTTTGTGGTTCAGTAAAGGACGCAGTATGGAGCATGCATGGTGTTATGTTCAGAGTGTTGTTAGGAAGAATGTCAACAAATATATCCTTGGCATATCTGGGTGACTATGTGTGAAAGAATGTGTTTCACAACGCATTTTGCGAAGTGATTGGAGTCTCGGACGTCTTGTCGGGGTTCCACAAACTCATTTCCATACAGCGTTGTATGATATTAACCTGTTTGCCTGTATGTCGCCTCTTCTCAGCGTATGCTATTCAGGTTTTGTTAGGTGCACCTTCTCTTAATCCGATTGTCATACAGCGTGATGTTGCATTCAGGTTAAGAAGGAGCTTGAGTGCGTCATTGCTGCGGATTTCCGATGATGATGTAGAAACGGAAGGATATCTAGGGAGAGCAGGAGGATTCTAGATGATAAGGTGAGTCCTAACGGTCGAGTGACTTACGAGTACATCCGGATCGTTAGGTTTCTTGTGGGACTTAAGATTCTGTCTGAGTAAGGGGTTTCTGCCTATGGGGCATGTATCTCTTAATGTATAGGTCTGGGTATTTGTGTGGTCGCGGGTCGAAGATTGGGTCATATTATTTCAGAATGTCCGATGTACTTGAACATCAGGAATCTGGGTGGCATGCGGAACAGCTGAACTGATAGACGTTCAGATGTTAGGGGTATGATCTCTTTGTCGTCAGCCGCCACGCTAAACACACTAGATGCTTTATACATACTATTTATGCGACCTAGTCACTCAGTTTTTGAGATATCGATCTTACACAAGTCGTTTTCTCTTTAAAAGCTTCTAATTTCAAAACCGCCGACGTTATCGGACTATTTTTGAATTTGTCAAACTTTGTGGCTAAAATGAAATAGTAGACCATTGGCCGATGTTAAAGGAAGGCATCTGTTAAGAGTTGGTAGCTTTGGTACAGCCAAATTTATTTCAATAAACAAATATTCGTCGCCTTAATTTGATAATATTGAAAATCACAAAATCCCGAAACATAAAAAATTTCGGTATCATTATCCCGAAATTTCGGGACTGATATACCCAGCATATGTATGTGTATATTTATAGCAGCTAGTTGTTGCTTTTATGCTTTTACAAATGTAAACTTTTTTCAGGCTGTGGAGCTGGTAGTTGAAAATTCATTGGGCTCTGAGCATTTTGTTTACCAGAGAGCCGAAGCTGCAGAGATTTGCCCAGTATTTGAGCTAATAATGCATTCAACAAATCCAACGGAGGCACTTCGTAAGCAAATATGCAACACAAGCATTGAATACTATACAACAACACACACACACAAACTCAAACACTGGCACACACACATTTATACGGCGATGGTGGCCTAGAAGACAAAGCACAAATTGTTGGCAAATAATTTAAAATCAATTTCGTATACTGAATGCTTAAGTACGACTTTGCTTTGACGTGTGCGGAAGCGGCCGGCCGGCAAATGAAGGATTAAAACGGCAGCCCAGCACGACATGAATGGCCAAAAGTTATCGGAGTAAAGTGTTGCAAAAATAAACACTCAAATAAGATGGTTGCGTTTGCACATTTGAATGGATTCAATCAAGTAGCATTGATTGGCGCTTGACCGAGAGCTGCTTGTCTTTCCACAAGCATAAATACACAATGCCTTGTATGTGTGTGTGCACGTGCGTGTGTTCGTGTGTTTTTGTGTAGAATGCACGCCTTTATGCTCTCATTTCGATTTGCATATTGTATTTTCAAAATTTCATTGATATGCAGATAAACACAGAAATAGCCAAAGCTAATGAAATTGCCAAGACAAACACATGTACGTATATACACACTCATACATATGTATCGTATATGTGTGGGCTTATGACGTTGATACTGTATTGTGGCCATACGTTTGGTTGTGATATTACGGCTCGCTCAAATATTGAATGTACGAATTTCATATTTAAATATAATCAACGAAACTATTCCAAGCAGAAATATATATCTAGATATATATTATATATACATATAGTATATATACATAGAAATTATAAATTATATATGTCTACCAAATAGCAAGTAGTGAGAAGTTATGCTGCTGATCTTAGCTTTCACACACCTCGACTGCAATTTAATATGCAGTTATTTTGGTAAAATCTTCACAGGGTTACCATATTTCAGTAATTTACTGTCATTAATGCATGACTCTAATTGTTGGCATAATTTGACTTAGCATTACTAAGCACTTCAAAGCATTTTGCAAGCTCCAAATTTACGATTCCTTTTAGCACAAATAATAATATTTAGATAATTATGTTGCCGTTGTAGGAGAGCCTCATGAGCATGTCACTGCACCTTGATATAAAATCAAATCCATATAAGAAACAGCCGAATTTGATGTTATTTGAAACGAAGCTTGAGAGCGTTCAACGGGCGGCGCTCATCACCATGTGTGGTGCACTAGGGTCCACTGCAACACCACTATATGTTATTTCCCATTTAGTGTCTATAGATATTGCCTGAAAGTAAATGGCCGCGAAAGTTGCTATCATGGACAGAGAATCAGGCTTTCTAAATGGACACATGCTTCGCCTTTATACCTGATCTTCCCGGTCATGGATGTTAGAGGAGTAGAGCAGTAAGATTCCTTGCGGGTACGCCAATTGGTGGAGGGATGTATTGTCCACAACTTCCTGACTATTGCAATGTTTTTCAAGCCAAGTTGCCGTCATTAAGGTAGTTGTAGCTTCAGAGATGTTGAGCTCACTAACTGTGCGTTCAAGTCTGGGTAAGGAGTGTCTAACCTCGTTATCAATGGCATCGAGTAACTATGTGATAAGAATATAATGAGTGAGGGGCTACAGCGGAATCTAACACAACTGTTAAGCTGATGGTCCCGCAATCAGTAGAATGGGAGCGTTTCGATTGGGAAATTTGGTCAGAGGTGAGCTGCCATTGGTTCATAAGATCATTTTGGCCTAATATCGATGGTAAGATATCCAGGAAGCTCTATTCCCGCCATATGGCTAACCTCTCTCTTGTTGTGGGAGGTCTAACCGATAATTGCCTTAACGGCGCTTATTCTTTAAGATTGATATCCTTACCGCCATACCAGCTACAGATGCTGTATGGAAAAGAAGACGAGGTGAAAACATCTCAACACTTCCTTATTGATTAACCCGCGTATGCGAGAGCAAGATTTAAACACTTGGTGCTCAAACTTTCAGATATACCACTGAACTGAGGAAAATAAATTCAATGCATGAGAAAATTGTATGGCTTCAAAGCATTTTGCTAACTTACATGAAAGATCGAATAAAAAAATTATATTTTTATGGATTTATAAAGCACTGCATTTAGTTCAAGTGCGATCACTGAATCAGCCATGAATACTAACATAACCTTTAAGTTGAATTTGATGATCACAATTTTGAGTTATTTTCGACCAGTTTAGGTATGATGAGTTACGATGTGTTAAATTTTGGAGGGAGGTGAGTTATTGTGAGTTATTGTATGGTTGAGATCTGTTGTGTAAATTTATTTATTGTCTAGATAAAGCTTAAGTCTGGTGTGTTAGATGCGGTGAATTTTGGAGTGGCGAGTTGCTGTCACATAAAATAGCAGTAGTATATAGATAGCTGTGTGGAGCTTCTTTTCGAGGTAAATTTATCTACCGATGAATCAAGGCTCGACTTAAGTGGAGCGCGAAATCTTAAAAATGTCTTTTGCCAACTTCCTAACTTGAGATTGCTAGCTAGGACTATTTTAATACCCAATCGGCTCAAAAACTCTTACTTCTCATTCTATCAATTTAACATTGGTGCAAGTATCGCAGGGCCGGGTATGAAACCTTTTGTACCTATGAGACGCTTTGCGACCATTTTCCAAGCAAAAGGCTTTGTTTTAAGTTGGTGTGTAGAGATGAACCTCCAAAGCAAGTATCACAATATACGTATCCTCATACTTAGATATCAAACTGTACTTAAATCATTCTCGGCTTACGAGATTTCATCGCTATTGGTGTGGGAGTGTATAGAACGACTGAACTGTCTAGCGGTTCGCAAGGTCAGAAAGGTTAACTTAGAATGAACTGAATGAATGACAAGCAACCCCGCTCTGCAGCTGCTTCCAGGATGAAGGAACCGGAACTCTGCATTGCGGTTAATCTGCGGACCATAGCGGAGCTTCTTCGCAAGAAAGCGAAAGCGGACAGGAAAAAGTACTGGCAACAATTCACAAGCATGCGCCAGGCAACTTGTCAATGGATTGTTAAAAGCTTAATAGCTTTAAATGCATAACGATACTCAGCAAATCTGAAGGAAAAATGTACGACTGATGTGTTAAGAGATCTGTGCGGACTGTGTAACAATAGATTTTAGCTTCTTCAACATTTGTTGTGAAGACTCACGACAGATCTGGATCTTTTCTATATTACAAAAAAAAAAAAAAAAAAAAAAAAAAAAAAAAAAAAAAAAAATTAATGTTTGGCAAAAATAATCTGGCATCCCTAGTGGTATTAGCGTCTATGAATTCGAATAATTATTGATTTGTGTCTAAGTAAATAATACATTGTATCCTATAGAATATACCATATATTTATAAGCAATGTAAATAACAGTTGTCTTAAGTGTATATGGTAGTAGACATATTGCTTTATGGCAATATGATGCCAACAAAGTTGCGCTGCGCTCTTTTATTTCATTGTATTTATTTGCGTAAAATTTTATATAATTTATTATTGTAATTAAATGACATTACCCATAATTGCAAATGTTGTAAATCTGTATATTTGTTCTGTAACAACCAGCATTACTTTGTTTTAAACAGATTAAACGCAAAATAATTAAGCATAATTATGAATACAGGGTGTCGAATAAATATTAGAAATATACGTTAGAGGATATTTGCGTTTTTTTTGTGATAGAGATTTCAGAAATATACTGTAAATCACTGTCATTCTAGCTGTCACTCCGTAAGTAAGCTCATTTATTTGACATTTATGTGAAGTATGCTGCGACAAAACGTCATAAAAGCTTTTCAGCCTTTGAAGTATAAAATAACACTATTTAAGTTGTGAAAAATGATGTTGTGGGACCTTACTCATTTTTGTCACTTACAATATTAAGAACAAAGCCATCCAAAATATTCGCGAACAAATGGATTGATTGTGAATTGAAGCCTGATGTGGCACACTATATGCTTAAATTGAACTAAAGAAATGCCTTCCACAATAAATATCAATTCTCTGCGGAAATTTCTACAAATAAGTTGTAAGTATATATAATAAATTGGAATAATAATACTGCACAATTTAATGTTTATCCGTGCTGATGTTTAGCAAAATTACGGAATCATTACTGGCAATTAAAGAGGACAATCAAAAAAATAAGTAATATTGTTTCCTTATATATACCTGCCTTTGGAATAATGTGTGGAAATTTAAATTATTAGATAAAGTATGCAACTGAAGTACGCTGCAGTGGTATTAGCTTGTATGACACCGATTGACTAATCCAGGGAGACTAATTCGACCGAATATACAACTTATCAGAGACGTCTACAGCAACAGAAAAATAGGAGAAAATCAAAAGCATTTCAATGTGGCAGCAGCGCTGGCAACATTCATGCAAAGGACGATGTACCTACACACTGATCCCGGACAAATATTCGTGAAGAGGTAGACAACGTGGAGACCTGTCTTCTTTGCCCAAATGCTCAGTGACCATGGTGCTTCAGAAGTTACTTATACAAATATCGTCATGACTTTAGGGTATATTATCCGACGTGCACAGAGTGTGTAGAATACTCTGAACACATATTCTATCATTGACCTCGTTTTTCAAGTTTAAGAGAAAAGCTGAAACCCCTACTTGGAGGTAGTCTCACTTATGTGCGAGTACACTGCAAAATTCAGAACTGTCGGCGAAGCGGTAGCATTATTTACGATAAGATTGAAATATTTACAACAGATTTGGCGTCAGTCAGTCCATACAACATATGTCTTCTTAGTACAGTTGTCTCCTGAGAGAGACTAGGGATGGGAGAACGTTAGGTTCTTAAAGTCCCACACTCTAGCTTTCGAAGATTCCTCCTACTATAAAAAACTGTACCTGAAGTTCGAAGATGGGCAAAGTGGAGTACGTAGACTTCTGGCAAAGGACTCTGGTTTATTTCGATATAATTCTCTAAATTCTACCTATAAACTACTTACGGTTAGATTCATATCCTCGCAACAGAAGTTAAGGCAAATCTTGTCGGATGCAATTTGTATAAGCTCTATGGAAGAAAGAGAGACGAAAGCAAGCCAAGTAGCATCCTGCGTTACCCATCGTTTCAGGATTAGCCCTATAATCCAACTTAACAATGTCTTCGTGTTTGAATGGAATAAAAAAAAAAATATATATTTATTTCTAAAAAAAGTGTAT
This sequence comes from Bactrocera latifrons, assembly GCF_001853355.1. NCBI lineage: Eukaryota > Metazoa > Arthropoda > Insecta > Diptera > Tephritidae > Bactrocera > Bactrocera latifrons. The sequence goes on from NW_017534406.1 coordinate 1,449,885, forward strand.
TACCAGGAAAAATCAATACTAATGAAAGTAGAGTTCATGTAATTGTAACGCAATCCCCACAAATGATTACCATGGTTTCTTCGAACTTCCCGCATATTGGGTTATACTATATAAGAAAATTGCTGATTTAAGTAAAGCACATATATAATAGGTTGTCAAAAACGGCTTGCGGTAATTTTTTTGAGTTTTCAATTGTTCATAAAAAAAAAAAACATGCTCTTCACCGATGCTACGGCTGCTACTATGTCGGTCTCTTTCGACCAATTCAGCGATTTTATCGCAATTTTCGACGACAGGCCTTCCGGAGCGTGGCTCATCTTCGACCACCTCTACACAAGAACGAAAACGTTGAAACCATCGTTGTGCGGTGGAAAGGGAAACTGTATCGGGTCCATAAACTGCACAAATTTTATTGACGGCTTGAGATGCATTTTTGCTTTTATCGTAGTAGTACTGTAAAATATGCCGTATTTTCTCTTTATTTTGCTCCATGTTTGCGACGCTATAACTCACGAACGACTTAAAAGAAACGACAATCTATCAAACACGTGTTAGCGCGTGAAATGAGCTTTCCAAAAGGGTATAGCATGACCCGATGCGACGTATAAAACTAATAAAACTAGAACTACGCGCTCTCAGCGTCAACTAGCGAAAATACCGCAAGACATTTTTGACAACCAATATTTCGGTTACAAATTTTTGATTCTAGTCAATTTGGTGCAATTTTTCAAAAGTAAAATTTGAATCCAACTTAAAAGCTGCTCAAAGTCGACAAATATGAGGTACTCTCTCCACACTTCATCCCCTTCGATTTCAAAACTGTTTTCTATAATTATGTTTTCGCTTCTTGCTAATTATTATATATGCATACATAAAAGCATATAATTGAAAATATAACGATTTTTAAAACAACCAAACAATTGGTGCCTGAATGTTACTCATACGCTCTGTAGACGTAATGAATTTATCTCCAGGGCGTATGAGTAAAACCATGCTTTAGCTGTAAAACTTATTTAATTAGAAGTTCAAATAAATTTTTGCTACAAAACAACACTACTAAAAGAAAGTCTCCTTAGGAAGTAACTGTAGAACACATTCCTCCACAGGCTCAAGATAGCAAAAGTTGAATAAACAGCACAAGTCGTGCATCTTAACTCGTCAGCTGACAGCATTGTCCACTCACTGTGCTCTTTACACTTAACCCAATGCATGCTCAGGCATATTTGTGTGCATATTTATGCAATTGATTTGTATTCAAAGTCCGGCGCGTTGGCATGCGATCGATGTGCGCTATCAAAACTGATAGCCGGAAATGAGTGTCCTGCGAACTTTGCTCACATTTCTTTCGAAGAGCTCTGTGTGTGCTGCCTGCCTGACTGCCATTCAATAAATATGTGAGCAGTCACGAGTAGTTTGATTTGCGAGTATATGTGTATGCGCATGTGTGAAAGTATGTGAGTGAGTGTGTTTGTGCGCGTTAATGCACTTGATGGAATTTCAATTCCTTTATGCTGGTTGTGCAACGAAAAACCCAGCAATGTTCCGCCTTTTTTCTAATATTTTTTAGCCTTTCAACACATAGCTGATACACGTGCTATGAGTGGATGTGTGTGTGTGTGTGTGTGTGCGTGAGTGTTGGTCTGGATTGTTTGCATATGCAGCGAGCGTTTGGCTGCAGCATTGCAGTTGTATTGCATAAAGCTTAAAGCTTGAGTGAGTGTTTGCCCAGCAATCAAAGGCAACTGCCTCGTAGCCTTTTCATGTTTGCATATTTTTCTTAATATTTGGAATTCCAGTCAAAGAACAGCAGCTGAAGTGCTGAGTCCTTTACGTCGTCGTGTCCTATTCGTAAGTCAAGCGCACTTGTCATAGGCAGCAATTTAAATTTATTGCATTCCATATCAGTTGACTTGCGAGGTTTGCTTTTTTTTTGTGGAATTTCAGTCCAAGCTTACAATGAAATATTTAAGTTAGAGTTTAGGGTTATTAAATTGTCTATGCAGTTAATTGTAGAAGGTAAATAACTAAATACCAAGTGACTTTAGTTTGGACTAAATTTATTTTATTTGTTGGACATTTACTTACGGATACATATGATAGTTTTTACCAAAAATTCAGTAAAGTATATCAGAGGCATTTAACAAACTTGTTAGGGTTGCAAATTATGAGTTTATGATAAAATTTCTAACCTCAAATCACATATGGGATCCGTACGATTATCGGATTATGCCGGTTTGTTTGAATTTCCCAATCGTCAAGTCTCTAAAGCAATTACTGTAAACTAAAAAGAAATATTTCTTTACAAAAGTAGCCTGAAACCATAAAAACCCAGTAAGTCGAATTTCTGACCTTCAGTTAACTGCAATTTTCACAAAAAAAAAAAAAAAAAAAAAAAAAAAAAAAAAAAAAAAAAAAAATAAAAAAAAAAAAATAAAAAATAAAAATAAAAGAAAACTCAAAGGTGTCTTCAAAAGTACTTCAATACGCTGCTAATCATAAAACTAAGGACACTGGCTTCGAACTTCGGTGGTAAATTTTAATAATTTCGACTCGTTGTTGGATCGTACATCTTTCCATCTTGTAATGGAAAACCTTATCGAACAGAAATGACAAAAGAACGGTAGAAAAATCCCCCATTCAGTAGTGCCCTATTAAAAACCCATAACATGAGAAAACGAGCAGCAAAATAATTCTTAACTCGGATAAACGTTCGATAGTAGCCAGTACAAACATTTTTTTAACAGTCAATCATTTCATAGGTCCATTTTGTTTGGGTATAAAGATCTTCTTCCAAATTTTGATCGATCAGTTTTTATGGTAGCTAAATGCTTACTGGAATGATCTCAAAATCTTTTTCTAAGATTGTAGTGGTGTCTCAGATTATTAACTGATACCGAATTTCGTTATGATATTTCGTTAAATTAAAAAGCTTTCCTTTCCAAGGTCTGATTCCGATCATTCAGTTTGCAGGCGTTTATAAATATATATATGTATGTAATCACGATTCCGACAAATGAGGAGCTTTTTGCTGAGGAAAGAACGTTTGCGATATGTCAGGACGAAATTTCGAAAAATTAGGAACTAGTTAGCGTATATACAGATAGACAGGTGGTCATGAATAAATCGATTCAGCTCGTCGTGCTGATTATTTATATGTACATATATGTGCTTTAAAGGGTCATTGATGTTTTCTTTAAATCCGGGTGGCGTCTGGCTATGTAGACTCGTCAATCCAAAGGGCTTGAGTTTTCTAGCGAATCTTCTTGTCACCTTCGTGCAATTTCGATCTGAATGCAAGTACAGTTGAATTTTTTTTCTATCTAGAACTTCCCTAGTACCGTTCGTTAAAAAAAAGCTACAAAAGTTCTACTAATAACGTCAACAAAGATGCTTTAAACTTATATACTTTTTCTTATTTGGTTATGGAAATTATTTCTAAAGTAGAAGAAGAAGTCAATAATAATTCTTTATTGGCATAGACATCGCTTAAGTGGTTATAACCGAAGAATGGAGCTAAGTGTAGAAGTTAATCCAAGTGAGGAAAGTTCTTTGAGTGTCATTCAGTTGGGAGTGACCTGAAACGATTCCTTTATATACGGCTCAAGCAGCTCTCAACTTCGGGTCTTAGACCAAGTATCCTCTGGTAGCCAAAAAATGTCTGTTTGAAGGCGAACTGAAGTGGTAACATCCCCTTCCCAAGGTTGTGCGAAGGAGTTTTGACCCGACACGTAAAAAAAAAACACCTCAATGAAAAGAACAAAAATAATTAGAGTTTCGGAATATATGGAAAAAAGACAATAATTTCGACTCCTAGAAGTGATTCGTGGGAAGGTGAGTTTTCAAGTAAACTCTCATACCAGTATAGCTAGACATTGCGATAGGCGATAGAGACGTTATATGTTTTGAAATAGATGAAACTTTTTGATCATCTTTGAATGAAATACATATTTAGCTTTCTCAGGTTGTTTGCAAGGTACAAAGCTTATGCAAACGAGTGATTATCTTAGCCAAGTTCGGCTTTGATTAATACTTACTCCGAAATATGTTTCACAATTCTTATTTCACGCACTAAAATCAATAATGAGAATTGCATTTAAAAGAGGCTTGAGCAAATTATAATCTTTGGCTGTCAGTGCCTTAAGCGAATGGCTTTTAGTGACTGCAATGTACTCCTGGCTCGTTCAAAGATCAGATTCTTCGTCGGTATCAAAAACAGAAAAAGTCACACCAAATATTGATCAGTTGATCCGAGGAAGATGTTGAGATCCTCTGCTATCTCTCTGCTACGAACACAACTATTTCCATGTAATGTTTCTTCAATTTTTTCGTTGTATTCGTCCATGGTAAAAATCGGGAGTGACATTTGGAGGTCAAACTTCACACGAACATGTAGTTGTACCAATCTAGGGTCAGTATAAAGGAACAAGGAGGTATAAAAGAATTAGAAGGTGGAAAACAGGAAGGATTATGAACATATCATCATCTTGAACCAGCTATAGTTAAGTAAATCAGACTATATACTCCGTTGGTTAGGCTTCAATAGTCACTTTAGGATGAGGTTACCCTCTATACGTGATTGAAGAAAAGGTTTAGTCGGGGAAGATGATACAACTTCTATCTATATAGATGGAGTAGGGATGGATGTATACACCAATAATCTTGACATATTTCTATATTCTTTTTCTATTCAGCTATCAAATTCAGTCATCAGTGCAGTAATAACTGTAAGCCTTTCTAGTGTAGTATAAGGAGGGACTGGCGAAGACTTTGCATTACAAATTAAGGGGGTATTCTAGTCTAGAATTTTGAAAAATTCGATTTTTTCATATATTTATAGTTTAGACCCCTAAGAACATATCCTCCAAAGGATATTTAAAAATTAAAATTATTTTAAGAGCTACAGTTACTTAAAAAACGCAGTACCTAGCGTACTAATAAATGACTTAGACTGCCTGAAATATGACTCACTTTTTTAAACGCGTTTTTCTCGAAACTACTTTTTTCCACACGGTACCGGCATTATCTAAAGTTCTATGCAACCGATTTACTTGAAATGTTGTGTGAACCTTTTTTTTATAATCCTTTATCATTCCTACCAGCATCGTGTAAAAATTTTTGTTTTTATTATTTAAAAAGAATTCAGGAATTTCAAAAAAAAAAAAAAGCCTAAAAAAATTTCATTAATTTTCAGGTAGTCGCCATTTTTCAAAAAAATTG
>NW_017534406.1:1455132-1484970 GCF_001853355.1 Bactrocera latifrons
AAAAAAAAAAAAAAAAAAAAAAAAAAAAAAAAAAAAAAAAAAAAATCTTGTTCCCTGAAATACGGACTATAACAGCATCCTTACCGATTAAGAATTTCTTTTGATTTTGTTTTTTTTCAGATCACCAGGAGAGTCAGGATCAATGTCACCAGGATGCGCCAATTTTTTTTACACCTGTAATTTTTATTATTTTTTTGTAACATTTTTTTCTGTATTCTTAAGATATCAATAAAAAAAACACCATAAAAAATGGAGAGTAAAAATATTTTTTGGTATTTTTTTATATACAATTCGAAAACTGCCCAAAATTTGAGTTCTAGACTAGAATACCCCCTTAAAATAATAAATAAAATTTAGCTCTAGTTGGCATCGGAAAGACAGAGTGTCATCCATTTGACAGATGTTAACAAGCCACAAACCACAAAAAGAGATAGAGAAAGAGAAATAGTAGTAGTGTTTCTCTTAGGAGGGGGGAGCCATGTGTAGAAGTTCATGCAAGTGGGATTTCAGACAAGGTGACTCCCTATCGTGCGGTTTCTTCAACCTACTGCTGGATAAAACAATTCTTAATCGAGCAGGTACCATCTTCTATAAGAGTGTAAAGTTACTGTCGTACGCCGATGATATTGATATCATTGGCCTCAATAAATGACCGGGTTAGGTAGCCTAAGGTCAACGCTGCAAATTTTCTTTAATAAAACGGGAGAATTTACTGAACACCCGTCCGAAATATTTCCTGTCATCGAACACACCGCGGCTTGGCTTACCCCCACTGTTGACAGTCATAACTTCGAAGGAATATAAAATTCCGTCTATCTTGAAACCAGCATTAACACTAACAAAAACGTCAGCCTCGAAATCCTACACAGAATAACTCTTGCCAAAAGGTGCCACTTCGGACTGAGTAGGCGATTGAGAAGCAAAGTCGTCTCTCGACGAACAAAAACCAAATGCAACAAGTCACCAATCATCGTCTGTCACCATATAGCAGAAGCAGAGGCATGCACGATGATAACATCTGATGAGTCGGCATAACGAGTTTTCGAGAAAAGTTTCTGCGGAAGATTTATGGTCTCCTGCGCATCGGCAAAGGCGAGTTAGGCAAATTAAGAGACAACGGCTACGTTGGCTAGGTCATGTTGTTCGAATGAATGATAACACTCCAGCTTTGAGAGTATTCGACGCAGTACCCGTCGAGAGAGCAGAGGAAGAGGAAGCCCTCACTTGCCGACCCGGCAGAGAAGGAGCTGGCTACACCAGGAATCTCTAATTGGCGTCAAATTGCGGAAAGTAGAAACGACTGGCGCGCTGTTGTAAACTCGGCTATAACTGCGGAAGCGGTGTCCACGCCAGTAAAGGAGAATAAGTGTTTCACTTAGCGCTGAAATATGTCCACTCCACCTCGAATTGAGTTTGTGAAGCCATCGAGCGGCAATTTGTTAACCAACCTTTTAGACAATCAATATTTGAGCAGCGTGTGCAACCGTGAGTGGGAGAGCTTTCCCAACACTTTTACACTGACAGGCGTTTAGTGTGCTCAGCGCATGTTTGTATGTATTTGTAAAGGCTCAATCATGTAACTGCAAGTATGTGTGCGCGCTGGTAAGCCTCTACTTACATATATACGACATTCTAAATTGAAACATAATTGAATTGCAATGAGGCGTGTGCACGTTCCACTGAAATCTCTGTGCGGATTAAGTTGCCGGCTGTAATTGTGCTGGACGCGACACAACGTTCGCCTGCTTTGCTGGTGTGAAAAACATACATGTAACGGTATAACTGTGTATGTGTATTCGATGCAATGTGTGACGCACGTCCTCGCATATGCGCTAGCAAACGTGAGTCCGCTTGGGCGTACATTTCTTTGTGCCACACATGCCACAAGACAGTTACACGCGTGGTTAGGACCGTTCAGCAGCAATTCAATTACTTTGCAAATCTTCTGGACATAATATTTCAATTATGTAACGATTATTCTTTTACTTTTTTCAATTTTAATTATTTTAAAAGCGACGTTTTTGAGAACTAACGGTAGTGTGTTATAAAGTTGTGTGTGTTGTCAGGTGTTAAAGTATTATAAAATATGTTGCAAGTAGGAAAAGCGGAAATTAGTACACTTTTTTATTCTATTCCGCAATTTTCGGTGTTGCGCTGTTGCGCCGTTGAGGCATTCCGAACACGTAAATCACACTTAAAGCTACGTGCGCACCGCAATCAAAGTAAAGTTGCCATCAACGGATGACAAATGTGCTACGCTACGGTCCGCTTGATGACCGCAATGGCCTGTCACAGCAATAACGGCAGCGTAATGCAGCCGGCAGTACGCACACAAACACACGCGAACATATTTAAAATAACAACTGACTGTCCTTATCAGTGTGCTGTTCAGTATTCAGCAACGCACATGCGCCTGTCCTCTTCTTGTCGCAATGTGTCGAGTTTAATAACAAACAAGTAAGGGTGAGCCATGATAAGGCGGAATCTAAAATTTTGTACAAAGGGCTCTTCTACATACTTGCATTAGATACTATGGATACTTAAAAATGGTTTGAGGTTTTTGCGACCTATGGAGTGGAAGTTGTTACTAAATAGAGGGTTTGAAGTGGGTATGATAGGGCACATTTCCAAAAAAATAATTTCAAAAAGCCCTGTGCTTCCGAAAACTTGTTCACAAGAGTGGAATATTCTAAGTATAGACCTTACTCACTAACCCCTAATCAGACGTAAAAATGAGCCGTGGATGTGGGTGTTAGAGGTTTGAAAGGTTTCGTGAAATGAACCGATAAAATTTGATTTATTAGAAAGCTTTTTTTCTAAAATATTTAATAGAGCATTGTAATTGCTAGCTTTCTTCCAAATTCTCTTGAGAATGTTTTGGAGCGAAATGATCTAAAATAGCCCACCAATATATTGGATAGTCGAATTTTGTCAATAGATGTCGTTGCAGTGTCATATATCTCCACTGGTACCAATCACATTGTATCATACCATATAGTGTTGGAAAGGTGAGATTTTAATCTTTATTTATCAAAAAAAAAAAAAAAAAACAAAAAAAAAAAATTAAATTCGGGGAAGTTGAAAAAAGTTACAGCTGCCACGCAAGCACGCAATGAAATCTGTGAAGTTTACGTAGTCGTGCAGCCGTGTAGCAGAACAACAGTTCGCTCGCTTCCGTTCTGCATATTTCCATGTGAAAGATGAACCTCGCTCTGGTCGACCTATCGTTGAAAAAGTCGATGTAATTATGGAAAAGATTGACTAGGACCGTCACATAAGCAGCCATGACATTGCAAGGCACTTAACATTCATCATCAAACGGTGATATGAAACATTTAAAAAAGGCTTACTACAAAAATTAACTTGATGTTTGGGTACTAGATGAATTGTCGGTGAAAAATTTAATGAACCAAATTAACATCTACGATTCTTGAATTAATGTGCGAAAAAGGTCATAGTCCAAGCGAGTGAAGCTCAAAAAATGGTCGCAAAACAAGCAATGGAAAAAAACGGTCCAAAATTATTAACACAAAGGACATCGTCTTCCATCAGGACAACGCTAGGCCACACACATCTTTGATGACTCGGCAAAAGCTGGGAAAGCTTGGCTGGGAAGTTTTTACGCATCCACCATACAGCACTGTCCTTGTACCATCGGACTACTATTTGTTTCGGTCAATGCAGAACTCTCTTAATGGAGTAAAGTTGGCTTCAAGAGAAGCTTGTGAAAATTACTTTTCGCAGATTTTCGCCGAGAAACCAGAAAAGTTTTACACTGATGGTTTAACGTCTGTAGCGGAAAAATGGCAAGAAGTTATCGACGAAAATGGTACATATTTGGTTCATTAACGCTCATTAAAATTATAAAAACAGTTAGTTGCATATTGATTTGAAATACGAGAATACTTTTTTGACTACCCAATATTATACTTGGAAGACTGGTGTTCCAAGCAGTGCAAATGAGATCCCATTAGAATCGAACTATTAACCTACCCTAGTCTATGTTTAGAGGCTAAAAGTTTTCTGTTCATTGAAATGTTATATTACTTATAGGTCGGTTAAATTCGGGTTAGGCATTTTTGTGAAATAAAACCTCAAATTAATCCATATAGATGGTATCTAAAATAAATAATTGAAATTAAAACTCATCTATAGTGCAATTGCAATGGGTGCCATTCGTCAGGTTCCAGTCGAAATGTACGTCTGTTATCAAAAATTGGGCTTAACGAATGTATCCGCTCCATCCGAGACGTGTCCGTGGCCAATATTTGAAAGAGATAGTCTTCAAAAAATAAATGCCAAAGAATAACGTATAACTATTCCCCTATAAAGTAGAAGTTTCTTTGTGTTTTCTTAAAAAAAAGGGAATCTCAAAATCGATCGCCCTTTAGCTTCTTTAATAGCTGCCGATACGTGAATGGTCATGAGAAAGCGCGAACTTCTGAAGTAAATAAAAGTCTACTTTATATGGTCTATTAATTCACTTATCAAGAAGCGGTTTTAATACTACAAGTGTATGGTTGAGATCTTCTTTAAATCAGAGCTAGACAGTTATAGAACGAGTAGGCTGCTTATGCAAATGAAACCGTACTTGAAACTTTCTCTACAACTGTAAAGATTTTTTGTTAGAATGATTTTCAAAAAGAGAACGATTTTTTAAAAACTAATTTTATGACGATTCATAAGTGCTTCGAGCAGAGGTTTTCAAAGCCTCTAAATATGTAAATCGTTTTACGGTTTCGTCTTCAAAAAGAGTAGTTAATCTGACTTTTGAAACTGAAGGTTGATAGTTATCCTGAAATGATGAAATAAAAAGTCATGAAGTTTAAGGAGTCACTCTGCAAATCTAATAAAGTTGCTTCTAATCCCGAAACTTTCAAAATTATTATATTAAAATTTCCAAATAACGCCTGTGTTTTTATCTCAAAACTTGCCAGGTGTCACAATCAACCGTTAGTTAAACAAAACTGAAATACCTTAGAGGCAACATTGGCCTTCGGGTAAAAAATATGATATGTCGCATAAAAGCATATCTAAATTCGTGTTTGCAACATATGTTGCATTGACTGCTTCACCTACTTGCCACCGCGGCGTTTTGTTGTGATTGCAACAACATTGACACTCGGCGGCCACAACTTGACCGCACACGTTGCTTAAGTTGACTTTTATTATCTGTACTTTTGTCCAAAATAAAGTTAGTTGCCGCACCGAAATAGACCGTTGACCGCATATGCAGACAGTTAAACATATATATATGTAATGGCATATGTATGTGTTATGTACTACGCTAAATGTAGAAATTCCCTTGTAGTGGTGATCAACTGGTGCTGCCATATCTGCATACACGTGCCTCGGCAGCGCAACTCAAAGTAAGCCGCGCGCTTTTGTTGGCTTTGTCAGTGCTCGGAGTGTTCGTAGCGGTCAGCTGTGGCGGCTTCGTCACTCGCTACTTTCGTATACTCGACACGTTCACGGGAAATATGCGTTTTGCGCTAAATGTTTCCTCTCAGCGCTTAAAATTAGTAAATGACATTTTTTCGGCGAACTTTCGAACGAGTGGCTTTTGCAATAAAAATTACAGGGTAATCGTATGGGTATTTAATGGATGTGGGTTTCAAACAAGAGATAGAAATTATAAGTGAAAACAAAACCAATCTGAATAAATGTTTAGAATAGTTCGGCTTACGGTTCGGTTGGTTACAAAAAAAAGCAAAAATTTTGCCACTTAATTTTTAAATTTTACACACTTCAAACTGACCCCGATTCATGCGTCATTCATCATATGTTTTTTAAAATTTTTTTTGCAAGTTGCCACCCTTTTAAAAATTGTATTCTAAAAAATTGTTTTGATAAAAAGATTAATATAATAAGGCTACGGTGACTAAGGCGGCTTAAAACAACTTACTGTCGAAAACATTGTTTCGAACGGTTGCCACCACTACAAACTAGTTTAGGCAACCTTTGGAAGCGTTGCCACTTTTGTAAAATAACAATCAATACAAATTTATACGATACATAATATATGTATTAAGCTAAATTGGGTTGTGAATTATTTACAATGGGAATATTTTTGGAAGAGTTGCCACCTTTTGAAAACTGGTGTTCTCAAAAATTTTTCAGATAATTGGATTAATATAATAAGACTAAGCAACTCATAGCCCGGAAATAGCAAAAGCTTTCAAGACCGGGGCAAACTCTTGTAGAACCCCCAGAGGTGATCCAGTGACCGATGTTCAGAGCTTACTGAAATTATGGGGAAATACTTCTCCATGCTGCTGAATGGCAGTGAAAACATAACACCTGAAGATGGTGAACTCGATTCTCCAAACCATGACGATGTAGCAGACGTTCCACTCACCGACCATGAAGATGCTCGAATAGCAATTACCTTTCTGAAGAACAAGCAAGAAAAAACGTTAACTTCGGTTGCATCGCAGCTAAATACCCTTCACAGGTGCATTTCTGTAAGTAACTATGTGTTCAATTTGTATGGAAGCTATATGCTATAGTAATCCAATCTGAACAATTTCTTCGGAAATTATATTATTACCTTAAACAGTAATCCATGCCAAATGTCGGGAATATATCTTGTCAAATGTGAAAGTTTTCCATACAAGAACTTGATTCCGATCGTTCAGTTTGTATGGCAGCTATATGTTATAGTGGTCCGATATCTGCAGTTCCGACAAATGAGCAGCTGCTTGAGGAGAAAATGACGTTTGCAAAATTTCAAAAGGATATCTTAAAAACTTCTTTATCCCCACAAAAGTAATACGGTTGAGCAATACCAAAATACCACGTCAGAATGGTGAATGACTAACTAGGTTTCAGACAAGGCGACTCCCTATATGGACTCTATGGAAAAGAAGCGAAGCAAATGGGTCTGGTAGTGAAGAAATGTAAGACGAAATGTCCCCTGCCATCAAACAAACATTCGTCGCATTCCGACTTGGCTCTAACATCACTTTGAGCGTAGCGTATGGCTCAGAACTTCGACACCACCTAACTTAAGAATAATAGCTAATTCGGATTATACATTCTAATTATGACTTTTCGAAACTTTTACGCCTCTTTGTTGCCTTTGTGACTTAACATTTCTTCAAATAAAAAGGAGTGTCGGATTCAATCAGATATTCACAAGACGAATGAAAGACTTTAGCACAAGCCTTAGAAAGATTTTCGTAGGCAGAACTAGACCATAAAGGGATAACTTACAACAGATAATATCGTATTATGGATTTTATATTATACAGAGACTTAATTGATAGCTCAAAGTTTCAACACATCTTGTAGCTCATGGACAGGTGACGGCATAATTTATCCTATTAGTGTTCCACATGCCCTTTTCAAAGAGACGCTTTATAAATCCATTTACAGGAACTTGCCACAGATGGCTTTAAAAACGGATTAATGAAGAAGTGCATGTGCTACTGATTTGCAAAGCAACACCAACAAACGCTGAAGGCATAGAGGCGCTTGCGAGAGATACAACTAAGGCGAGCAATTAAAGCAGCAGTGCCAACAGTAGTGACTGACAGCGCAAACCAGTTAAACCGAAATCTTTGAAGATTTCTAAATTGGCTTTGCTTTCGCGGGGATAATTAAACAAAATATGCGCAAAACTGCAAGCAAAGGATGTGGAAGACGCTGCAGAACACATAAACCAACCGAAGAAGAAAAGACACGCTGAGCGCTGCTGCATAAAGACGATTGCGTAGCGATTTTCATTTTGAATTGAACTTTTAATTAAAAATTCAATGGCAGTGAGTAGACCGCAGATGTGTACCGCGAAACAGAGCAACAACAATCAAATCAACGAATTCGGTGTTGCACAAACAACTGCAGCAGCGCGTATACTGTATAACAATGGCTTGAGTGGAAACAACTAACAGGAAAGAGAGTGACTTTGAGGAGAGAGAGAGGGGGTAGTTAAGAAGGCTCCAAGAAATTTTAAGGCACTGAGGCTTTCTTTGAATCACCCTCTGTGGAGCGCAGAAAGAGTTCTTTACAAGATTTCAGAGCTTGTAGAAGGAGTAAATAATTCTAGCCACAAAGCAAGCTGTGAATGGTGGGGCAAGCTCTTGTAGCAGCTTGCAAGTCTGATATTTCCACCTTTCATGTACTTTGGGTACTCGTGTCTGCAAATATCTATTACACGCAAAATTAACATGCAGATTGGCAATGGCAACAACAACAACACCAGCTATTACAACTCCTTTCTACGCTACGACTACACGCAGCTTCAACTATGACGCTTACATACATACATATATACAATGATATATAGAGAGTGAGGCCCAGAATGGTGGTGGCACAACATAAAAAAGAAAGATGCAAAAGCATTGTGCCAAGTAATAAATGAAAGAAAGAATTAATTAAAATTCAACGGCATATTTCAAAACACAAAGCGTACGTGGCAAATGAAGTAGTTTTGTTGTTTTCTTTTTCTTTGAGGCAACATTATAATTTATAAACAGTCGAATGGGCTGAAATGTACGCAGTTCTGTCTCATTATGCGAAATCTTGAGGAAATACATAGTTATATTTTTAAATTCTTGCTAACTGTTAAATGTGTTGCTACTTCAAATAAGTCTGCAAAAATGTATTCATTACATTAAAATTTTTATAGGAATTAGAAGGGGGGGAAATTAAAGCGCGATGCGCAGTATTTCTAATATATTGATAACTCTGATTCTAATCAGCAATTTTAAGTTCTTTACGAAAGATGTTAATTTCACAAAACCCGTTCATATGAGAACATGAAAAATTGAGGCCTAAAGGATCTCAGTTGGAGTCCTGGATATCCACAGTAATGTCTATCATAAATAAAGGAAAAAATTGACATTTTGATATATAATATTCAGCCTCCTTAAGTCCCAGCTATGAAAAGGGTAGTGCTGTAAACTCTTCCGAATCTATCAAATCAACGAACCAAAAAATAAAATGGACGATTCGCTCTTTTGACCCATTCAAGCCGCCCAGTGTGAACAAATCTTTCCAGACGTGCTACAAAAGGCGTTCTTCTATCCATACAGTGGTAAAAGGCGATTTTTAGGGGATGACTGACCAACTTACTCGAAAGTGTTTATGCTAATACTTTTAATTTGTTGATTGCTGAAAACATTACAGAAAGTCTTGGCGTGCGCATCATCGCTTTTTGGAAGCTTGCCTTAAGCGGAACACACATACATTAGAAACAGATTAGTAGAGTCTGCACTCCATACGCCGGTATTATATATCGAAAGGTTTCTTGAATATAGAGAATATGCTTTTGGAGTGTTCCCGGACATTTCGGAAGCATTCAACAACGTTTATACAGAATCTTTGCTGATTAGTATCGAGCCAATATGTATTATTCCAGCAATACACTGTTTAATCAGAAGCTTCTTGATCTCTAAAAGGATAAGGAGCAGCTTGGAAAGACGTTAGAAAACCAAGGTAGTATGTAAAGACAGGGTGAAGTGTTATCTTTGCTCCTATGGACATTGGTTTTGAATAAACTGCGAAGGAACTGTGATTGTAAAGTTCTAAGATAATGGCATATGCCAACGACATTGCCATCTTAATAACGAGACGGCATTGAAATTCGATGGAATGATCTAACAGGATGCAAGAGTCATGTGCAGAGCAGTGGATCAAAAATACTTAAAGTTCTTGTTCACTGTACTCACTATACACAGTCTTGTGGCGCACATGACGTCAGGGCACGCGCTTATAAAGCTTCATCAAGATATGTATCTCAAACTTGAGTATGCGCGTTTTCAAAAAAAAATATCCAGTTAGTAGATGGGCTTTTCGGACTATTGGCACGCTCATAAGACGCCAATAATCGAAAACCTATAAAGTGCCATAACTAAATACTAAATAATGATATTGAACTCTCATTGGACACAGGGGAAAGACAGTAAAAAGGGGCACTTGTGGACAAAAATTTTGAAAAAGTGGTCGTGGCCAGCCATATATTAAGTTTAATGTACTAACGGGGTCAAATTGAAAGGTGATATTTAATTTATACTTCACGTGGTTTTCGAAGCAATAATTTTTTTTCTGTAAGTTTGTTGTACTGTTAGTTACATCTATGCTAAATTTTACATCAAAATATTCATTAGTATTTTAGATACGCATCGTTTGGTGATGCTCTAAAAGTGAATTCTTCGATTTTTATTATTTCTGAATTTATGTAACAATGCGATAATGAACCATTTCATACTGCATTGTTTATTCGTGATCATTTCACCACAGCAATATCGCGCCGCAATCACCGCATTCGCCTGATTTACCTTCGTCAAACTTATGGCTATTCAGCAAATTCACATGACCACTCCGAGAACACCCTTTTGGCCCAATTGAGGATATAAAAGCTGAATCGAAGAAGGCTCTGAAGACTATCACGTCGGAGGATTTTCCCAAGCGCTATGATGACTGGAAAATTCATTGACATAAGTATATTGTAACGGGAGGATATTACGTTAAAGAAGGTGAAATGGACAAAATTCACCATTCAATCTGATCACAGTAGTAAATATTTCTTAACCACTTTCAGCGCTACCAAAATTCGCTTAATGCAAATATTATTAAAACTCCTGACAGTACGAAAATGTATAATCCCGCTCATTCTCCATATATTAGTACCGTTAAAAATTACTAATAACGATAAATAAACAACCAAATACTCCTAAGACATTAAATTGATCCGATAAGACCCTGTCTAGGATTCAATAATCTGACATAGTATTTTGGTAGAGAATGGAGTCATGTGTAGAAGTTCACGCAAGTGAGGAAAGTTCTCTGATCGTCATTCACTTGGGAATGGCCAGAAACGATTCTTTTACATATGACTCAAGCAGCTCACGACTTCCGGTCCTTGACCAAGTATCCTCTGGGTAGCTTAAGAACATCTGTTTGAAGGTGAGCTAAAGTGATAAGGCGAAACATTCCCTGCATAGGGTTGTGCGCTGGGTTTGGGACCCGCCACGTAAAAAAACCACCCCAATGACAACGCAACAGCCTCGGATGAGAGACCCCTCTTTTGATGATGACCATGGCAAACGACATAGTATTTATATACATATTTAGGCGTTTTGGCTAAAATAGAATATAAATAGGTAGTATATGGCCTCACTTACGTCGATTTTCTCTGTTTGCAATACAATTTCGTGAAAAATAATAATGAAGTATAACGTGGAGTGTATAAACAAATTTTTTTTTTTGGAGTTTTTTGACAGACATTTGTCGGAAAAATATCTAGGTGAATGAGATGCGGTTTTTCACTGGCGGACACTATTTCTCATGTTTGGATCATCTGAAATACAAAAACCCAATTCATTTTTAAAAAGTATGTCAATAATTATCGGTCCTACTAGAACCATGGAAAAATGTTGATAAATAAAAAAGTAATGAACGTTTTTGTTTTTTTAATTTCTCCCCACCTTTTTTTACATAAATTTGGTCAATAAATTATAAAAACAAGAATAAAGCAAATCGGTTGAGTAGTTCGACCGGAATCATGAACAGGAACAGAAAATACAAAAACAAAATAAAACATTTTTTTTAATATTATAATTGCTCATGTATAGATATATTTAATATTTAATTCGGAAACTGTCTGCCTGTATACAATGATGTCAACAGATGAAGCAACAACACAATAAAGTCTGCCAGACAGTCCCTTCACTAAAAGCATAAATCCGAAAATAACTAAACAAGTGGTAAAACAGAAATTAATTGTACCGCGAGGTCTGTTCAAGTATATAGCATCGTGGGAACTGTTGTGCAGTCGTAAGCAGTTTGAAAAATTGCAAGAAATATCCCCAGGAATTTTTTTATGTTCCGTAACTTCAAAAATCTTCAACTAGTTACCTTATTAATACAAATAATTAGAATTATGTATTTTATAACAGTGTTAATTTGGCGTTACGTTATTAGAACGACTAATACGACTTGGCTTCAGCTCAGCCACCTACTAGGCGTCCAACCGTTATACCAACGAGCACTAGAAGACAAACACCATCAATACCACCAACCAAGAGACCTCCATCAAACAGGAGAACACCACCGCCCAGGAGACCGTCATAGGTAAACAAGTATCGACCAATGAAATATGACATTTTTGGAACCGTTTAACTATTTAAATAAGTCTTTGGAATTTCATAAGATTTAAAACCTTATATTTATTAGAGGGAAAATAATAAAATAATTTCATTATTCTTGTTTTCAAATAACAATAGGCAGTTCTTGAGGAGGATTAATTAATATATTTAACGGTTTTCTCAAGCGAAAAGCCTTTACTTTTTTCACAGTCAAATTCATTTAGTACACTAAGATTATAATTGGGAAACCAGTTTTTCTTTTCGCACAGCTGATTACTTGACTAACGATACTATCTAGTAATGATCAGCTGATATAGTTGCTTGTATTTTTCATTTTATATTTTTTTAAATTTTGAACAAAATTTATCAGTTGATTGCTATTTTATCAAGGCATACAACCAAATTTAGAGTCTAGACAACAACCCACAGACTTGCAATCCAGTTTCAACTCCATTTGATTTCGTTTAAGAATTAATGTAGTAAAATAAGATTTTTAATTAGAAGATTTTTATTAATTAACTATTGTGCGAAAAGGCTATTAGACTCTTTAATGAAAATCCTTATCTTGATTTTGTTCGTCAGCTTGTATGGCGTGTACTCTATGGTGGTTCCATATCGACGGTTCCGACAAATGAACTTGGAGTGAAAGATCGATATTTAAAAAATGGGAGACTAGTTAGTTCCCGTATACACAGACAGACGGCTGTGGCTCAACCAACTTAGCTCGCCGTGCTGATCATTTATATATTTATACTTTATAAGAGACGCTTCTTTCTAGCAGTTACAAATTTGTTTCAAATTCAATATATCTCTGTTGTGTTATGACAAGGAAAAGATGACTCACTTTGAATGATAACAAGATAATTTCCATGCTTTCCTTTTATATGGACCCTGCCAAACGTCTCAAAAAATGGGCAAATAATAGTAAGACTTTTTAATTCAAATTTCGCTTGAAAATCCATTCGTCGAAACATTTCTTTTTTCTAGGTAAGTATGACTGACAATGACATTTGTGCTAAATGTCACATCAAATAATCACTACTGTTTAGTATATAAGTAGTATATTCCGAAGTTTATAGTGTATTTGGGGATTTTTACGATTACTGAAATTATTCAACAAAGAAGTTCCATTAAATTTTGTGTGCGGAATCAAGTTCATAGTGCCGAAACGTTTAGTATGACGGAAAATAAATTCGTAGAAATTCGCGGTCAAGTGTTTTTGGTTAGTACAAATTATTCAAAGAGGATCGAAAACGCGTTGACGACGAACAATCATCACGTCAATAAAATAAAGGAGAAAAAGAATTGATGCTTGAGAATAACCGGTCAACAGTTACAGACACTGTTGAGATATAGTGAAGGTCAGTTAAATCTATTTTTAAATATCATTTGAGCCTAAGAAAAGTGGAAGCACGATTTTAAGAATAGTAACAAAAAGTCTTGAAAAAGTTGTATTAGTATCGGCATTCCTCAAGAGCTTCGTAGTAAGGTAGAGAAGATAGAAAGTATCTTAACAACAACATTTAATAACGCATTTTCCTGGCAGCAGACGGCGACAACAGAGGTGCAACCAGAACCACTGGCAAACTTACATATGGCGGATACGTTATCAAAGTGCCAACAATAATAAGTGTAATTGAAAAATTACAATATTGCAAACGATACATAATGGCTGCATTTCTTGATATAGAGGGAGCCTTTAATAATATAGAAGTGTACAGATGGATACAATTAAGAGTAGAAAGATTATGGCATCAAATGCCGATGCAACACAAAGAAGTTATGTGAGCAGAGGAACGCGTCGAGGAGGGTTCTCTGGGTTGTAGCACTGAACGAAATATTACTCCAACTATACGGTGGAGGTATGAAAGCAGTAGCATATGCAGATGATAAAGCGTTGTTGTTATCAGGCATGTTTCCTTCAACAGTCAGTGAAATCATGGAAAGCGCACTACGCATGTTTACGCAGGTTATATCTATGGGCTAACAATAATGGACTAGGTGTTAACTCTAATAAAAAATAACTGATACTATTCACAAGCAAAAGCAAAGTAACCCAAATTCAACTTCCCGATAAATGGTACGAACTCTCTCTATCCTCTAAATACTTAAGGGTGCAAGGAAAAATATATTACCTACTACACTTGCAATAAGATTTATACTTACAGATGGAGCACTGGTATGGTGGACGTGAATGGAGAAGGGACATAGAGAGGAGGAGCCTACATAAAGCAGCCATATAGCAAGGCGGTTCTCCTAGCCTTGTCGTCGCCCATGACTAATTCCAGAATAGTTCTTAAATGCAAGAATACACTGAGTTCAATAGACTTGGTCTGAGTTCCCGACCACAGGAACATTTTTCGGTAATGAAAAAGCAGACGAGTTGGCAAAGCAGGAGTATTAATAAACGTCTACGAGGCAGAGTGTATACCAAGCCCGCTAAGATCGATCAGGAGAGATACAATTTCAACAATTAGCAAATAATAGATGGGAAAATATAACTAAACACATATGGCAAACAAATGATATGAAAAAAACTAACGACTTATTAAATCGGTGCATAAATATTATTGGCCGTTTGAAGGGCATGCGTTCGATATGGGTATGCCCTACAACAACATCGGTCGATGCTGCGAAAATAATTAATTAATTATTAATTCCCAAATGAATAATTAATAAAAATAATAACAATTTTCCACTTTCTCTGTGAATGCACAGCCCTATCGCAGATCTGACACAGAACACTTGGAAAACATGAAGCACCAAACCTTGAATGGATGTCTGCAAAAAGGATAGCGGACGTTAGTAGCTTCATCGAAAACCAAAAGTGTGAAAGAGAATGTGAAACAGTGAATGAACATGTGAATGTGACAGCAATATCAAAAAAGTCTACGACTAGTAAAACAAAATGGCAAAGGTAAAGCTAATTCAGCCCGAAATGTAACAGAGCTGCAACTACCTACCTACTTTACAAAAGTATTATTTCATAAGTATTTTGTCTCGTATCGAATATATGTTGATATGTAGTATATGGTATCACTTACCCCGATTTTTATTTCGCTGCTTAAAGCTGATGTAAAATGAGTAAACAAAATGCTCATGAATAGATGTATATATTTAATATTTAATTTTGAAGTTGTCTACCTGCACATAATGGTAACAACAAGTGAAGTAAAGAACAATGCAATAAAGTGTGTCAGACAGTCCATTCACTAAAAGCATTGATTTAATCGAAAATAACAAAACATGTATTAAAACAGACATCAATTGTTCCGCGAGGTTTGCTCATGTATATAACATCATAGGAATTGTTGTGAAGATATCAGTTGAGTTCCACACTTACAGTCGTAAGGAGTACGCAGTTCGAAAAATTGCAAGCAAAATGCCCAGGAATTTCTTTATGCTCCGTAAGTTCAACAACCTTTCAACTAGATACCTTATTGATGCTAATAATTATAATTATGTATTTCATTACAGTTTTTGGTGTTACGTTATTAGTCGTCCTAATAACGTTGGCTCAAGCTCAGCCACCTACTAGGCGACCAACAGCACCCACTAGGCGACCAACACCGCCCACAAGGCGTCCAACTAGACCACCGCCTACAAGAAGACCAACACCATCTATAGCACCAACAAGGCGGCCTGTACCAACCAGACCATCTTATCCAACCTGGAGACCCTCACCAACCAGGAGACCCACGCCTACCAGGAGACCGTCATAGGAAAATAAGTGTCAACCAATGAAACAAAAAATTTTTTGAACTGTTTAACTATTTGAGAAAGGCTTTGGAAATTTTATAAAATTTAGAATCATATATTTAATAAAGCGCAAATAATAAAATAATTTTATTATTCTTGTTTTGAAATAACATAGTCAGTTCGTGAGGAGTACAAATTAATAAACTTAACGGTTTTGTAAAGCGAGAAACCTGTACTTTGTTCACAGTCAAATTAATTTAGTACATTAAGATTATAATTGAGAATCCAGTTTTTCATTTCGCACAGCTGATTGCTTGATTAACGATAGTATCGATCAGCTGTTTTTTTTTAAATTTTGAACAAAATTTATCAGTTGATTGCTATTTTATCAAGGCATACAAATTTAGAGTCTAGACAACAACCCACAAAGTTGGATTCCAGTTTCAAGATTAAGAATTAATGTAGTGAAATAAGATTTTTAGCTTGGTAATTAATTAATTTAATCATGAAAAGGCTGGTTCATTTATTAATTAACTCTTGTACGGAAGGGCTACTATGTGTAATATCCTAATTTAAGATCTTTATCTTGATTTTTCAGACAGAGGGCTATGGGTCAACCAACTTAGCTCGCCACATGAATATAGCAAAGATGAGGGACTCAGTACGAATGAAAACAAAAATAAAAAAAAAAAAGGATCGAGAATGCATTGACGGCAAACGTCGTCCAGGATGACCATCAACATCAGCGGATGATCGATCAATACGTCAGTAAAACAATGTAATAGGTGCTTGAAAATCAACGATTAACAGTCAGAGATCTTCCTGGCATTGTTGGAATATCGAAGGATCAATGAAAAACATTTTAAAAGATAATTTGGGCTTAAGAAAAGTAAAAGCACGAGTGGTTCCAAAGTCACTCAATTGTTTCGAGAAACAACCTCGCGGTAACGTATGTGAAACAATGCTTTCCGACTACCAGGAGGACCTGGATGAAAGTTATTATTACTGGCGATGAGTACGATCCCGAAACAGACGGCCAATTGGCCGAATACGGTTGCAAAGGTGAGCCGAAGCCGACAAAATTACGTCAAAGCAGGTAAAAAATCAAGGTTATGTTCACAGTTCTCTTCGATTATCGAGGTGTGGGGCATTCCAAGTTTCTTTGGATCAGCTAAACTGTCAACAGGGAATACTATTTGAACGTTATGCGCGAAGTTATTCGTAAAACTTGGTCGGGATTATGGACCGACAGTTCATGGTTTTTTGCTATTCAGCAAACTCCAAACCCAAGAAAACTGTTTTGATTCAATTGAAGATAATAAAAGTGAATCGCTACGCCCACTGAAGGCTATTTCAGAAATTGACCTTAACAACTGTGTTTTAAGACAGATTTCGGATTTAATAAAAATAATGATTTAAGAGACCAAATATCGATATTTTTTTCCTGTTACACCACACTAGTAAGGCAACTATGTTGGATACATCCAAAACTCAATATCTCATTTCAATAACCGAGCTTCAAAACAACTCAATAACAACTTTTATATAAACACCAGTCAAACTAACCCAATTGAGTAATAAACCCATTGCAACAAATACAATAAAGACAAAATTAAACAAAAGGGAAATGCAAATGGTCAACGGTTGCGGCGCTGATTAGCATAATCAGCATAATAGCAAAATGGTTGAAACATCTGCCGAATGTGCCGCGAGCTCCAAGCGGATGCTGCAACATGTGCACGCCTAAAAGCCGACAACAGCAGCACGACACTTACGGTGCTCCCATGAGCCAGTTCGAGCGCCTCCAGCCGATGGCAAAATCACGTGCATACGCATATATTTACATAGATGGAAAATTACATATGTGTTTGCTTGAGTGAAAGTCCCTCTGCGGCAGTTAACGCTCTCTGTTATAACGCAAATGAAGTCTAAAGCGCTGTTATTATTATATGTGTGTGTAATTTAGTTAACATAATTTTGCCACAATATGTGCGTGTGCGTGTGCTATCGTGTCATAGTGTCACATTGTTTGCAATATTTGTGGTTCCAAAGTGAATAGCTTGCAGCGAAGTGGCTGCTCACATTGATTTGGTTCATTTGCAGATAATATAAATGAGTGATGGCATGTGGAGCTTGCTCTCATATACAGGAGTGAGTGTCGACAGGGTTTAAATAATGATGAAAAAATATAATTAAATATCCACATATACAGGACTGACAGTCTTCCACCGCGACTGTACTAAGCGGTTGGTAAGTTGTCTCCGAGCACCTGGAGAGTCAGGATAGACATTCACTCACGACGTGTTTCTGTGAGTGGTGTAAGCCGAAAATGCAGCGTTCATTAGAGCAGAGGTACGCGATTAAATTCTGTGTGAAACTCGGTAAATCTGATTGATATGATCAAGCAGTCTCAACCAGATATTGATTTAGCAAGAAGTGGTGTGTTTCGGTGGCACCAGGCTTTTTTGCAGGGCCGGGGAGAGGTTGCTGATGAATGAGCAAATCCAAAGTGAAAACGATGTTCATTGACTTTTTTGAGATACTTGTAAAATGCATCGTCCACCATGAATTTCTCATGGACAAACCGTCAACGCCAAGTTTTACGTGGAAGTCCTCAAGAAAGGTCTGACAAGACATCGTAGTCCTTTTTATGTTGCACCACGACAACACCCCGGCTCACTCCGAAACGACAGACGAGATTTAAGCAGCATACACGGATATCAAGACTATTCCGGAGATTGCCTTCCTTGACGCCTTCAATGCTTGGAAATCTGGAAATCGACCAAAACTTGTCAAAGTCGAACTATATAGTAACTTTTCAAGAGCCTAAATAGCAACTATGACCAATTTTTACCGAGCAAATCGGTCCATTTAGGAGTTTAGGTTAAGTTAGCCTAGGTTAGACGAGTGACCTCTGAATCGTGGGATCGCTCTAAGACTATTAAGTGCCGCCCTTTGTATAGTCAAACGAAAAATCTCCTGTATGCTGAACATATCACAAATCTGTTTAGATGTTCATACTTCTATATCCGGTATGTCATCTGGATGCTCAAAAAGAGAAGTTCCAAAATGCTTTTGGCTTCATCTTGGAGAAGAAGGACACTTCAGAAGGAAGTGCTGAGATGATTCTATCTCATTTTCCTCCAAACATCTTATGCAACTGACATCCGGTAAGATGTTCAATCTTACAGCATGTATCCCGATCAGACAGTGTTCAATTAGAACTTCTACAATCATTGTTGAAGAGTTCCCTAAAACTCTTGTGGTTTATCCTGAGCTAGAAGAACTTTGCGACTGCACAGCTGCTGGTAGTTGGCCAAAGCTTACTGAGCTGGTCCGAAGTACAACAGTCTAGCAGTGAACCATAAGATGCTAACGGAGCTCCTACATGTTCACATTCCACTTACACTTATTGAAACTGAGGTGCCTAACCTCGCAAACTACTTACCGCTATGGCAAGGCACCCAATCTAGTTTAATCGTAAAATAAGTCAATGCTAGAGATAAGGAGAGTAGACATCATTTCACTAGTCTTGAGCGCGCAGCCAGAAAACTCAATGCTTTTATCGCTGCCCTGCTATTGAGTGTATAGTCCCCACTCTGAAGGAGGCCGTGCTCCATAATAGTAGATGTACTGCTACTTTTATAGCCACCATCTCCGCTTGAAAGACGCTGTCGTGATCAGGAAGCCTAAAATTGGAAGTGATGTAAAAATGCCGACAGTGTACACCTTCACAAAACCTCCTCGCAAGCTTTGATCCATCTGAACTTCTTCAGTGTGTTCTTCCCTCCCATGCCTCAATTTATGAGGTCTAGTATTGCAATTTGGGGAAACAATTTTTGTTCATGTTCTTATCAAATAGGGTAAAATCGGTGCAATACTTCTCCTAATCCCCAAAAACCTAACATTCGCTTGACTTTGTTCCTTATATTATATGTACATTGGTCAGTGTGTGAGATTCCTTAATTTGTAAAATTTAATGGGTACATTATCCCAAAAGGATGGCAAGAATTAGAAAAGTTGTCATCGAGATCAGCCAACGTTAAACCCAGGAAACGTGCTGTTTCGACGGGGTTGTACCATAGAGAGAAAGGTGTTAGATGTGTAGGGTTATCAGGACACGCAAAGAGGTGGTTACAACTCCTAAAATAGCCGGTTCTACGTTACCGGATTTGACTGTATTTTCGAAGATCTAATTTCGTTTAGATCGGTAAGTTTTGCAAGCTCTTCTTTTTTACTGGCTGAGTTAACAATAGCGAGCCAATCGTTATACCAAGTGCAAGGGGAAGTGTTCCCCGTCTCCTGCTTCCACGGACAAGTACTGAATCGAAAACCTTCAAAGCTGGAGTGTTTTTGTCCATTCGGACAACGTGACTTGATCAGCGCAGCCACTGTTTCTTGATTCGTTGAACCATGTCAATGTCGATCATAAGTCTTTCGCAAACGCTTTCTCTCAAACACTCCTAAGACCGACTCATCTGATGATGTCATTGTCCATGCCTTCGCATCATATAGCAGGACGGGAATGGTGAGTGACTTGTCGAGTTTAGTCTTTGGATTGCCTATTCAATTCGAAGTAGCACCTGCTGGCAAGAGTAATTCTGCGTTCGATTTCAAGGCTAAATTCGCAAATTGCGGGAGTATAAAATCTGCGGTTACAACCGAACTTAGCCCTCCATTTTTTGTTTGCTAATATTATCTTTATTATTATTACGATTATTAATATTATTATTGTTATTTCTATTTCCTCTTCATCGCTTTTTTTTTTTTGCTTCTTTCTTTTGTTTTTTTTTTTATTTCCTTTGTTTTTTAATCACATTTACCACAATAAATTACTTCCCGCCCATACTTCAGAAATTATGGGCAATAAAACTTGTTTGCTCCGAAAAGAACGGAACATTTTTCTGCTCAAATTTCTGTCAAATATTTTCCAGCTCATTAAATCGTGAATTTTTGAAAAGTCAATGACGCTGAAAACCCGAAACAGTCGTTAGTTTCATAATGTCACTAAGTAATGTTTACATGGCGTCACCTCAGTAACTGCCGCCCAAAACCCATCTTGTTTATTGTCCAATGACTGTGCGCTGATTCTGCAACGCAGCGTTGCATTGCGCGTTTCACTGCTTGTTATGTGCGATGCTCCATTAGATTATTGTAAAATACTAGTATTTATTGCATAGCCAATACGTGACCAATAAAAAATAAGCTTAATGCGGCTAGTAATGCGAGTGCCGCGCACGACAGCCACAGGAGTTGTAAGCAGTCAATGCCGTATTGTCTCGCTGTCTGTCTGAAAGCAGTAAACACAAATCTCTGTATGCATATGCTAGTGTGTGTGTATAAGCATGTGTTTGTGGATGTATTGTGCAAGTGCTTGTTGCTGTTTTGGTTGTTGCCACGAGCGTCGCCGCGGACATGACAATATGGTTTGCGGTGTGGCAAGTACATATGAACATTGTGCTACATATGTTGCTTTGCCAATGGCCCGAATGCATTCCACAACCACGCATGATGCCACTTTTACATGTAGGCACATACATACAAACACACACAGACATATGTGTGGAGTGGGTGTATATGCGAGCGCTGTTTTGTTTGTGCTTCGTTGTGGTTTTCGGGTATAACGCATTTCATTTCACGTCTGCACTTACTTCGATTCTCTATCAGCCTTTTAAAGTTCACCACAACCAACATTTTATTTTAATTTTTATTGTTGTAGTACTCTTGTACGTCCGAGCGATCATGTGGTTGTCAACGTTGGTGCAGTGTACGCTTAATAACTGGTTATGGACTAGTTAAAAATAGGTGTAAAGTAAGTACGGTTGTGAAGGAATAGAGAAAGCGTGAAAAATCCTTTTTTTCTCTTAAAGCGTGTTGATCTCGGCGTAAAAGCCTCTTAGTTCTCTTAGATTTGGAATACAATCAAATAATTCTATACCGATATATCCTACTCTTAGGTGGGGGGTCAACCACTCTATGATCTATAATCAGTTCCTTAGGAACGAACAGAATTTGACGAACATTTACCGAACAATGTTATCCCCGCAAAACTAATACGGCTGTGTAAGCTGACGTTGAGCAACGCCAAAAGCTCCGTCAGCATCGGGAAGGCTCTCTTCGAGCCTTTCGGCATCAAGCGAGGTTTCAGGCGAGGAGACTACCTACCGTGTGACTTCTTAAATCTATTGCTGGAGCAAATAATATGAGCTGCAGAGCTAAATGTAGAAGGTGCAGCATTATATAAGAGTGTACAACTGCTGACGTACGGCGATGACATCGATATCATTGGCCTCAACAACCGCGACATTAGTTCTGCTTTATCCAGACCGGTATGGGTCTGGTTGTGAACAAGGACAAGACGAAATATCTCCTGACATCAATCAAATAATCGTCGCACTCGCCACTTGGCTCTTACGTCAATGTTGTCAGTTATGTATAACTTCGAGGTCTTAGATAATTTCGTCTATCTTCTAACCAGCATTAACACCAACAACAAAGTCAGCCTCGAAATCCAACGCAGAATAACTCTTGCCAACAGGTGCTACTTCGGAATGAGTAGGCAATTGAGAGTAAAGTCATCTCTCGACGAACAAAGACGAAACCCCCCGAGTCATTCATCATCCTTGCTTTGCCATATGGTGCAGAAGAATTAACGATGACAACATATGATGAATCGGCGTTACGAGTTTTCGAGAGAAAGGTTCTGCAGAAGATTTATGGATTATGCAGCGAATACCGCAGTCGATGTAACGATGAACTATACGAGTTATGCGACGACATTGGCGTAGATCTCCACTCCGCTGGAAAGACCAGGTGGAGTAAAACCTGGTTACACTTGGAATCTTCAATTGGCGCCACGTAGCCAAAAGAAGAAACGACTGACGCGCTGTTGTAAACTCGGCTATCGCCACATAAACGGTGTCTACGCCAATAAAGAAGGAGAACTGATGATAACTGCTACCTTGCTTGCAAAATGAGCTCTGCGAACCTTGGATTGAGCCCAATATGTGAAAAGCTCTTCTTACATCCGGTCAGTGTCGGAAAGTTGTTGTCGAAATCCCTCTCTAACCAGTAGTGGGTTGCCTTCCTATAACTGATGAAATATTGAATGAGGAATAGAAGTAAATATTAAATCGATAGCCTTGGCGGATTTTGCGTTTAAGCCGCGTTTAAAACCTTATTTTTATATAACCGTTTGAATCTTAAGATTAATGGAAAAATGTAGGGCACACACCAAGATAAAGTGAAAAGCTCGAAGTAGCAGTCTAGTCATCGGTCCAAGGCAGCGTGGTCGCTCCACTTTCGAGAGCTTCGACTATGAAATCTGGCTCGACCTACATCTGGTTACTAAAAGGAGCAGTATCCTATGAGAAGTGGTGTGATGGTTTTGTTTAATACTCGAAGGAGGACTTACTTACTTACTGTCAGTTTAGTTTTCGTTGCCTAAGGTGCAAAATTAGGCAGATAAGCGCTTATTCTGAATCAATGGATTAGTGTGTTAATCCGAACTGTACATTCGGTGTGAAAAATGCTTTTGAGCTCCCTGAGACTAAGCTGTTGCCGGTAGGTTAAACAAAATGGAAGTTGAGTGAAGTTAAACCGTGCTCCTTTACTGTTTACTAAGTCAAATTAGCCTAACTTTGGGGTAGATTTATGAATTCAGCAAATCCGGTTATGTAGAGAAGTTCACAAAGATCGTAATGTACTCTAAT
The DNA here is from genome assembly GCF_001853355.1 of Bactrocera latifrons. Taxonomy (NCBI): domain Eukaryota; kingdom Metazoa; phylum Arthropoda; class Insecta; order Diptera; family Tephritidae; genus Bactrocera; species Bactrocera latifrons. The sequence continues at coordinate 1,478,633 of NW_017534406.1, forward strand.
CAAAGTTTTTTTCCGAGCATAATCACTTCGTTTCCATTTTAAACCCTGGAACGTTAAAAAAGTTCTCATGGATTGAGATTTATGGGTCTAGATCATGCTCTAAAACCCAAGACATATACTAAACTACTCCCTCCCGCTTTCCTTACAGATAAAGTTTATTTAACTCTCGTACTTCCTTTCTCTTTCGTTGTTAATATTTTTCCCTCGAACTTCTTCCTTTATCTCTTTACTTTCTCTCTATCAAAGCCTCTGTCTCGCGGATAGTATTTCGATAGATGGAAAAGAGATCATGAAAATTCACTCCAGAAAAACTATTCTTAAGGCTTGAAGAGATTCAAGAAATGACTTTCATCCAGAAAAAAACACAACGGTTTGTGGGCCGTTGAAATCATCGGTCCATATTTCTTCAAAAACCGTAACCGTCAATGGCGAACGTTATGGTGCCATGATAACCGACTATTCGATGCCTGAAATTGAAGTTCGTGATCTAGGCGACATTTGGTTTCAACAAGACGGAGAGGACACTTTGGTTAGCAGATAATTTCTCGTGGGCCGATCGATTGGCCACCAAGGTCGTATGATATCAAACCGCTATTTTTTTTTCCTGTGGGGCATGTAAAGTCCAAAATCTAAGCGGATAAGTCGATATGTTCGAACCAGTCATTGAAATTTGGGCTCAACGAATGGATCCGTTCCATCAGAGACGTGTCCGCGGCCTACATTTCAAAAAATAAGTTGCAAATAATGTTATTTCGAATGATACTAAACTTTCCCCATTAAATTTGAAATGTCTGTGATTTTCCTCTAAAAAAGTATGCAATGAAACCAGTTGCAGCCCGGACTGAAGTGTTTTCATGTTACTTCCTCAGCTCTAACCTACTGTTACTTACAACATGGTGTGTTTGTTATTTGTGCAGTGCATTTATAGCAAAGGTTGAAATATGGTTGTGGTCTTTTGACCAGCGAAGCTTGTCAGTTTTTTATTGGGTTATTTCATTGCCATTGATCTGATTTCCTTTTTCCGTTTTTCCCATAGAAATCCACAGTATGATGCGCGCTTCCACATTGTATGCACGTACTACATAAGCATTATCAACTTTATAATAAATTTACTGATTGAAAAATGACCCTATACCTCGCTGCTGAAAACTTGAATTTTATGGTTGCTTTTATTACATCGAAAATGGTGGTGGCGGAGCGGCGCATCAGGATTAAATAAAGCTGTCAAAAATGGTGCATGTATATGAAATATTCATACGTTCGTTGTATGTGTGAAATATTGGCCTTACTGACCTGCTTTCGTGGCAGTTAATTAATTCAATTATCGATTAATTCCTGGAAGTTCTTCTCGCAGCGAAATTGTGTGAAATATTTTTAAATGTAATTAAAATTTAAAATTGCCAAAAATTTATACCTTTGTCTCACCGGGGCTAAACTAATAGCTACGGTTGGGCCAGAGGTTTTCCAGCCGCGATAAAAACCAAATATGTGCAGTTCTCGCTTAATGGATTATTATAAAGATGAATAGATGGTTGGGATTGTCCCTTAGGAGCTTAACAAGTTGAAGTATCAAGTAGAAGAGGCTGTTAGAATCACTCGGACATCGAGCTACGCAGATAGCTCAAACCGGATAGGCTTTCTTGTTATATACATTAAAAATTAAAATTAATCAACATTAGTTATGGTGTGTAAAGTTTCTTTTGACTCTAACCCCGATTCGGTCAGGCAAAAGTGCCAAATCTTAAGAATTCGTTAGATGGGGCAAGCAGCAGTTTGTAGCAGAATTCGAACAATGTTTCGCTTTGGCAATAACGGATATATGAACCGATGAGTTGTCATTATGGAAGAGCACTGCTTTTTCACAAAATTAGGTTGAGTTTTCTAAAATTGGATATCGGTTCGACCAATTCGCCTTCTCCGGAGCAGAGTCGCCAGGTCACGTCCACTACTTCTTATGTTCTTTGGTGACTGAGATTGTTGCATGTCTCCTTCACGGTTATGGAATGATGCAGAAATTCCCTCGGATTGAGCTTAAACGGCATCAAAAGCTGCTCAGCATTGGTCTCATAGTTGTCCAAGCTCTTTGAAGTGAGCAAACCTGGCTTCCAACGCGCTGACCACTTTTTCATATACAATATTTTGTGGAGGATGGAGTCATGTTCCGTGGCATGCAACTAAGTCACTGCCAAATCAAAATAATAATGATGATGAAATGATTATAAACTATTGGCAAAACTCATCACGAATGTTGACGACGCAAAAAAGAGGATTGGGATATCAGGGCACACATAATTAGGTGGGAGAAGGGGCTGCTTCCACTGGCGGGCACAGCGATCCCCCAAGCTATTTTACCAGCGGCCACACCGGTTGAAGTACAACTTCCAAGCTAGGGGCAGAGGGGTGGTGAAAAATGGTCTGGCATTTTAGCTCTTCGTAATTGGTGAAACCTTGGAACCTTGGATTCACGTTTACGAAAAAGGCAGCATTTGACGGATGGCCATACAAACACGCCTTTGACAAAGAGGAAGCACAGGAACGTAGCCGAGAAGCTAGACATCAAGCACAAGGACGAAAAACCGACAACGTTCAGGAAAGCGGCGGCAGTTAATGAAGTTGCGAAATGACATTGAATCGTAGTGTTAATAGAACGCAGTAACTCGAACGAACAGATGTCACAGGAGCTGTGGAAAATAGTGAAGATGAACGCGGGATGATTAAGCAGATCGTCAGCAATATTCCATCGGTTCCCAAGTCGAAGGTAATCATACCCCGCGTGGGGGACCGACGTTGTTCAAAGTGACGAAAACAGTAAACGTCTTTAGAAGAGTGTTCCTTAGGGTGAAGTGGAGATCATGAGCACATGGACATTGTTATGGTCCGAAACCAAAAGCTTAGAGTACTCCAAGGGTACATCTGAACCTTTGACAAGAGTAAAACGTTATAAGAAGGTTTTTATTTTGGGCTTGTTCGGTCTGATTTAAGAAAGATTGTTTCTTAAAGCACGCCAGTCGTTCTTCCTTTTCGTTGTTTGCGCCAATTGGAGATTCCAAGTGTAGCCAGGTGCTTATCCACATAATCTAACCAAAAGAGTATACGCCTTCCCCTTCCTCTGCTTCCACCGGCTTGTACTGCGACGAATACTCTCAGCGTTGAAGTAGTTTAATCCATTAGAACGACATGACCTAGCCTGCGTAGACACTGTCTCTGATTTCGCTGAACTAGCAAAGGACCACGAATCTTTCACAGAACCTTTCTCTCCAAAACTCGTAACATTTACTCATCAGATGTTGTCATCGTCTGTACCTCTGCACCGGGGTGGATGAGTGACTTTTAGAATTGGTCTTCGCACTTGTTGACAAGAGTTATTCTGCGGTGGTACTCTGCTTTAGTTAAAGAAAAGAAAGCGATTTGCTAAACTAAAGCAAGCCAATTAAATTTGTAGTGGAAGCTAATAAAAAGAACAAAAAAAAAAATGTTATACATATTGTATACAATTGTAACAGCTGAGAATTTTGCTAGAAATGGTAGAGCAGGGGCCCAACCCCCAAAATTATATCCAAGTAGTTTGCTTGGCTACTTCTTTACACATGCCAGTGGTTGCGGCTACATACATATGTATTTGCTCGCTCTTGCCACCGATTATACATTGCAGCAAGCTGCTTAAGCCATAGCAACCGTGTTCTTCCTCAGTTTTACCTTTTTCACTTGACTTGGGTAAGACAGTACAGTAACTGCAGTCAGTGCAACCGGTGCAGATGTTGCATATGTTCAATCTCATAAATTTTTTGTGCAACATAATGTTTCCTTACATAATATACATAAGTGGCAGCACGTCGAATACCGTTTTACATATGCGCTTTAGAATGCACACATACACAAACTTACACATACATACAAGCTCATATCTCACAGCTGTGTTGTCTTTGCATGAGCTTCCTAGCTCCTTCATTTTGCAACTCGTCTTAGTTGCTGGCACATCTTGATTTTCTTGCAACACATTTGCCTTGTTGGTGTTGGTCTCTGTTTACCACTTTGGACAGAAAAATCTTATTACAAAACAAAACACAAAAAAAAAACAAAAAAAACAAAAAAAACAGAAAAGTAAAAAGTACATGCTTCATTTTTTGGTAGACTACCACCATTAATTTCCATAATTGGATACTTAAGATAATTTTCTCATTTGCAGCAGCTCGGCGGAAGACGCAAGACTCACAACACTATCAAACGCTGTGTGGGGATGCGGGAAGCGGAAGTGTTAGCAAAAGTAGCGCTTGTTGTTGCTGGTGGTTGGCTCATATGAGTCTTGTGCTCGTAGTACATTCTGTGGTATTCTTTTAACGCCACGCCACTACTGTTTTTATGACTCTAGCAGAGATAATGATATGCTTGTGCTTGCCTCCATACACTCATAAGCTTATGTAAATCTGTGTCTTGTACATATGTATGTGTGAAAGAATTGCACATCTCGTAAAATATAGACTTATAGTCATAATTATTAATATTAATATTTATATATCATTTAATTAAGCTTGCGTTTTGAAAAGCGTTGCAATGAATATTGTCTTAAATTTTATTTATTTTTCTCCACGGCTGGATCACACTAATAACTGCACATTCTTCTGAATTGGTAGCAGCGTACTTCAAGGTTAGTATTAATTTCTGAATCCTGTTTTAGAAAATATTTTTACTGAAATTTTTTTCAATATTTATGGTAAAATAAATAGCCGCAATGAAACCACGTAAGCTAAAAAAACCAAATTTACCTAGCGCATAGGCGTGGCATCGCCTACTTTTAGGTGAAATCGCATATCTCGAGACCCGCCCGATCGATTTCAACCAAATTTAGTACGTGATTGATCTGACATATTTATTTTACAGTGTGAAAATATGCGAAGACTACAGACACGCCTAATTTCTTTCATGCCAATTCATTCCTTTCAAGTGTGCAAATCAAGAAACAATTAATATAACGCATTAGACCTTGCACGAATAATGCCTTTAGAATATGTCACCTTATGTCTAAAAATTATCCAAATCCAGCAAAAACTGCTCAAGCCCTAGGTACCGAATATTTGGACTCTATTATTTATAGTTGACTTTTGACAGAAAATATTGGTCAAATTTTTAATTGAAATTCAGAGAGAACCCTGATACTAATATGCCTGTATGCTACAAATGGGTTGAATGGGATTAATATTTTCCTTAGCCCCCACATACCTAATATCAAGATTTTCGAATTTCCTGGTGACTTTATACCGCATATATCGACCAATATGCGTGTTATCTTAATCAAATTAAGAGACCGTGTTGTTCTTATAACGGTGCATATTTGTGCCTAGAATTAATAAAATCGGGTGAAAATTTGCCCTAGCCCTCATATAATGACCGGGCCTTATGTACCTGAAGGTACTTTCAAGGCTTTAATCCTTGCAAGTGGCAAGAGTATGAAATGTTCGGTTATAGCCGAGCTTAGCTCTTTTTTTTTTCTTTCAAGAGTAATCAAATTAAAATAGAAATATTTAAAAAAAATTTTCGAAGATTATACTGTCAGAAAATTTCAACCCAAAAACTACGTTTCTTGAAAATTTTGTTTAAAATTTATAGTATTAGAAAATAAAAATTTTCCGACAAATCCTTTGACGGTTGCTTTAAAAAGAATTTTTTGTAAAAGTACTTAAAAAATTAAAATTTTCAAAAATTGTCTAAGGTTTAAGATTCTAAATACACCCACTTATAAAAATACACATGAACTTAATTTTTATGATCAAGCGGACAATGAGGGGTACACTTTACGAAATATCGCTTAAAAATTAAACAATTAAGACTTTTCTCTGAAGCATGCCTCAAATATTTATGTTTTCCATGCTTGTTAATTTATAGAGTTGCCACCGAATTTTAAATAAGAAGTGGGAGAAGTTACACAACAGGTATGAGATTTTAAAATAGTTTTCAAAGCTTGCACACCTTGACTTAGTCTAACATAAGTTTGAGAATTGAAATGAAGAACCACAAAAATGAATATCCAATTATTCCAAAAACAAAATGTCTTATTTACTTTTATAACATCTTCATTACTCCGAGTAATAAATTTCTTTCCTAAAAAAGTTGCGGGCTTAGTCACTTAAAATTAAAATGAGTTTTGCGCGCAAGTTGGTTGTCAAGATTTCTCGCGGAGTAATTAATTGATCTTAATGAAAAATTGCATTTTTTTAAAACGTCTGCGAAAAATACAATTTTCCCTTTTTATACTCTCGCAACAAAGTTGCTAAAGAGAGTATTATAGTTTTGTTCACATAACGGTTGTTTGTAAGTCCTAAAACTAAAAGAGTCAGATATAG
>NW_017534406.1:1485485-1487218 GCF_001853355.1 Bactrocera latifrons
TACAAAGGTTATGTTGAAAATCACTAAAAGTGCGTTAACCGACTAACAAAAAATGTCAGAAACACTAAACTTTACGGAAGAAATATCACAAAGAAGCTGCACCCAGGCTTTCTGTAAAAATTTAAAATGCCCGTGGCGTCGCCCACTTATGGACCAAAAACCATATCTAAAGAACTACTCGACCGATTTCAATGAAATTCGGTACATAATGGTTCTTAACACCCTGATGACACGTACCAAATATGGGTGAAATCGGTTCACAACCACGCCTGAAATCTCGATTATCACTTTATCATGCGAGAGTATAAAATGTTCGGTGACTTGTTGGTTTTTTGTTCGTCCAATACTGTTTATGTTCTTAACTAAAACACTTTTTTCTTTAATTCTGATGATTCTGTATGAAATTCTGCTGCCAACGCAGAGAACTCTTTTCCGAGGGACAACCAGAAATGGCGTCGGAATGGCGAAGTTTTGAGTATTTGTCTTTGAAAATTTAATAATATTTTGGTAAGTATTATAATCTTTGAAATAATAAAAAAAGTCTGAATGAAATATTTATTTTTTTACAATCACAAACTTATTACAAATTGGCTATGTTTTGCTCGAGGAAGCTCATGTAACTCCTTAAACGTATAGGTATCTAAAAAAAATTAATTTGCGTTCTTAGAAAAAAATAAAAATATTAATCTCAATTATTAATAATAAAACGATAATGGTTAATTCATCAATTTGCTCGTGTTTTCTTTGAGATACAACTGACTTTGAATTTAAAGGAAATGTTATTTGTTTAAGAAATTCTTGAACTTACCATACCTGGGCTCTTTAAACAACCTGCAAATTAAAAAGAGAAATATATTATTGAAAAGGAAAATTAGTACTTTTTTATTATAGGAATGCTGCTTAAAACAAGTAAGGAAGGGCTAAGTACGGGTGTCACCGAACATTTTATACTCTCGCACGATAAAGTGATAATCGAGATTCATTATCCGTCATTTACATATTTTTTATTTTGCTGTAAAATTAATTAGATTAGATCAATTTGTGTACTTTGAGTATTGAATTGTATTTTCATTTATTTTAATTGTATTGAAAAGTTATAGTCCGATCACGACAATTTTTCCAAGGGATACCTCAGCTCAAATACCGTATTTGTGTAAAGTTTTATTCCGCTATCATCATTGGTTTCTATTGTATATATTATACAGAGAAGGCATCAGATGGAATTCAAAATAGCGTTATATTGGAAGAAGGCGTGGTTGTGAACCGATTTCACCCATATTTCGTACATGTCATCAGGGTATTAAGAAAATATTATATACCTAATTTCATTGAAATCGGTCGAGTAGTTCCTGAGGTATGGTTTTTGGTCCATAAGGCGACGCCACGCCCATTTTCAATTTTTGAAAAAGCCTGGGTGCAGCTTCCTTCTGACATTTTTTCCGTAAATTTTATTGTTTCTGACGTTTTTTTTTAGTCGGTTAACGCACTTTTAGTGATTTTCAACATAACCTTTGTATGGGAGGTGGGCGTGGTTATTATCTGWTYCTTCCATGTTTGAACCGTATATGGAAATGCCTGAAGAAAACGACTCTATACAGTGTGGTTGACATAGCTATACTAGTTTCCGAGATATGTACATAAAACTTAGTAGGGAGCGGGGCCACGCCCACTCTTCCAAAAAAATTACGTCCAAATATGTCCCTTCCTAATGCGATCCTTTGTGCCAAATTTCA
>NW_017534406.1:1487548-1510986 GCF_001853355.1 Bactrocera latifrons
TCGGATTTCAACTCTACTCGTCACCCTGATCACTTTGGTATATATAACCCTATATCTGACTCTTTTAGTTTTAGGACTTACAAACAACCGTTATGTAAACAAAACTTTAATATTCTCCTTAGCAACTTTGTTGCGAGAGTATAAATATTAACGAATTTGAAAAGATATATCTTGCCGCTGTTATTTTTCAAAGATACGTATAGAAACATATAATATTGTCCTTTGGATCTGCTATGCCAAATCTAACTATTTTATTGTACATATTTGCTACGGGAAGATTATAAAGTTTAGCGAGCTCATATTCTCATATGAGTGAACTAAGTTCACCTTTTACAACAAGAAATTTTCAACTGGGAATCATCTTTATTTCTCATTAAGTTTAAGGAACTCTACCACTTTGTTAGAGCCTTTGCGAATTTCAGAAGTGACAGTGACAGTGAAAGTGGATCTAGGCTTTAACTTTCGACTCGGAGATCTACGATGAAATTTTCTGTAAAGTAGAATTTTCTTTAGCAATTTTTCCAGATTACCTTAGATCTGAAGTGTTAACTTTAAAGTCAACGTCTCTGTAGGAGTTGAATAATGAATGTTCTCTTGTTTTTATGATAACGGCATATCTAATTTTCATAATTATCAGCTTTTCAGTTATAAAAATTTGGTTTTTTTGGTTGGTACCCACTCGCAGACTCCTTACCGAAACTATGTGAAAATGTATGTGGAAAATTCTAAAGTTTTATTCAAAATCTGAGGTGGAACTATCTGGAATCCTGTTTTACTCAATGAAAATCTCGAGTCGCATACAAAAGTAATGCTTATGGACTACTTAGAAACAATGATGCCGTCAAAATACTCAGATATCAGTACAGTCTACCGATGAACGTGAATAAGAGTGTGAAACATCGAGAGCAAAGGTTTTTCCTCAAAATGAACCCAAGGATTTAATAAATGATCAAGTTGTGAGCAAAAAAAGGGAAGAATGAGCAAATCCAAAGTGAAAACGATGCTCATTGTCTTTTTTGACATCAAAGCCATCGACCACCATGAATTTGTTGCCAGGTTTACGTGAAAGTCCTCAAGAGATTCAAACCAAGAGTTAAACGGGTCCGATAAGGCATCGCAGCCGATTGGAAGTTGCACCACGTCAAGGCTCCGGTTACCAACTTTCTTATGAACAACTACATAACCAAGGCCGGCATTCCAACGCTTCCGCAGCAGTCCTACAGCTTAGATGTGGCCCCACCGGACTTTTTTTTTTTGCTTTCCCGAAAAAGCCGATGAAAGAGGATCCAAGCAGCATGGATCTCGGCTCTCCGGAGAATACCTTCCGTGACGCCTTCAATGCTTGGAGATAGCGTTTTTTTTTGGTTCAACACATTTTTTGTAAATCGACTCGGTCCTATTACTTTCCGGACAAACTTTATAAACTGACCGACCAAAATAAAAGTAAAGAAATTTTTTTACTCTTAAAATTTTTTTTAATTTTTCGCATTTTTTCCCTTTGATATAAATGGTTATGAGAGAAGTAAATTTCCTGGACTCCCATGATCTTCACTGTATATTTTACGTGCATAGGAGCTTGAGGTACTGAGGAAATAAACTCCTTGTTACTCTTTTGCAACATTTTCGTAGATTCTCTTTCAATAATGACATAAACTGAATAAGCATTCGTCTTCATGTGTCTCGTACAATGTTCTACTTATGGTGGACTAATAAATACCACGTGCCACAAAAGATAACTGCAAATTTTGGCCAGCCAGTGTCTTAGCTTGTTGGCACAACAGCCGGTAGTTAATTTCCTCCTTTTTACTATTTCATTTTTGCCCATTTTAATGGAATTCGCTGTTGTTGTTAATTTGCTTCATTTTTGTCGGTGATGCGCAGTAAACGGATTCTTCCAAGCAAAAAGGTAGTTTTTATGACGACATGCAACAGCCACGAAGCGAGATCGCCTTGGATAATACAAAATCCGCATCCACTTACAGTTACTGTGCTGCTGAAGACCGCTGCGCTTAGCGCTGCACACCATTCGGCAGCGAGTGAGTTGAATGCGCTAGCCCGCCTTCTCGCGCTGCCTTCTTGCGCCTCGCAGTGCACACGCGGCGGCGTCGCTGCCTTCACTTTGGCCGCAATTGCAGTAATTGGAGCATGCAACATCACTCTTGACATTATGATGCAAGCTGCTTGCAGCAAATTAATTTCAGCGCACTGCGGCGACGACGGTGACAACGCTAGGAGGATGGGTGATGGCAGCTGGGCTGGCAAAAGGCTGCCGTAGGCGCGACTAAATATATAGATGTAAGTATATTGGTATCTGTGTGAGTGTTGTGTGGGCGCTAGTTATGCTCCTATTTGCACGTGTGCAACACGCGTGTATTTGTATTTAAATATTTTTATGTTTGGCTGCGTTTGCGGGTGAAGGAGGTTAAAAGGCACTTAGCTGTGGCAAACACAAATACATACATGGTACATAGTTGCCACGGCTGGGCAATTGCGGCATAATTTGCCTAGGAAGCCAAATAGCGGGGTATGTATTATATGTATGAATGCATGTATCTACATATATGTGTCAGTGTTTGTATGAATTTAGATATATGTGCATTAGGGTGGGTAAAAAAGCACTATTTTTTTGGTTTCGTAGGCTTCCCAAGTATGAGCTCTTAATTCTAAAGGGAAGGTCCTCCGATTAACTTATTTTATTTTATTTTTTTTTTTTGTTTGTATTATCTGATCTTTTTCCGCTTCTTTGTAGTTTTTATACTCTCGCAACAAAGTTGCTAAAGAGAGTATTATAGTTTTGTTCACATAACGGTTGTTTGTAAGTCCTAAAACTAAAAGAGTCAGATATAGGGTTATATATACCAAAGTGATCAGGGTGACGAGTAGAAATGAGAGTGAAATCCGGATGTCTGTCTGTCCGTCCGTCCGTGCAAGCTGTAACTTGMGTAAAAATTGAGATATCATGATGAAACTTGGTACACGTATTTCTTGGCTCCATAAGAAGGTTAAGTTCGAAGATGGGCAAAATCGGCCCACTGCCACGCACTAGGGAGGGGCATATTTGGAATAGGATGTTTAAAAAAAAGCTATTCAAAAATGAGTGAAAATAGTATTTGAAATTTTTGTATAAAAAGGGAAGAACGCCACGCAGGTCACCAATGAATATAGTTAAGTTTATGGAGACGAAGCTGTAACAGTTCGATCGTTCTGGAAATTTCGATGTGAAAGATGAACCCCGCTCTGGTCGACTTACCGTTGGAAAAGTCAATGAATTTAAAAAAAACGCGAGCTATGACGTCACTAAGAAACGTAACATTCATCATCAAACAGCTTTGAACCATTTAAGAAAAGGCTAGCTATAAAAAAGGCTCGAAGTTTGGGTACTACATGAATTGTCTGTGAAGAATTTAACATCGAAAAGCGAAAAGTGTACCAAATTCGACAATAATGTGCGAAAAAGATCATGGTCCAAGCGAGGTGAAGCTCAACAAATGGTGAAATTACATGTCGCAGTTTTTCGTCGAGAAACCAGAAAAGTTTTACGCTGATGGCATAATGTCTCTAGCGGAAAAATGGCAAAAAGTGGTGGACCAAAATGGTACATATTTAGTTCACTAAAGATCATTATAAATATAAAAAAAAGTTAAAGTTTGATTACTTAACTACTTGACTACTTAATATAAGAATCAAATAGAAAACTGTAAGGCAACGGACTTTCCCGTTATAGCGCACCCTTGGAGAGCCTTTTTTAAAGTTGTCTATCAACAAATTTTTCAGAGTACGAAGCAAATAAAAACACACTTTTTCTTATCCACCCTAATATGTATGTGCAATTTGGCCCTTCTAAGGTCAGCATTGCAAAAAGTTGAAGCCAACAACGCCACTTACAGCACAAATACCTCACCTTCCGTTAACAGCATCATCAACATCACCACCAGCAGTCAAGCCAACTACCGGCACCTCCACCACACCCCTTCCCATCCCCATCGCAGCATATTGCAACCACATGGTTCCTTTCTTTAGCTGCGTTTAAACTTTTTGACATCAAATTTCACTTTTTCCCACATTTAATAATGTCAAGTTGTTGCTCAGCAAGCGCGTAATTCTGATGCAAACCATTACTGGCAGTCAGCTCACGGCAGCCAGACGGGCAAAGCAGCAGTCAGTCACTTAGGAAGTATGTGCGCGCGCTTTTTTCGGTCGGCGGTTGGCATTTATGCCTCCCTGCCGCCGTGTTGGCACTAAGCAACCTTAAGCATAATATGCGAAGGTAAGGCATAAAAATTCATATAGCCGAAGAAGAAGAGGACGAGGAGATGGAAGAGACACGCGTGCGAAAATCGTGTTTCGCACTTTAGCCACCACCCGCGTTTGTGCCCCACCGTTGCTGCTTGTAGTGCAAAAAATGTTAATTTGCAACATTACATCACAGTTAGGGCGAGGGCAAAAGCGCAACAACAGCGCACCGCCCTCATCAAACGTCGAAAAGCAGAAAAAAAGTAGATAAGGAAAACAACAACAACACAAACTGACAGCGGCTGTGTCAGCTGAAAGTTCTCTTGAGATGTCAACCTGTCGGGAGACTGATAGTAAGCAACCAAGTGCTCCACATGCGGCATGCGGCATATCTGTGCGTGTGATTGTGCTGGTATGTGTTCGGTACTTTGCAGTGGAGCATGTGTAAATGTGCGTATTATGACTTAATCGCATGCCAACATGTTGGCAATTTGTCGCAGCGTGTCTCATTATGACTTAAAAATATTCCCTTCAGCTTAGTTTACTTTTAGTTTTTTCGTTTTCGTGTTTTATTTTTTTCTTTTTTGCAATTTTCATCAATTCAGTTGCGCGTGCAAGCAAATTGCACAAAAACGTGGCGCTATGTGGCACGAATATGCTAAATGTGCATACGGCAGTGTAGTTGCATGTTGCGCACGCCCCCTTTGCGTCTCCCTTCGTAGTTTTTCACTTAAGTTATTTTAATAAGCGGCAGGAATTGGCAATCTCCGGTCGACATTTGCGCTAATGATTGCTAACGGTTGGTTTTTATTTGTTTTTGTTTTTTATTTTTTTAATTTCGCTGTCATCATATTTTAACCCTTTGCTGACACTTTATGCACGATTTGATATCCAAACCTGATACTTTGTCCAGTTCCATGAATTTCGAAGGATTTGGATATCTAAATTGAGTTTTAGGCTGGACAGAAGCAGAAGAGGTGTTCTAGCATCTCTCTCTTGTCTACTTCAATGCAATTTACTCTTTACTTATGACCTTTCGGCTCGCATATGTTGCCAGTTAACTGCGTCCTGTGATTAGGTCAACAACTGTCCAGCAGTCATTTCGAGACCGTGTAAAAAGATGCGTATTTTCTTCGATGATCTTGGCGATCCTGTATATTCTCGCGTCATTCCATTTCAATCTCACCCGTGTATCGCTTTTAGTGACTTCCATATTTCCGATGCCGAATCACTAGGCAGTCGGATGGCACTTTTGGCAATCTAATCAGTTATTTCATTACTCAGAATTCCATTCTTTCCCGAAACCCACCATATATACAGCCGCCTTCCGTCAACCGCTACATCTACTGCCTAGCTGCGTCTTTTAAAGATGCTCTCTGACCTTTTCGATATGAGATTATTGTCTCAATTGCCACTTAATTTTCAATTGATTTCCGTTAGTTGTTTCTAACTTTACTAGGTATCTCAGCCCCTTCCCTAGTCGCAAAGACTTTCGGGTGAAAGACACTGCAGTATTCCGAAGCTTTGGCTGACATCCAGGTGCGAGCAATAAATTCCGTCCCTCACTCCATTATATGATGTGAGCTGTCTGCATAGAAGTAACCTCCGTTGTGGTGTCACATGCTCCTGCGCCATCCACAATCTTCTATTCTCTTCCAGATAAAGCATAAGGATATGTGGTTCCTTTTAGCCACCCACCCCATCTTCATAGAGCTGTGACCGAGGCTCACTGTGGAGGATTTCCCTAACGCCGTCAACCTTGCAGATGATTTTGTTGCAGAGCTTTTCACTGTCATATCGATTGGCGCAACGTTGAATAACCTTTCTGGTGGTACTTATTGTTTCAAGTGTTCATTAATTGGCGGAACATTTTATATTACAATAATTATTTTTGCAATTTTAAACGTAAAAGCATTTATACCTTTTCAGTACATATATTAGCCAAGTATTAACAAGGATATGAGAACTCTGATCTCAAACTGTTCGAAATCAATATTTTCCTCTCTTTTATGTTAGGTATAAGATTTAACGTTTTTGCAGTTGTCCTCATAAGGTACAACACTCCTGAAGAGAGAAATATCGGTTTTCGACTAGTGTAAAAATATTTTAGGCAATTTGATCAGAAATCACTATAATAACGGAGTCGTATCAAGCTGTATTGTTTAGCATTTGATCATGGAAAGACTTCCGCCTGAACAAAGTTTATAAATCGTTCAACATTATTGCGAAAATTCACGTTCCATAAAGAATCTGCCCAACTTATGGTCCATATAATCGGCTTACTGAATATAATATTCGCAATACCATCACCCACCTTAAGACCCAGCATTCATTATTGGATAATATTCGACCGTATAGACCACGTCCAGCACGCAGTGAAGAAAATATAGCTGCTGTACAAAATACAGTTTAGGCAAGAGCTGAAGCCGCTCAACCTTCCCAAGGGACATCGAAGCGTTCTATGGGCTCTCAAAAAGTTCCAAGAAGATCCGACGTTTTGGAGCCAAATTATGTTCAGCGTTGAGACGACGTCGAAGTGCTCGAACGAGTAATTGAAAATTGGATTCCACGAATGGATCATCTGAGACAAAACAGCAGACAAGATTTGAAAGAGATAATCGTCAAAAACTATATGCTAAATACTTAATGTTCTTTCGAATGATAATAAACATTTATCATTAAATTTTACATGCTTGTTTTTTTTCTATAAAAACGTAAGGAACCTCGAAATGGATCACCCTTTAATAGAAATGATTAGAGAAATTATATGTCTGTGCCAGTTGTCGTCTTTCGCTGTGATGAGAAAAATTTGTTGTTATATCAATAATAGTTCAAATTTAATCTATGCTTTAAAGAAATTTAGAAGTTGAACTGAATCCATAAATGCCATTTGAGAAAATTACTTGGAATTTGGAGAATACCGAAATAGAAAAGATTAAATACAATACAGTAACTCTTGACACAGTGATAACGCAAATTCAAAATCAAATAATAGCCGTGTTGTTACTATGTTCCGTATGTAGAGTCGGATTTGACTGTTATTGGAAGTGTACGGCTAAATTGGAAAAGAATAATAAGGAGCCTTGCGGTTGTCATTGAGCCGCGGCTACTGTTTTACCCTCAAATCTTAACAGTTCTATATCTAGTCCGCCGCTTTCTAGTGGAAGTTCATCATCGATCTTTGCTCCTGAAACTTAGATAATATAGACTGATTGCGATCTTTTATATAAAATTATGAAATAAAAGAACCATTACTGGTTTAATCTTAGAAGATTATTCACTAACTCACTGACATTGAAAAAGCGTGCAAGTGTAGAACACTGTTCTTCCGATTTATGTTTCAAAACTTTGATACAATAAAATCTATCTGTGAGTGTTTTGATTACAAAAACTCAACAATTGCAACATATTCAAAGAAATAGCAGCAATCTTTTTTTAGGAAGGAATATCCATAATGAGATATATATTAAATTGATTCAGAACCGATTAAGAATTCCGCAATGGCAGTCAATTATTAGATTAATAATTACAACGAAAATGGACTAAAGAGAACACGAAAGAAAATTTGTAATTAGTAAGATTTTCAAGGTCATTTAAGCCAACGGTTACGAAATGAGGGAAATATATTTTAGATAATATTCATTTGGTTTTAATTTTCATTTGATTTTATGTATTTATACATACATATGCGTTATATATTTATTTACATGTACATATGTACTGTGATGTAAAACTGTAAACACCGCGTGCAGAATTCAAATTTGAAGGTCATTTCGTTAATTAACCCACTAAATAATCAACATGTAGGCGCACTCATTATAAAAAATTGAGAGAGAGGAGAGCGAGAAAACTAAATCAACGCGACGCCACTGAAAGCCAGCGAAAGTCAAGTCCGCGTGCGGCGAAGCGTTGCGGCATACCTTTTCCCGCAAATTTTTTAAATCCGCAGCTACAATGTTTTAGTGAATTCAGCGTAATTGTGTTTATTTTTCGTTTTGGATTATTTTATTTTGCTCTATTTAATTACGCTGCCTTGCTTATTGCGTTTACTTAAGCAAAAAAAAAAAAAAAAAAAAAATTGCTCGCTGCCGCATTCCAGCGGTGATATACGCTAGCCTAGCTGTATGCTTGTACTTCAATACATATACATTATATATAAATGTGCGTGTGTGAGACTAAATTAGTGAATGTCCATTGATGTGAATATGAACACACGGCTGCCTTGCAGACATACCGGCATGCAAATGTACATGAATTCGTGTTTGAATATAATTTTCATACAGGGTGTGAAATAAGTTCTGCTCATAGCGAGTGTTGAATATTTTTGACAAGTTTAATAGTTGGGTTATGGACATGTTTCGGCAACCTCGTGTGGCATTACAATGAAAATTTAGCCGACACAAGTTTGTACGAAAACCATTATTAGACTAATCTGTAGAAAAGTCCTTGATCTGATATACTATATAAATGGCGATATTAGAATTAAGTATGTATCAAAAGGCGCGTATCTAAATTTGGTAGCTGTCGGATCATTGGTTTGTGATTTATATAATTTTGAGTGAAGCAACTGTTTTATTGTGAAAAGAAATGGATTTAAAGGAGTTTCCAGAAATATTGCTTTTGAAGGGAATAAATAAAGTTGAAACAAAAACATGGCTTGGTGATGAGTTTCAGAGTTCCAGACACTGCCACAGGGAGCATCAAGGATTGGTATGCTAAGTTTAGACGTGGTGAAATAAACACCGAAGACGGTGAACGCAGTGCATGCCCAAAAGAGGTTGTTAACGAGGAAAACATCAAAAAAGTTCACAAATTGATTGATGATTCGCAGCAGAGTTTTGAAATATTAAAGCGCAATAAGCCTGAACTCTTGCGTGAAAATGTAACAATGGACGAAACATGGCTTCATTATTTTACTCCGAAGTCCAATCGATAGTCAACGGAGTTTGTGCTGTTTTACCAAGACAATGCTACGTGTCACAAGTCAGGGAAAACGATGGCAAAAATTCATAAATTGGACTTTGAATCTCCATGCTCAGGCTCAGAAAAGTCGCGTTTAGTGAAGCAGTGATCACCGAACCTGAAGCTTATTTGAAACAAAATCCAAATCGTATGGCAAAAATGGTATAGAAAAGTTGAAAGGTCGCTTTAATTAGTGTATTACCCTTTGAGGGAGCTATGGTGTATGAAAAAAACGAATTTTGTCAAAAAACTGTATTTTGCTATGGTAGGCTGGGGACTATTCAATTGACAATCTTTTTCAAATGATAGAGGAAAAAATCAAATTTCAAATTTTAAAATCGATATCGATGAATTTTAGCTCATGTTGTGAAAAAGTTCTTGATGGTTACTGATTTAAAGGATCATCTCAGTGTAACTCTCCGAAAAATCACTGATTTTTTCGATGTCCACGATTGTGGCCTTAATTTTCATCTAACACAAAGAGTTCAAAACGATTATTAATCCGTAGAAAAGTCGCTATAGCGCTACGGAAGCTTTGTTTTTTTGTGAAATTTGACAAATTGGCGGCGGTTAGAAAACAAGTATCGAATTTTGCCCTTTTCGACAGTTGCTGGTAGAAAAAATTAGGAAGATTACAAAAACAAATAAAAGCTTCAAAACTCTTACTTTGAGAGCGACATTTTGAAAAACACCATTCTGAGAAAAGCGCTTTTAAAGATTGTCTTGCTCCGTTCCATACTCTGGACACTTTTTATAAGAAACTCTGTAGAGACCGTAAGAATTTGAAAATTCGATTTTAGCGAATGTTTATTATAGTGTGTATTATCCGATAACGCAAAAAAAAAAAACCATCGATTTCTTGAAAATTTCACACTGAGACGATCACTTAATAAGAAAAAACTATCAATTTCGGTGTGGCGTTCACTTAAGGGGTTATATTCACTTGCAAGACAGAAAGTACTCGTTTTTTAATATTTTTTTTGTGGCGATATTTTATCATATATAATATATATCATATATAGGTAAAATTAATAAAATTTTAGTATTTAAATAAAAAAGTATTGTGCATTTAGAGTACTTTTTGTACGTTAATAATCGGTTATTCATTTTGAAAAATTTAGAATTCCTTTAATTCCATAGCCGGACTACAGGAGGACATCTGAAAAATGGCGATGAGGAAGAATTTTCTATTTAAAATCATCAAAAATCTATTTTTTGGCGAATATAATTTACACTCCAGAGTGTTTGAGTGTTGAAATTATTATCGAAAACTTGATTGTTTCGACCATTATTTGATATCTGAAAAGGTCGTGTGGAAATTTCAAGAGGATCAGTGTAGGCGTTTATGAGAAATTTTATTCCCCGACTCTAAATACAGCGTTTCGAGTTAATGCGCTTCAAGTTTCTGATTCCGATAACTCTAAGCTAAAAATCAAAAAATATTTTTCGGAAAGAAATTATTTTTAAAAATTATTTTTCTGCAACTTTATTTAAATTTGTCTTCTTCTTTATTGGCGTAGACACCCCTTATATGGTCTTAGGTCTAGAAATAAGTTAGTGCAATTAAATTATGAGGTGAGCTTAAAAAAATATCTCACTTGTTTTAGTTTACTTTTTTTTTCCAAAGCAGTTGGCGCACCCTGTCCATATAATGAATTATATGTGCGTGTGTTACAAACTCTCCAGGTCTGTTTATAAAGTGTTTGCATACAGATTCTTTAGCATTTTTTTCTGCTTTTAATTTCATTCGTAATTTAGCGCATTAATTTGTTGTTTTTGTAAACTAAAAGGTTCGCTTTACAAGTAACGTTTTCATTTTTTTCGCTGTGTTTTCATTACCAGCGTTGGTTTTTTGCCGCTTTTTGGAGGGGATTTCTTCATTAAAATTCGCATTTATTTTGTGACTCAGGCGCGTCGTTAGTGTAAATGTGTGTGTGTGTGCCTGGGTGTCATTTGTTGTTGTTATTGCCATACTTACGCATTAAGTAGTAACTTTAATGAGTGTGCATTCGTATATGTAAAGCTGCATGGGGGTATGTGTGTTGGTAATTTTCCTGTTGTTTTTGTTGTTGTGCGGCGACGGGCCGAGTTTTTGTTAAGCTTCACGGTATATTGAAATAATTTATTTGCCAGTTTTTTGGTTTTGTTTTTGTTGCTGTTTCATGGAAATTGGCAGCAAGCATGGAAATTATAATTAAAATCAACAGTTACAATACAAATGTAAAGTAATTATAGCGTTATAATGCGATTTCTTTGGTTACTTTCATATTCGAGGCGCAACTGTTACGTATACGCCCAGACGCACCACGTGGACATTATGGAAAATGAGAGTGGCTATATATGGATGTATGGATGTGTGCCTAACAAAGTGCAAGTGTGTGTGTATGTATGTATGTATGTGTATAGGCGTGTGTATGTATGTGTGTATGGGTATGTTTGCGTATTCAGACGACCGTAAAATGATCTCATCGGCAATTGTTGTTGTTGTAATTTCTATTTTTACCATTTTTGACTTATAAGCTTTCACATCTGCCCACCAATTCATGCCACGTTTATTGCGCTTACCGTCATCATTTCAATTTTTCGGTTTTTTTTTCGTCGTGCTCTGCACATCTTCATTCGTTGTCGCATAAAACTGTCTGCTAAGTCGCGCGCTCGTCGTAAATTAAGAAATGTCATATCGTTACGTAAATTACCTGCTCGTAAAAATAGCGAGCAAAAAATGCGAGTCGCATTTTCACACAGAGTCACAAGCGCAGATAATACGCGTTGAGCCGGTAACAAATTAACGCCTTTTATTTGCGTGATAACGGTAATAGCCGAGCGACAAAAATAGGTAAAATAGGTAAATAAACTTTCACAACGCTTTGGCGCACAAGCTCGCTCCAAAAATGGACAACACTGCTGGGCAGCTCAAAGCATATTTTTCACGGTCGTCTTGATGACTCGTTGGAGGAGGCGTGAGCTGATCGCCTCACCGGATGTTTGTACATTAGACAAATAGCCGCTGTGACTAAGTACAAGCGCAAAGAAGATGCAGAGGTACAGAGCCAAACACACACACACACACACACACACAGAAATAGCAACAACAACCACGCGTTGCGCCAAGAAGTCACCCAAGTTGCTGACCCAGATATAAAAATGAGATTAAGTGTGATTAAAAATGTGTATAAACAGTAAAAATGCCCACCTATTATTGGCGCCCACGCGTGCAATGGCAGCACTGGCTCAACTGTTGGCAGTGTGGCCACCGTCGCTGCGGTGTTTTGCGTGCCGCGCGCTCTCCTCAGTAGTTTGCACAAAGGAGCTGACCGCTGAGTGCCTCGAGGGCAATATTTGTGGCCGCCTTACTGGCAAGCGTTTTTCTGCGATGCCGAATTACACGAGCGCCTCACACTTGTGTGCATGTGTTGGTGTTGTATTTATTTATTTTTATTTGCTCATTTTTTATTACGCTCCCCTACTTGCTTTGCATTTTGGCGTTTTATCGCTTTCGTTGCTGGTACTTTCTGTTCCGGTTGTGTTTTCTCGCCTTGTGATTTATACGCTCGCAGTTGATTTACATAAAGCCAAGATATTTCACGTTTTTAATGAGCTGCAAAAATGATTGGGTGGTCGGTTAGCGTTCCGCATTTTATTGAAAAGGAACTCTCAATTAGCCCCAGGTATTGAAAGCTTTAGAAATGCCGATTCATTTAAATTTTCATCTGAGTTAGGTTAAATAAATAAGGGTTATACTATGGGTGTCACACTCCTTTGACAACCGGTATGTATGCATATTAAGGTATGTGAATCTTTACGTTATCAATGCCACATATGTATTTGGCATTTGGTGAGAAGGTTGATGATTGATTTGGAGCACCTTTTCTGTATACATATGTAGGTGGAACACTGTAGACATATGTACTTTTCAGACAGACAACTCTACAGTAGCTCCGCGCAAGCCTCAAAACTTGTGTTTCGTTCAAAGACAGAAGTTCCAGTGAACCACCGTTCACGATGTGCTCCAAGGAACAGAACCTATGTAGTTGCGAATCTATTAACTGTAGCCAACAATTGTCTTCCCATAAGGCAGATATGTTCTTTTAATCTCTGGTTGTAACCATGAGATATTCTTTACAAATTGTGTGTCATCATCAAGCTAGCTAAACCTAACCACGCGATCCTATCCATTCGATTCGATGAGCTGGTCGAGGTTTTCAGCTCTGTGTGTAGAAATACTCTTGATCTTGTCCTCTGAATACTGAGAAAGGCAATAAAAAAAACTCTTTCGTGGCTGCAATTTGAGTTAAGGGGCTATACCAGTGTGATACTTAAAAAAAAAAAACATTTTATTATCTTTTTATTATTATTTTTATTTCATTTATATTTCCTTAAATATTCTGTGAAATCGTGAAGGTGGTATCGTGAACAGTTTTTGGATGGCAGCATTCTAAAGAGCGACCGCTCGGAGGAGCAAACGTATATATATGAATAAGTGAAACTTTAAACGCGTTTTTCTCGAAACGACATTTTTCAAAATTGCTGGCGTCATAACTCAACGAGAAATTGACCGATCGCCTTGAAATTAAAACTGATTATTTGTGAAAATATTTGCTATACAATGACCTATGATCTGTTTGATTGGTTGAAAATTGGCAATTTTACATTAAAAAAACGATAATTTTTTACATAAAAAAATTTTATTTTTATTTTTTAATTTCAATAAATTTGTAAATTTTTGATATTTTTCAAAGATCGTAGGCCGATGTATAGAAAATATCTTTAAGTTAATAAGCAGCCCATAAATCCGTTATTTTTTAACTTTTTTGTAAAAAAAAAAACTTAAAATATAGCTGTAAATATACCTTATTACGTTCACAGAAGTTCGAAATATTCAATCGCATACCTTCCCTTAAAAAAGTTCACGAAAATCGCCAAACATGCGTCACAATGGTATAGCCCCTTAAAGAAAGTTAAGAGAGAGTCGGGCAGAGCCTTCTGTGGAAGTGTGGAGGGTTGTCACAAGTCCTTATGCTTTAGGTGCATTTCAACGGAACGTCCTAACCTAGAGGCAGAATACTGAGAGGTAACCTGTTAAAGATCCAGAATGCCTATATAAAAAGCAGATCGATCGAGATTGTTTTGCAAGCTGTAGTGCTATGGCTGGTGGAAGCCCTTATGCGCAAGGAATTAGCTGTAGGCACCTTTCTCGAACGACGCTGTCGGCTGATAGCCTACGCTGACGATGTTATTCGCATGGTAAAAGGAAAATTTCTAAATAGCGTGTACGAGCTTACTGAAGGGCAGACTGGGCGAATAGCGGCGGTCAACCCAAGTAAAACAGAAATGACTTTATTTACTAGGCGATATAAGCTCCCAAACGTGCCTTCCTCTTCTTTCGGGGGATCACATCTTCAACCTGTTAACAAGATAAAATAAGTATGGCCTAATATTGAGGAGAGAGCCGGCAAGGCATCGTTTGCTTTATACTGCTGTAGATCATATTATCAATTATCTATTTCATCAGCGGAATCGCTGGCAATTACAAAGTCGATAAACAAACCTGAGGGGGCGTCCTTGCCCTGCTCTCATGAGATTGGGATTGAGTTGAATTTTCATTGGCGTCTTGCGAGATTTAATAAACTACTTTCCTGAGCAATTTCATATTATTGCAATAGTAGGAGTTTTTACTGGACACTGTAAGGCTTATAATCTTGTCGGACGCTAGTTGTCAAAGTTACAAAATTGTATGGAGTAGGGTGCGGTGTACACATCTAGCGCTTCATCTAAATATTAATTGAACACAACAAAATGTTTGCCGTACCAATCGCTAATACAACTAAATATGGGGATTTTTTCCTTTCGCAACATTGTTGCACAACAAATGTGCAGATTCCGCGATATTTGATGAAAATATGCGCTCTCTCGCTCTCTTGCGCTCTTTGCGCTTACGAAACAGAAGGAATTGTGCCACTCGGCTCTTGACTTCGGTTTGCCGTTTGTTGGCCGCTGGTTTCACCTTCGCGTGTGCCACTGCCTGGCTGTCGAGCAGGGCGCATTGGCAGCACAGCGCCATGTGCCAAGTTCAAGGTAAGTCGCTGGAGGGCTTTGCTCGAAAACGCATCAATGTCAAGCAGCTAGTTTATAGCGGAATATTAAAAAGCATCAAATAAATGGCCGTAGTAAAAATAGAAATATAAAATTTATATACACATTAGGGTGAGTTTGACATGGGTTGAGTTAAGCTAAGTATGACTGAGAAATTTAATAAAAAGGTAATAGTGAGCATTTTTGCTTTTTGATAACTACTATAGCATTACTATATCTATTTTATATGTATATACTATATAGAAAAGAAGGTAATGCTTTTAATTGCTCACTGAATTATATCATAAACTGGTTCTATTTCAATTTAAATGCCTTATGAAATGTTGTGGACACTTTGTTCTCATCTTTATTAAACTTAAAATGTGTCTTAGTCATTCTTATAGAAAATGTTGGGTAAAGAAAAACCACTATATCAATTAGAAAGTACAAACAAATTTATTGGATGGTTAGGAATTTTTTTAGAAAGTCCATGAACGATGCATAGAAAAGAAAACACAGCATGCCAACAACACAAGTTATAAATAAACTGCTTAAAGCCCTAAAAGATGGTGGAGACATCGTTAAACACATGGCTCTTCAACTGCCCATCAACCAAGTGTTAGAGAGGTGGAAAGAGAGCTCGATATCTCTCGGGAGTCTGTTCGAATGATTTTAATGGATGTTTTGGGTATTATCATTATAACTGCCGATGAGATATGGGTTTATAAGTTTGACATGCAAACAAGATAAGATTTATCGAAATAAAACCCGTTTTCAGTCGATCAAAGTGATAGAAAAAAATTCGCTGAAGGAGCTGAAGGCCACCCAAATATGCTTATAAATAGCATTTTGAGGACTGGAGAAATTGCTGGCATAAGTCTATTAGTTCCATCCGGTGGGAATTACTTTGAAGGCGACGAGATAAATATTTTTGATTAATTAAATATTTTGCGTTTTATTTACAATTTCCGAGTATTTTTTGTAACAAAATATTTATTTCTAGTGAACACCTGTAGAACGCGCTTATAATCGAAAAAAGCTTTAAAGAATTGTTGATTCCGAGCAGTATTTGTGTCCTGAAACCGGAATGTCTATATCAATATGTCAATATGTGAGAATGGATAAAACATGACCCCAAAAATCCATCGAGTGCAGTAACTGACAGTCAACCGATTGAGATGCATATAATGAATCGACTGACTAAGTTGTCTTTCAAATGAAAGAAATTATCAAAAACGACATCTAATGGCGTAATTAGCAAATCTGATGAATGCGATCGCAGAAAAATTGCCCAATTTGAAGAAATTGATGAAAGTGCACACGGAAAAGAAATAACTAAAGCCTATCTGATGAAAAATAATTGATTTATTTCTACTTTTCAAAAATACCGTGTATAATTTCTCGATTAAGTTTGGCATTTACGAGCTATCCATCAACAAACATCATTGAAAAAGATAATAATAAATAAATAAATACCAAAAACAAAAGAAATTAAAAAGGAAAAACAAATAAGAGCCCATTTTTAGAGGTAGCAAGTCTCCGACAAAACTATGGATTTTCTGATTTATAATGTTTTTTTTTTTTTTAATGAAGTCATAAAATCCATGTTTAAAAACCTGAAAAATTCAGAGTTCCAGGCAAAAATAAGTATTAAAAAAATATTAGATCCTAGACCCTTTATATATCAAGCATATTGGTAAAATAAATCGGGCTTGCATTATAAAATTTAATGACGAAAATTCATTATTCAGATATATATATGAGTACTAGGGCCATATATGAATGATTTGTATACACACTTCTTCTTCTTTTTTACCGTAGACAGCACTTACGCGGGTAATTTTGTTTAAGATTTTTCAGTTAAGGACAAATAATGTACGTTGTAATTGGGAATGGAGGGAAGAACATCTATATATTTATTATATGGGTCCTTAATTAAGAAATAAATTGATTTTCTCTATTTTTGGAAGACAGTTTCTTGCTACTGCTTATGATATTGTTTGGTGCTTTAGGTATCTAATGGAAAGGGTAATGAAATGTTGAGAGTTTGAACCTCGCGCTTTATGGAAGGTAGATTTTTTTGCGATCCAATTTGTCGCATTTTATGTGCATTCAAGGGACATCATGTATATTAGTTTAAGTTTTCAAAAATTCGTAGATAGTTTTGGATACTGATTCCACACCACAAAGTTTTTACAAAGGATTTTTGAAGCATCTGTTTTACGACTTCATTCAGAACTTAATTTAGGGCATACACACTTAGTATAGTGGTATTATTATAATAAATAGTAACCTAGTGAAAAATTTTTTGTATTTGAAGATGTAACGCCACAAAGATTACACTTTTCAACGTAATACCTGCCGTAAAATTTCGAAAAAAAAATTATTTTTTTATTATTGCAGTTTTTTATTGCTATACTTTGAGAATAGCATATTAAAACCTAAGCGAATACTTGAAATAACTATACCCTGAATGGAGTGTATTAAAGGGGTATTCTGGTTTAGAAGAACGAATTTTAGGTATTTTTTGACGCGATTAAAAAAATTAAAAATTATTTCAATTCTATATTTTTTTACATGCTTTTTATTGATATTCTAAGGATACAAACCATAAATGATATAAGAAAAAAAATTAAATTTAAAAAAACTACAGGTCGGCGAAGTGGAGATTGATGAAACAATGGCTTGTCCTGATGTGCAGGATAAAATCCTTTCCGTGACCTAAAATGAACATTTATGCGAAACACGTGAAGGGTAAAAGTGTAGTTATCGCACTACGAAACTTTTTGAAAAAATAATTTTTTTTACAAAATGGTGGAGACTTGAAAAAAAAGTGTCGTATTTTCCGCTTTTTTTGGTTCGGATTAAAAAAAAAAAAAAAATTAAAAAAAATTCTTCTCCTCTTCGTAGTGCGATACTAAATGTATAAGAAATCTCTGTGTAAAATTTCATCTGAATCCGTTTAGCAGAACTTGAGATATCATGCACACCGTTTCTAGAAAAGTAGTTATGAGAAAAACGAGTTTAAAGTTGGAGAAAGGCTGCGAAACGGTTTTGTGGGCGCCTCACAAAATGAGCTGTAACTCGGAAAATAATTTGAATTTCGAAAAATCCTCTTAAGAAGGGTTATACTAAAAAAATATGCAAAAAATAGTAATTTTTTCGAATTTCTAAACCAGAATACCTCTTTAAGTTTTCTAGGTTATTTGTAATACCAAAAAAGAAGCGCCGAGATCTACATAAATGATCATGGATGAAATTTGTCAGAGAGCATCAAAATTGGTTAGCATATGACTAGAAGCTGGTTATCTGGTCAGTCGAATAAGAATTTAATCCTTTCGGATGCCGAACAATATATGTGGCATAACCTTGAGGAAATCATCCAAAGAAAACAAATTGCAAAAACAGTAAAGGGGCCTCATAATATGTGGTTACTACACGTGGTGGCCTGTTGTACCCCTACAAATAATCTATGGAATAATAAGGATATAATACCATTTGCTTATGTTATAGAATACCCGAATATGTGGAGAGGAGCGCTTTACTTAAATTAGAAGTGTTTTTTAAACATGATGACGACGTAAAATATAAATCCGCAGTCAGGAAAATAAGGTTAGGACAATACCGATTAGAACAACGATTGCTGAATTTTGACAATGGGAATTCCATAGCATTCCAAGTAAAGTATGTGAAACCTCCTCCAAGTTATTTTGTGTAATAAAGTGTTATGTATTAATACTGAAAATTTGTTTTTTTCTGAAAGTTTCTCTATGGCGAAAAATTGAGTAAATTAGAGTTGTTTTACTTGTGTTTTTGTTTATAATTTTATATTTTATGGCACAATATTCGAAGAAATTGTGCAGATTGAACGACTATAGCATATAGTTGCCTTACGAATTGGAAAATCGAAATCAGCAGCTTGTATGAAAATCTTTTTTAGTTGACTAGATATCTTCATGAAACTTGGTGTGAATAATTGTCGAAGATAATGGTGGAAACTACAAAGAAATTGCTCTGATTGAACGCCTATAGCATATAGCTGCCATACAAATTAAGCGAACAAGATCAAGGTCTTGCAAGAAATCTTTGCAGACGATTACACTAGGTGTACTTTTTAAGTTTATTACTATCTAGAGTTTAACTATTTATTAACTCTAAGGGACATTATACCTAAATATCTAAGCAAGAAATGTTTATTGACGCGGAAACTATCAGCGCCACCCAGTATGCATACACCACAAAATTGCTTAAACGCGCCTTCAGCCGGCGGCATGCAATCACATGTATTTGACACATTCAACAGTTCAACGAAAACAACAAACAATAAACAAATACAATTAGCGGCGGCTTATCTACATCAGCCGCACATAAGCGCTGCAATTTAAGGTACGAGCAGATAAATGCTTACGTAGCGCCGCTGTCAATACAAATTACGCAAATTCTTTGCGGTTGGGAGCGCGCCACGATGACAGCGGTTGGAGGCGAGTTAGTGTATTTGTAGAAAAATTAACGGTAATTAATTTTACAAAATACGAGCAGCAACGTGACGTCGACATATGAGTGCCACATGACAACACACACACACATACATACAACTTATTATTTGCTTAGTTGCTGGCATTTGTGATGTGTGTATGTATACAAACATGCTTATGCGTATATGTGTGTGTTGGCAGCAAAAGTCACGTATTTTAAATAAGCCAGCGCCAAACAGCATGCACAACGACTCATTAAGTGCGCGTTAGAGAAAAGAGAGAAGCGCAAAAGCTCCATTATCTACATGCTTATTGTGAGATTGAAGCATGTTAAGTACGCAGATGCCCCTACAAAAGAGGTTAAGTGCGCGTGTGTGTGTTAAAATGAAATATAAAGTATAAAGTCGTTCTAAACGCACGACGGTGTATGCGTGAGTATGGGTGTGTGTGTGTGTGTGTGTGGCAAGAAGGAAAGTTAGACGCTTAAGAGTGGTTGGAGTGCCGCTCGCACTCCTTACTGCCACACAAGTGTTGCTGCTGTTTTTATGTTTGCAAGCGTGTGTGTGTGTGTAGGCAGCTGTTAAGCCCGCTGCTGTGGAATGTTAAGAAGGCAACGCTGCCACATAATGAATGGGAATTAAGTTTACAACTCGTTGGTTGATTGTAAATTTCAATTACTCGCATGCGAAACATGTGCGTGAACAAAGCGCCAAATGCGCAACCCACACACACACACCCACACATACGCACGCATGTGGGGCTCGTAGGTATTGCGCAAGGTGTGCCACTGCCGGCACACGTTTAAATCCCGGCGAACTGCCAAATATGCGCCGAGATTGACAAGTGACACAAAAATCCGTCCGCAGTACAACCTGCTCAAACACAAAATTTAAGTAAATAAATTTGTAAAACAAATACATGAAAAGAAATAAGCACAAAATCGTATTGTGGCAGGCGTGCGTTTGTGTGTGTGTATGACTGGAGTGCCCACAAAGCGCCACAACATGGCGTTGCACGCTTAAAATTGTATTACCGCAAGTATTTTACCCTCGTCCCTCCCCCAGCTGTCTCGTCGGCCACCGGTGCGTATACGTAACTTGAAGTTTGCTGCAAGCAAGCGTGTGTTTGGTGGTGCTAGTCGTCTTACCGATTTGTGTTGTTGTTGTTATTGGCAAATGGAATCTGTAGCCGAAATGCCTTATCATGCCCTTGAGTGGCATCAAGTGTAAATGTGTCACGTTTTCACGCATTCGCGACAAAGTATTTAATGCGTGTTGCACGTACGCTTTTTTCACATGCCTAAACCGTTGTTGTTGTACAAAATTTTCCTCTGATACTTGCCGGCCCGCTGTTGTCTCTTATCGCCGCCGCTAAAGGCTGTCGATGTGCCTGAAAGCGGGTACTTAAGTTCGCCAGTTCGTTTCGTGCTTAAAGCTTCAATTTCCTTTTGGTGAAAGTATTTTCGACAAAAAAATTAAACACAAACCTGCTAAAGCAATAAACTTTGCAATTCTGCTGTTGAAGTAAAAATTACATTTTTTACATGTGAATGATAGTGTGCTCCAATTTTGCTGAAACATTTTTCTCGATTTCTTTTTATACCTGGAACTGTGTATAGTATATAAATTTTCTCAGAAGTTTTTAAAACTCAGAAAGAAACG
The DNA here is from genome assembly GCF_001853355.1 of Bactrocera latifrons. Classification (NCBI taxonomy): domain Eukaryota; kingdom Metazoa; phylum Arthropoda; class Insecta; order Diptera; family Tephritidae; genus Bactrocera; species Bactrocera latifrons. Next base: position 1,508,952 of record NW_017534406.1, read on the forward strand.
GCGTAGGGTTTCTAAAGTATAAAGTATACATTATCAGCTGAGGCGATTTTATCATGTCTCGAACTTCTCACTCAGGTTTTGTGTTATTGAGCTAAAATTTCGCATACGTTCTTTTCTCTCCAATCAGCTGCTCATTTCTCGGAACCGCTGATATCAGACAACTTTAACATATAGCTGCCATACAAACCGCTCGATCCAACTCAAGTCCTTGTATAGAAAACTTTTTTTATTTGAAAAGCTATCTCCGCGATTTTTGGTACAGATTACTATTTTAGGCATTAATATAATATCCGAAGAAATTGATTAGATCGGACATCTAGAAGATATAGCTGCCATACAAACTGATTGATCAAAATAAAGTGTCTGTATGGAAACATTTTTCATTTGACGAGCTAGCTTAACGCTATTTGACGCAGATGATTGTTTAAGATATTGGTATAATATTTCAACAAATTGTTAAAGTCGGATAACTATAGGATATAGCTGGCATACAAAGTGATCTTTCAAAATAATGTCCTTGTATGGTAAACATTTTAGTTTGAGAAGCTATCTCTACGATATTTGACAGAAATAATTACTTATAGCATCCATTTAAATTCAAAAGAAATGGTTCAAATCGGACGACTAGAGGATATAGCTGCCATACAAACTGACCGATCGTAACCAAGACTTTGTATGGAAAACTTTTTTATTTGACAACCTATCTTAACAATATTAAGCATAGATAACGCTATAGGGCACTGATGTAACATGCACAAAAATTGTTCTAATCCGATAACTATAAGATATAGTTGCCATACAAACTGATCATTCAAAATAAAGTTCTTGTATAGGAAACTTTTTTATTTGTCAAGCCATCTTCACACCATTATTGGCAAACATTACTTTCACAAGAATCGCTATAATCTACCAACAAATTTTTCAGATCAGACTACTATAGCATATAGCTGTCATACAAACTGATCGACCACAATCAATATAAAAACTTCAAAACAACACCTTACATGTATACTTTTTTTCCTATATGCAGTTATTTACTCCATTTCTGTCTGTCTGTTGCGCTTTTTTGTCCCTAGTATGTGGCTTGCTGACAGCCCGCGCCTCTTTAGTGAATCATAGCACGCACACTCTTATCGCTGTTTTGTCTAATGCACAACAATACATAGTCACACACGCGCAAGCACCAGCAACACACGTACATACCAACGGATAGCAAAATCAAATAAGACTTTTTCCTGAACGCACGTCTGCTTGTTCTTTTGGCTTTTGTTTAGCGCTCAGTTACGCCCCCTATTTTCGCTTTCCGCGCGAGCCTCGTTATTTACGTGTAAGCATACTCATATGTGCGCGTTTGTGTGAATGAGTGAGTGTGGGTGTGGCCGCAAAATACGCATAAATAATTTAAAATTGCTCGTAATTTTCAATAAAAGAAAGCTTTTTAAGTGGATCATATATGCATATATATTCAGGCATTTGCATTTGCATAAATACATTTATGTAGAAGCTCAAACGCGTATATTTAATACCCCAGTGACAGCGCAGCAGCCTTTTGGTTGCCGCCATTTGTTGCGTTGCTCATACGCATTTGTATTTAAATTACCTTGCATTTTACTTTCTTTGAGTTTAATTCATACTCTTGGATTTTTGATTAATTTTGCAATGGAACTATTTTATTAATTTCATAAATTGGTTTGCAGTATCCTAAGCGAGTCACGGTACGACGATTGGAGAGTACACTTTGTGTATTAGTGAGTAATTATAAATGTTTCGTATTTCAATTTTTTTTATACTCTCGCAACAAAGTTGCTAAAGAGAGTATTATAGTTTTGTTCACATAACGGTTGTTTGTAAGTCCTAAAACTAAATGAATCAGATATAGAGTTATATATACCAAAGTGATCAGTGTGACGAGTAGAGTTGAAATCCGGATGTCTGTCTGTCCGTCCGTCCGTGCAAGCTGTAACTTGAGTATATTTGAGTAGTATTGAGATATTATGATGAAACTTGGTACACGTATTTCTTGGCTCCATAAGAA
>NW_017534406.1:1511555-1556051 GCF_001853355.1 Bactrocera latifrons
CACGCCTGAAATCTCGATTATCACTTTATCATGCGAGAGTATAAAATGTTCGGTGACACCCGAACTTAGCCCTTCCTTACTTGTTTTTTTTTTTTGTTTTTTTGTTGGCACCATCTTCATATGAACGTATGTGAAGTTTCATTTCAATTTGTCAATTCATTCTTTGTTTAGTGACAAAATTCTTATTTTTGGAAAATGTAGCATCAAAAAAAATTCACGAACGAATGTTAAAAGTGTACAATGATTGTTCACCTACGTATTGCAAAGTAGAAAGTGGGTTGCTGAATTTAAACGTGTTCGAACAGAAGGCGATACGCGTGAAGGATGTCCAAAAAGCGCATCAACAACAGAAATCATAGCCAAAATATAGGATATGGTTTTTAAGGATCGTCGATTGACAGAGAGAGATTTGGTAGAGGCTCTACACATCTCATAAGGTAGTGTAAGACTTATTTTAAGTAAAATTTTGGATCTAGAACAATGGGTGCCGCATTCACTAACAATGGAAGAAAAACACATTCGAATGCGACTTTCTCAGCAACATTTGGAGCGTCTTAAAAAGTATAAAGTGGATTTTGTGCATCGATTCATCACTATCGATGAGACTTTGGTTTATCACCATGATCCTGAATCAAAACAAGAAGCTAAAGAGTGGTGTGAACCTTTTTCGGCGGTTTCGAAACGAGTTCGTGTCCGGAAATCGGCCAAAAAGGTTATGCCATCATTTTTTTGGGGTACAAGAGAGATTTATTTGTGGATTTATTACTTCCAATTTGATAAAAACAATTAATTCTGGATATTATTGCAACCTATTGTACTGGTTGTAGGTAAAAATTGACGAAAACAAATGCGGTTTGCATAAGAAAAAAATCCTTTTTCATCAGGACAATGCACAGTGTTACAAGAGCACTTTGACAATGGTTAAAATCCATGAATTAAAGTGCTACTTGTTGGAGCATCCACTGTATTCATAAGATTTGGCACCCCGCGACCTCTATTTGTTTCAGAACTCAAAAAATTTATGCGTGGCAAGCGTTTTTCATCAATTGAGGAGACCATAACAGCTGTTGATGGGTTCTAGCATAGCAGCCAACGATATTCCTAAAAACAGATAAATTGAAAAGTCCGGGCGCTGGCTCATAAATTAAGTGCACGTGTACATCATATTATTAACGAATATTTGGGTAAAAGGGTATTTTCGACCAAAAGCAACGACGAGTTAAAGATTCGAAGCAGTGTTTGGAGATGTTCAAACGTGATAAACCCAAGTCACATCGATACATGTGACAATGGATGAAACATGGCTCATTAATTTCACTCCGTAGTTCAATCGACAATCATACGAGTGTACTGCACACGATGAACCCGCCCCAAAGCTTCGAAAAATGCAGCAGTCGGCTGGCAAAGTTATGATGTCTGTATTTGGAGATGCGCATCTAACAACCAACAACAGCGACTATTACATTGCGATATTAGACTATCTGAAAGACAAAATCGCCGAAAACGGCGACATTTAAAGAAAAAGGAAGCTGGTTCACCAAGCCAATGAACAGTGTCACAAATCAGTGAAAACAATGGCAAAAATCCATGAATTAGTCTTCGAATTGCTTCCGCATCCACCGTATTCTTTTGATCTGGTCCGCAGTGACTATTTTCTGCCCTCAGATCTCAAAAGAGTGCCCGTTCGTGCAACGAAATTTTCGTTGTATGAAAGAATGATCGCCGATACTGAGGCATATTTCGAAATAAGGGTTCAGCTTACTACAAAAATGGTATCGAAAAGTTGCAGTGTGACTATAATTAGTGTACCCCCCCTTGAGGGTAACTATGTTAGATAAAAAACTAATACTTTTTTTAAAGATGTGTGTTTTATTATGATAGGCCGGGAACTTTTCAGTTGATGTGTCAGCACCCAAATGCTAAGAATTATGTTTTCGAGATAGGTTCTGTAAGCTTTCTCCCTGCCGTTTTATTTAATAATGTGTAAGTGAAACGAAGTTGCTGACAGAAATGAGTATAGAAAGTGACTACTGTTAAGAGCACCTTAAAATAAATTAATATGAATTTATGAGTGAAGGTACAGACCATTTGATCCTTTGGATTAATGCACCAAGCAGGAAAAGATACATTTAACTGCAATTTGGAATATAAACCTTGCTGCGAAAAGAGTTGATATAGAAATCCAGATATCTTTTATTTAGAGAAATTGCTTACTAATAGAGTAAAAGCCTATGAGCTATAATCAGAATGGAGCATGCTGTTGTAGAACCCCCAGTGGTTGTCTGGTGACTGATGCCCAGAGTATACTGAAAGTATAGTTGGAACAATTCTCGAAGTACAGATATTCCATTGCCCGGCCATGAAAAAGTTAAAATAGCAATACCCGCTTGAACACAACAAAGCGGCGGACCAATGGATTGCTAGCCGAGCTATTCAAATACGGTGTGAAGAACTGCTAAGGACTGTGCATCAGCTTCTTTGTAGAATATGATCAGACGAATGTATGTCCAACGATTGGAATTTAAGTGTGATATGAATAATCCATAAACAGCCTCCACAACACCGCATATAAGGTTCTAACGAGCGTGCTGTGTGAAGGATTGAAACCCACCGTCAACAAATAATTGGTCCCTATCAATGCGGCTTCAGGCCTGGAAATCAACAACGGATCAGATATTCAAAATGCGCCAAATCTTGGAAGAGACCCGTGAAAAGAGAATCGACACACACCACCACTTTGTCCATTTCAAAGCTGCTTTTGACAGCTGGAAAAGGAGCTGCCTTCATGCCGCTGTATCCGAAAAAACTGATACGCCTGTATGAACTGACGCCGAACAATACCAATACCTCCGTCAGGATGGGGAAGAACCTCTCCCACCTGTTCGTTATCAAATGAGGTTTCAGAGGAGGTAACTCCCTATCGTACCTTGTTAAATCTACGCCTGAAGAAAATTATTTGAACTGTACGGTGCAGAGACTTGGACGATGAAAACAGCTCATGAAATGGCGTTTCCAGTTTTCCAGAGAAAGGTTCTGCGGAAGATTTAAGGTCCTTTGCGCATTGGCAATAAGACTATTGGTGATATAAGACGATATTGACATAGCTAAGCGAATTAAGAGGCAACGGCTACGCCGTCTAAGTCATGTCGTCGAGTATTTGACTCGCCCGGGGGAGCAGAAGTAGAGAAATACATCCACTCCTTTGGAAAAAGCAGGTGGGGATGGACCTGACTTGGACCTAGAATATCCAACTGGCGTCACACAGCGAAAAGGAATAACGCCAATAAGGAAGAAGAAGATGCAGAATAGCAAAAACAAGTAAGGAAGGGCTAAGTTCGGGTGTCACCGAACATTTTATACTCTCGCATCAAATACCGTATTTGCGTAAAGTTTTATTCCGCTATCATCATTGGTTCCTAATGGATATATTATACAGAGAAGACATCAGATGGAATTCAAAATAGCGTTATATTGGAAGAAGGCGTGGTTGTGAACCGATTTCACCCATATTTTGTACATGTCATCAGGGTATTAAGAAAATATTATATACCGAATTTCATTGAAATTACTGGAGTAGTTCCTGAGATATGGTTTTTGGTCCATAAGTGGGCGACGCCACGCCCATTTTCAATTTTTAAAAAAAGCCTGGGTGTAGCTTCCTTCAGCCATTTCTTCCATAAAATTTAGTGTTTTTGACGTTTTTTGTTACTCTGTTAACGCACTTTTAGTGATTTTCAACATAACCTTTGTATGGGAGGTGGGCGTGTTTATTATCCGATTTCTTCCGTTTTTGAACTGTATATGGAAATGAGTGAAGGAAACGACTGTATAGAGTTTGGTTGACATAGCTGTAGCAGTTTCCGAGATATGTACAAAAAACTTAGTAGGGGGCGGGGCCACGCCCAGTTTTCCAAAAAAATTACGTCCAAATATGCCCCTCCCTAATGCGATCCTTTCACTTTAATATCTTTATTCATGGCGGAGTTATGACACTTTATAGATTTTCGGTTTCCGCCATTTTGTGGGCATGGCAGTGGGCCGATTTTGCCCATCTTCGAACTTAACCTTCTTATGGAGCCAAGAAATACGTGTACCCAGTTTCATCATGATAACTTAATTTTTACTCAAGTTACAGCATGCACGGACGGACGGACAGACGGACAGACGGACGGACAGATGGACAGGCGGACGGACGGACAGACAGACATCCGGATTTCAACTCTAGTMGTCACCCTGATCACTTTGGTATATGTAACCCTATATCTGACTCTTTTAGTTTTAGGACTTACAAGCAACCGTTATGTGAACAAAACTATAATACTCTCTTCAGCAACTTTGTTGCGAGAATATAAAACAGAGCAGAGGAAACAGGTATGTATGAAAAAACATTTAATTCCAACTTCGCCGACTACAAGAAATATTATTTTGACCGACACTTAAGCATTTTTTCAGTTTATTTATTATCTCACTAACTCACTTTACTTTAGAAAAAGTGCTGTTTTCAACAACTACGTTATTGTTTAAACCATAGTTTAGCCAGTTTGTTATTGTACACTTAGTAACTGTTTAAAAAATTCTACACGAGAATTTATACTATGTTATAATTACTTCTTAAAGCTTTTGCTCCGAATAGTCCGAATGACATTTTTTCTGCGCCGTAAAATGTAGTAATACGTTTACTCGCCTTATAATTTAAATTTACGCCCACAAATGTGGATGAGTGCATATAAATTCTTCTATTTATCTTTGTGTGTGCTTTCGCACGCGCCGCTACTCCACTCCCGGGTAATAGTTTGACGCATGCCGCAGCCACAGTCGCAGCCGCTCGCTTATCTGCCGTCTGTGTGCACACGCTAAATATAAACGCAGCTGGAGGGGGAAGTGTTGGCAAACAAGCACGCATACCAGCACTTCACTGCCACACACCAACACACACACACTTACATGCCGCCACATGTGGACACATTAAAATGCCCAGGCAAGCGCGTGTGTCTCATTTAGAGCCTGCTCCTTTATCAATTGTTGAACATTGGGGCACACACACACGGTGTTTGTCGATGTTGCTGCAATGTTTGCCAGTGTTGCCACCCATTCGGCGCGTTGTCGTCACCAACGCGCAGTTGTTGCACTGCATTGTTGCCTATTTAAAATACAAGTGGCAAGCGACATGCCGCAGTTTGCATGTGTGCAACACACGTCAAACCAGCATACATTCATTATGTGTGTGGAAAAAGCACTGACACGCACACACACCCACACAGCCGTACGTGCAGCAAAGAATTCCATGTGTAAAAATGTAAAATGGCGGGAAAATAGAAAAAAAAAAAAACAAAAGGCCCTCTGTAAATGAAACCCGTGTATTCCCAAATGTGTTGTAGGAGTGGTGCTTACTTTTTTATATGCCAGTTATTGTTGTTGTTTTTTTTTTTTGCGTTTTATGATTGTTGTTGCTTCACTTGTTATTACGCAATTAGACCGCAATGCGTTGTTTAGTTTGCCACACATGCCACACACCACTAACCAAGCGTCCATAAGGCGCTTACATAGTATACATGCATACATATAATATTATATATACAAATACACATATACATATATACACATATACACATGTGCATATATAAACTCCTACTTATTGTCTTTTTCTTTCTTTCTTTTTTCACCGCTCACCACGGCTCCCCTTTGTGCACATCCGCATACAGGTAATTTGTTTATGTTGTTATACAAACAAACATACACACACATGCGCAAGTGTCGACGCTAAACATGCTGTTAGTGGCTCGCATTTACTCCCCTTCCGGGACCTGCTTTGCGGCACCTGCTTACAATGCCGATTGTCGAGAGTTTCCTTCACACGAGTATTAGTTAGCTGAAACTGTGGAAATTAAATAAACTGAAGCATTCACACACACACACATATATATATATATATACATATATATTTGCATAAGTTAATACATTTCAGAAAGAATAATCTTAGTAAGGAGATGAAATTAATTCCCACTTTAATTTTTTATATTTTAAAGTAAACTTTTTGTCGAAAGAATCATCGTGTAAGACCAGTGTAAACGGATTAAAAATAAAAAATAAAAAAATAAAAATTAAAATAGGATTAAGTGCAGTTAAGTACATGTGAGACAATTTGGTTTATCTTCTTACTCATGTTAACAGTATTATAATATACTATAAGTAAAGGGATGCAGGATGAAGTCATGTATAGAAGTTCACGCAAGTGAAAAAATTTTCTGAGCGCCATTCACTTGGGAGTGGCCAGAAATTATTATTTTACACATGGCTCAAGCAGCTCACGACTTCCAAGACTTTGACCAAGTATCCTCTGGGTAGCCAAAGAACATCCGTTTGAAGGCGAGCTAAAGTGAGAAGGCGAAACATCCTCTCCGCAGGGTAGTGCACTGGATTTGGGACCCGTCACTTTAAAAACGCACACAACGAAAAATAACAATCAGCGTCGGATGAGATACCCCGCTTTTGATGACGACCACGGGAAACGATTACGATTTGAGGGTATGCATCTGAAATGTCGGGTCCTTTAATTGGGAAGCTTAGACTGAGGCTGACATCACCGCCATCCAAGAAATGCGATGCACGAGACACGAACTGAGGCGAGTAGGTCTTTATAGCATATACAGCTGATGCGGCTGTGTAAACTGACGTTGAGTAACACCAAAAGCTCCATCACGATCGGGTAGGACATCTCCGAGCCGTTCGATACCAAACGAGGTTTCAGACCAGGCGACTCTCTTTCGTGTGACTTCTTCAGCCTACTTTTGGATAAGAGCTGCAGAACAAAATAGAGAGAATGTACAGCTGCTGGTGTACGCCGATGCCACTGATATCATTGCCCGCAACACCCGCGCCGTTAGTTCACTTTTCTCCAGAATGGGAGAAGTAAAGGAAAGTCCTTTCTCGACGAACGGAAATAAAACTCTATACTTCACTCATTATACCCGTCCTGCTATATGGTGCAGAGGCATAGACTGTGACAACATCTGATGAGTCGGCGCTACGAGTTGTCAAGAGAAAGGTTCTGCGGATGGTTTGTGGTTGTTTGCGCATTAGCAACGTCGAACATCGCATTCGATGGAATGATGAGCTATACGAGATATACGACGACATTGACATAGTTCAGCGAATTAAAAGACAGCGGCTACGCTGGATAGGTCATGTTGTCCAAATACACGATACACTCCAGCTCTGAAAGTATTCCACGCAATAGTCACCGGGGGGAGCAGAGGAAGTGGAAGAGCTCCTCTCCAGGTAGAGAAGGACCTGGCATCGCTTGGAATTTTCAATTGGCGCCACGTTGCGAAAAGAAGAAACTCGGCTATAACCGCGCGGTTTCTAAGCCAATAAAGAAGAAGAAGAAAGGGAGACTTATTTACATATGGTGTTTTCGAGAAAAATCAAAGCGGTTTTAAATTGCTGATACTGTCAAATTTTAGTTTTATTATAAAGACAAGGGTTTAACATAACCTTAAAAAATAGTTCAGCTGTGTTCAATTTTACTACATACTCTCAAGGCGAGTGGTGGCTTGATCAAAAGTTTCCTTCAATAAATTGATTGTTTCATTGGCTTGGCCATATAGCCATAGCGCCGTCTTGTTGGATCCATAGGTGGTTCACATCGACATCATTCACATAAAAAAAAAAACAAATCTTGTAGAACTTAGAATAAAATCTTTTCTCCATCGCCCTTGACAAGTCACTACTAATAGGGATTAGGTATCGATTTTGAGTCATAAGCTATATGTAGAGGACCTGCTCCATTCGAGAAATATCACTTTGTTGAAATATGGACCTTTTTTACGGATATGACTTTTACTTAAAGTTTGAGGGAATCATCCAAATAATTTTTTTTTATTTTCCAACCATTAATATCTTCAATTTGAATGTTTAAGTAATATAATGCATTCAAAATCTTTATATACAAAAATTACGTGTCACTTGGTTTGTCCTCAATAGGATGATATGATTTTAGCAAAATTTAGCATACTGTGTCCAGTTTGAAGCAACTTAGAACGTCAAAATAATTGATAAATAAAAAATAAATACAGTTAAAGCTGCATTAAATGGACGCTCTACTAAGCGGACATCTCTGTTAACAAGTTGACCGGTCCCAAAATTTGTTAATATTTATTTAAGTATAATCTATTTGGCGGCCAATAATAAATAATCTAATAACTTGACAGAAAGGCTGGTTCGTCAGGACCTGTTTATGGAAGGTTTCATTGTATATATCTCTAAACATACGGATGTATTCACATACCCAAAAATATAATACAGTTGAGCTTCCATAACTCAAACTTCTATAACTCGAAGTTCTTCATAACTGCAACTCTAAGTCTCTAGAAGTCAAATTGCATACAAATTTTCAGACATAACGAAGTTTTTTTGTGGATTATTGTGATTCGAGTTAGGAAGGTTCAACTGCACTTATTATGTCCACATATTTCCACCAACGAACCTATGTATATATATATTTCGCATCGGTGTCATATGGAAATATCGAAAGCAAAGGCATATAGCCAAAATTATATCCATGGAAGTTTTCATGTTCTCATAGGGAAGTGAAATACACCAAAGGCATCACTGACGCGTCTCAAATAAATATAGTATTTTTCGTGTATCTCGGATCCAAGTGGGAATTTGCTGGTAGCCGAACCATTTCCAAATACATTTTACTTAGTGACGTTGTATTTAATCTCTCGAAACTATCAATTTCCAAATGACAACGTACGTCAATGTCGTTTGGCAAAAACAATACGGTGCGCAATATTCGTCATTCACACCTTCAGTCAGACTAAGCTTTAGCCTTTCAGCCATTCAAGATATTTTATACCCAGCGCCTTCTCACTGTTCTTGCTGATATTTCTTTAAAGGACTCCGATGGCGCTCATCCTTTCTATGGGAGCAAATCTATTCATTTTATTAGATCCTTCGAAAATTGCATTATATCAAGTTGACTAAAAGTTTTAAAATGTATTTTTATTCAATTAAATAAATTGCAAAGCCAACTAGTTCACCGTTAGGACACAATGTATCTTAAACATATGTCCACGAAAAATGCTAATATGCACCGGACATATAACCAACTGTAGGAACACCCTCAAAGTCAGTAAGGTAGGCTCATGTGGTGGGCAGGGCGCCAAAGGAGCTATCAGTGAGCCAACGGCATTGTCCACAGTTAGTCTTCCAGTTAGTCTGCTACTAGTATTGTTTAGTCACAAAAGGACGGTAGTTCTTTATAAGCTCTCACTTTGTGCCTATAACTATCGTGGGAAACTTACCACCTCGAATAAGAATTGATTAAAACGTGGGTCAAAACGTCAATATCGGAAAGTTCTGAGTACAATCGTATATCGAAAAATCCCTCTCCATCAATAATCTTCACAACGAATTCGGAGGGCAAAATTCATGTAACATTAACACAATTCCTAAAGCAGACACTATTTAAAGTCCTATCCTCCAGTATGAGATTCAGAGAATGATGATGATGCAGAGCAAATCCCACTTCCCTTTTCTGAATCAAATTTAATTGCGAACGTTAAATCAAAAACGGAGATAGAGAAGTATATCTTTTGCAAAATTAGCCTTTATGGAATAATTATAGCATTTGATGCATACTATGGTGCTGCCACCGCGGCCGAGTTCATATATCATAATGAAAGGAACTATTAGTGAAGGCAATTTTGAATTATACCGTTAATAATAATTCCCTAAAAGGTTTTATTAATGACTTATTTTCAGCGATTTGGTTTAAATATTATTGTACTTTATATTTGGTAGTTTTAAAAAACTTTCTAGTCGACTTTGTACCGATGTGTTTAAGAGATGAGTGTCCGGTTTTTATTTAGGAAGAGAGAGAATAATCAAATTATACTCAATCCACATAAAGAAAGGCATAATAAAATAATTTAATTCTTTAAAAAATCGCATATTTTATTGAGATATTTGAGATCTGCGCGTAGTCTGCTAGTGTAGTGGAATACGAACTCTATTTTCCTTAATTATTCTAAATTTCATTACTTGTATAATTTTTAAGACACTCAAACTTTAATAAGGACGAAAATGTATACCTCATTAGGACTACAAGTTGTCGCTCAGTTCATAAAACCTAGGCATTTTCAAACTTACCTCAATAACTTTGAGAATATTGCTTATTCTCCAGCAATTGAATTCGCCTTCGCTTTCGAATCTGACTACGACCGATCACAGCGCCACACTACAAGCATATGCTTTGAAAATAAATAGCAACCTGTTTATATATTAAAGCACTAAGCTGCTCTGAAGATATCTACACTGCGCAGTAAGTTACTAAAAAACCTTAGTAAAACCGGCTCTTAACTTTCTGGGTTTCCTATCGAATTTAGCAGCTTTAAAGCCAAAATGTGGACAAGCGCTTGTGTACTCATGAGTATGCGAATGTGTGTGTGTGCGGGAGAGTGTTTGGTGTTTGTGTGTGTGCGTTTGGCATTTTTCGCAAATCCACTTGCGGCCTCAGGGGCAGAAATACGAAGCATAGCTTTGTGCGCCTTCGAAATGCTTTGCGGTCACAGTAGTTTTGTTGCTTTAAACGGCGTTTGCTTGAGGCAGGCGGGCAAATAAAGTACTTGAAAAACCAAAAATGACTTGAACATGCGAAAAGACACAAGTAGCAAGTGACTACCAAATAAGAGAAAAACAACAACAAAAAAATTGCTGGGAAGGAAGTAAAAGCCAGTGGTGAATGGTTGAAGTTGAGTAAGTAAGCGCTTACAAGGAACTTTGTTGCACTTTTACAGCTTTTAAATTTGTTTCAGCGCCCACACATTGCCAGCGCTCAGCTGCTGGCCTCGCTGCTGCTCGTGCAGGTGGGGTCACTACATTTTACTGCTACAGCCTAACTTCTTGGAACAATAAATCTTAAGTCTTTACATGAGATCACTTGCGAAATGGTTTTTAGTTCTGTTGTGTTTGATTTTTTTTCTTTTTTTTTTTGGCAAAAAATGCTGGCTGGGATTTGGTGTGTGTGTGTTTCGATGTAAATTCAAATTAATTTTGTTTTGGTCAGCTTGGCAACACTGGGAGGCAGAGTGTTTTAAATCATTGTCACAATGAAATATGAAGTGAGTTTGCTAAAGCGTTTCATCAAATAACAATCAACGAAGAGAGTTGAAGTCATTTAAAGTGCCTTTATCAATCATTTAGTTTAACAATTACAAGTTCATTGTACGATTCAATTTTATGTAGTTAAATTATCCCGGCGCACAGAAAGGGAACTGAGCGGAGGGTCACGCCTTAATCGTTAAATCGGAGAAAACATAAATCTGTTGTTACACATGAAAGACAAATACTTTGCAATTCAATCTCTTTTATTTTAGTGTAAAACTACTGTACTCCTGAGCTCTGTTAAATATAGCATTTCGGAGTTATCATAGATTATAAACACTCTGAAGAACAGGGCTTCAAAAGCATTTCGAATCTGAAACTCCTAAAGAAAGTCATTGCCGCATAGTCTATTGGTATTTTTTATCCGACCTATACTTATATATGGCGACCTATGTTAATAGCCAGACTCGACGACACTGCTGGCATGATATTATTAGGTTGTCAAAAAAGTCTTGCGGTATTTTCGCTAGTTGGCGCTGAGAGCGCATACTTCTAGTTTTATTCGTCGTATCGGGTCTGCTATACCTTTTTGGAAAGCTCATTTCACGTGTTTGATTGATTGTCGTTTCTTTTATGTCGTTCGTGAGTTATAGCGTCGCAAACATGGAGCAAAATAAAGAGAAAATACGGCATATTTTACAGTACTACTACGCACATCTAGATGTGTATAAGAGACAGGCTATACCTTTTTGGAAAGCTCATTTCACGTGTTTGATTGATTGTCGTTTCTTTTATGTCGTTCGTGAGTTATAGCGTCGCAAACATGGAGCAAAATAAAGAGAAAATACGGCATATTTTACAGTACTACTACGATAAAGGCAAAAATGCATCTCAAGCTGTCAATAAAATTTGTGCAGTTTATGGACCCCATACAGTTTCCATTTCCACCGCACAACGATGGTTTCAACGTTTTCGTTCTTGTGTAGAGATGGTCGAAGATGCGCCACGCTCCGGAGGGCCTGTCGTCGAAAATTGCGATAAAATCGCTGAATTGGTCGAAAGAGACCGGCATAGTAGCATTGGTCAAGAGCTGGGCACGAGTCATCAAAAAAAATTTTATGAACAATTGAAAATTGAAAAAAAAAAAAAATTCAATAAAAATACCGCAAGACTTTTTTGGCAACCTATTATTATATAATGGCAAGCCCTTCTTTTTTATTATAAAACTAAATTCTTGATCATTTAAATTGTATGAGTTTTTTATCCTTGCAAAGCACACATCTGAAGAAGGCACATTCTCTATAAAAAGTACGTTAGAAATCTTAAAATTTTTTTTAATTATTACTTACATTTAATGTTCGATATGTAGTGGTTATATAATCAGGCAATAATTAGATTATTAGTAGGTACTTAGTCTTATAGGAATAAAAGGAAACAAAAAGGCAGACTAATTCTCGCATTGAGAAGCAGTTAGAACACAATTCCTTCAAACTGTCTCAGACCATTCAATTTCTTCAAGGGTTGTTTGAAGCAATGCACCCCAGAGTAACATCTCAGGTCTTGGAGCATTAAAAAAAAGCTATCTAGGCAAAAGAAAACTTGACAATAATTCTTTAGGGGTCATCAAAAGGCACCTACCCTTAAGATCTCACCTTCAGAAAATTGAATTTAGCAGAATGCAGAGCATGCACGGAGAATGATGAGGGACTGGTAAACTACCATTAAAATTATAAAAGGTTTAAATGACTATGTAGGAAATAAACTTCTTATATTTTTGACAACACTTCAATTGTCAGGAAAAGATATTAACCGCATTTCTTGTATTCCTCAAAAATAATAGATAACTTCTACAGTTCTAGAAAAGTGTTTTCAAGAGATTATTTCACTGCTTAAAGATGATGACAGTGAAGGTTTAAGAAAAATGGCTTGGTTGGAATGAGATCAAATATTTGTTATATAAAATGCAACTAAGACGTCAGCCCTGATATCCAACATATAATCAATGTTGTTAATAATCCAAGAGTAAAGAGAACCCCTCTAGCAATATCATAAAAGGATTATACATGATTTAAGGACTTTAACGCGTAAGTAAATAGAAGATGTCAGGTAAGGTTATGTTATGATAAGGGGTCGATTCTAACAGGGATCTCATTTGGACAGCATAGAATGCCAATCCGTTGTGTCACCTAAGACTCCGTTACACTAGATCATAAGACCCTTACAAATCGACAAAGAGTGTAAGAATTGAGTCTAAAACACATTTGTCGAGATGGCTTATGTTTTCTGTTCTCCGACGAAAAACTGGCTGCACAATGAAGGAGAAAGGACCTAGAGCTTACACCTTATTCTCCTCAATACGACTTTAATAACTTGTGTTCGACAAGAATTTTAGCTCTACCGAATGAATGCCTATTGGACATGTTTCAAATCTAAAAATGAAAACAAACACTGCAAATATAGATAAACCGAAATGAATGCATATACACAGCCTGATAAGTGCTGGCCCATAGGAATACTGTCCGATTCCCCAATCGACGATGATGAAGCAGACATTCCACTGCCCGACTATTCAAACACGGCAGCGAAGAACTGATATGGAGTATGCATCAGTTTCCAAAATGAGAAGTATAGTGCTCTCTCGACGAACAAAGACCAAACTCTATAAGTTTTTAGGAGTTTTTAAGAGAATGGTTTTCCAAAACATTTATGGTCCTTTGCGCATTGGCAACGAATGCGACGATAAGCTTTACGAGAAATACAATGCAGTTCAAATTAAGAGACAGCGGCTGCGCAGCCTACGTGATGTTGTACGAATGGATAATAACATTTCGGAAGCAGAGGAAATGTTCTCCAGTTGGAGAATGACCTGGTTACAGTTGGAATTTTTGAATTAGCACAAAAAGTGAAAAGGAAAAACGATTATTCTGCTGTTGTATCCTCGGCTCTAACCGCTTTTGCGTAGTCTACTTCAATAAAGAAAAAACAAAAAGATGTGAAACAAATTTAGAAATTAATGTTAACAAAGGTTCAACTAACATAGCTCTAACTAACCCATACTATTATATGCTGGATACTAACACATTCCCAATTGTACTCTATAGAGAGGAGTCCAAGTGCCAACGCCATCACTGAGAAGTAATGTTTTCAAATGAAATGATAGAAATCGGCATCAACTGGTGTCTTGCGCCATGACAACTATGCAACTATGCAATTTGTGCAACTTAGATTTCTGCTGACAAAAAAGAGTTATCTTGATTGGCAGCTCAAATCTCCGAATTTATCGTCACTGAACTATTATTTGTAAAGTTTTTTGTAGGACAAAGTGTAAGTCCGTAATCATCGTGTCACTGATGAGCTTCAGGCAAGGTCTAGTCGAAATCATTGATATAACAGCCGAGGTACTCGGAAAGAAATGAGAAGTTTACCCAAAATTGCTAACATTGCTATGACTAATAAGGGCACTTACTCGGTTTATGCTGCATTCAAAAGTCCATATAAATGGCGGGCGAGCCAATTAGAGCATACATTTTAAATGTGCATAGCAGTTCAATGTTTACATATTCACATAAGAAATATACTAATTTAGCCAAACATCTCAATTTCTTTTTTCCTTTATATATCTCTTTCTTTTTACTTTTGGTAATTGTTAATTAAGCTACACAAAATAACAAGTGTTAAAGTCTCTTTTTATGTTTAGTAAAAGTTCGTAAATTACCAAAATTTTCATTAGATATAAATATTTTAAGCTATTTTAAGTACAAAACACACTCAACCAAACATCTGAATAATGTGAATAAGTTGTGAATTCCCAGCATTTATTTGCTTTTGTGTACAAATTTTACTTTTCTAAAAGCTAAATAGAACCCAAAGTATGTGGAGCTAAAATATTACTGTATTCAACTACAAATTTGACATGAGACGAGATGAATGCGTGCATTGTTGCGCACCAAAGCTGAAACTAAATGCATGAAATAGTAAGCTCCGGGGTGAAAAGCAAACCGAGTGGTGAATCTTTGCAAAGTAAAACTGTAAACTGAAGTGTAATAATGAAGTAAAATTGATGCAACAACATTGCTGCTGTCCTCCGCCACCACCGCCGCAACAGTAGCTGCTTGAGCTCTGCAATTTGTTGCTTCACAGTAGCAAATTACTTTTTGTTGTTTTTTGTTGTTATACCTGTGGGTGTATAATCTGCAAACTTATAATGCCTGCATCTATTTCATTTTCATTTATTTCAATGCAAGCATTGTTGTCATTCTGTTAGACAAGTCAATACAATGTTAGCTTATGCTCTGCCGTGACGGAATAATGTCATGCTCAGGTTACTCATACGCCATGTCGTACATGTGTGCACTTGCAAAGGTCGGCAATGCTTGCATGGGGGGCAACATTGAGTCGCTATTGTGTCGCAAATTTAAACTTTGTTTTTTTTTTTTTAGTTTACAGTAGTTATGAAATAAATAAATAGCGGAGAGAATTAAATGTATTTACTGGGAGGTTGATTGATTTCGCCACGTCTGTAAAGTTGTAATGCAAGGAATAGATAAGGCACATAAGTCCTACAGACATTTAAACAATCCGAAAAAGTAGTTAATTGAATGCGTTTTGTCAAGTTTTGTTACGGATATTCCATTGTAAATGTTCACGCTTTGAGAATTTTTATACCCTTCACTAGATTTCCATTAACGAGTTGCAAAAGAAATAAATAATAAATTATATAGTTCACAAAAAAAAAAAAAAGAAAAAAAAAATACGTTATTTTCCTTAAAATGTTTACGTCTGTTTCAAATATTATTTTTGCCACAACAAACTATTATTGAAACTCTGAAATCCATGCCTAATAAAGTCATGCCCATTTGCTGAGTCAGTTAAGCTTAAAATTGAGGCAATGGATGTACTGTGCACACAGTCCGAATTTAAAGTTTACAGTTAACTAAAAAATTAGATTTACATGTCAAGGAAATGTAGATTTAAATACACATTCACTATTAACGAAAAATTAAGGCGTTGGATGGATTTCCTCGGGTAAAAGGTTATTTTTTTTAAATTTTTTCTCATATAAAAAACGAAATATATTGTTAGAATTTTTTATTGTTTCAAACATACACTATTAATTAAGACATTTTGGGAAAAAATATTTCTCGGCCATTGCGACGCTATTTCCGGTGGTCTCTCGAAAAAAAAATGCACCAACGTTGGCAGGATACCTGCTTACAGAATCAACTAAAGTGAAAAAATGTTTTTTAGTTAAAACCTTAACTTAGAATTTGGACGAATGTTGTAGTCGTAAAAAAAAATCGTACATCCAAGTCTTTAAGGATTGTATCTCATAGACCTGTGCAAAATTTTATGAAAATCAGTTTAGTAATTCTCGAGAAATCTTGCCAACCGATTTCAAAAACACTGTTTCGAGAAAAAACACCTTTAAGAACGGCGGACTTAACGTAGCTAGCCCCGAGTGCACAAGTTCTCAAGGCTGCATCTTCGAAACTATTAATCGGAACAACTTGAAGTTTTTGGAAAGTTTTCTAGAGTTATTGTAGAATTTAATAACATAATAAAAAAATTTTAATTTTTGAAATTTGTACACCCATCTAACTTCTTAATGACTTTGTCAACAAACAAAATTTTTGCAATTCGGGTGAGTCAAATCCACCTGTAGTTCGCGAGATCCAATTGAATCTGAAAAATTCGGCCCTTGTTAATTTTTAAATAAGCAGAAAATGCCGTTACCATCAATAGTGAGCATAATAACACGATGTTTACCGACCTTTTATGCCGGAATTCGATGAAACCGACCAATCTTTGTTTCCAAAAAGACTATATGCCACCTGAATATTCATGGACAAATATGGTCACAAGGTGCGAAAAATTAATGGTAATTGGAAATGGTTCAGTCAAATAATGTGCACGATAATGCGATTTAACGCTTGTGTAATATTTTCTTTAGGGGTATGTTAACCAGCAATGTTTGAAGAGCTTGAAGACAACAATTTAATGCAAGCGACCAGAAGGCTCCGTCACGAAAAAGAATAGATTGACTGTTCACGGTATTCAATTCAAAGAAATATGATGATTACAGAAACCATAAGGTTATAGTGATTGGCGCTATGAACAAGGTTTGTTTTTACATTGTAGTGCTTTCAAGTTGCTTTAAGAAGCTCATGGAATGTACTGTTTGAACGGTCGTTTTTTCAACAAAGATTCAGCTACTTCTTAATTATTTAACTGATAAAACTCCTGCTTAAAAACTTTTTTTTCCAAAATTCGAAAATAAGTTTTTTATGCTTAAAAATGCCATCTACTGAAACCACTAACGTAGTGAAAAATTATGGCTGCATGCGCACGTTTAAAGTGAAAGGTCAAATTTACCACATAATTGCAACATTACTCCCAGTTTCTGATGTGAATGCCAAGTTCCTACAAATTTAGTTTAACCAAAGTAGAAAAGCTGACCGCCGTTGCAAAATCACAACTAGCACTAATAATTTTCGATAAAAATATCACTTACATATCACTCATGCTGTTTTGTATAGATTTAGATAATATTTAATAATAATATTTTAATAATAATCAATTTTTGACTTTTAAGGTTCTGTCTTAATTTTATAAAGAACACAAATAATTATCGATTATAATAGAATTCATCCATTATATACTCGTTACTCATATTTCTGTTTCTATCTCATACTTTCTCATATTAGAAGATCAACAATTAATTTGTTCGTGATTCCTTGGCCAAAAACAACACCGTAAGAATGCCACAGCTCCATACATACAAACATATTCGCCAGCAATAACAGTATCTGACTTTTTGCTATAGAAATAGAGAGAACCTTAAGAGTTCATCGTTTTATAAGGTAGATGCAAATCGCTGCAAATCCAATTTGGGAAGTATTTCGACCAATGAGGACTATTTTCAAGGCAACACTGAGCATGAAAAATACCCGTTATTTTTTGCACATGAAATGTATCATAAAATTAAGGGAGTAGTATTTTAAATATTTTTCAAACCATCGAAGCATTTTTTTTTGCTGTTTTGATAATTTTAAACTAATTAAATTTATTATTATTAAATTATAATGTAGAAACTTTCCTTGGTTCAGATGGTATCGGAAAGTTCTTAAAAATGAGATCCGGCACAAGGTGTCATGCGCTATAATGATGAGATTTGTTTAATTTTTTTTTTTGGAATTTTTGGACAATTAATAACAAAATACATTCGAAAAAAATTAAAAGTTGCACTATTTGTTTATTTATCAATGAATTGTTTCAGTCGAAGCTATTCTTATATACTTTACATATATACATTTATTCATATAAATGTATCCCGTTCGTTTCAGATCATCCACAATGGAGAAATCGTGGGTACCACTTTTAAAGTTGGCGTCTTCCGTTCACTCATATCTCCACAGGATATCGAGGAAAATTGAGAAAAAATTTTTTCTATGTATGCTATATAGAATAGCATATGAAAAACCTAAAATCTCAAATTTTTCCAAAAAAATAATAATTGTTGAAAAAAAAATTATTGAAAAAAGGTTTATTTTACCATACTACCCCCCTAAAAAGAAGCTATACACTTTTTCTACCAGCAGCATACAATTTCCATAAGAAAATCGGTTTTATTTTGCATTAATCTGCTGATTGATCGCAAAAAATTTTGAAAAAGTTTAATATTTTTAAGGAAATTAAAAAAAATTAAGAAATTATGTGTAATAATAATTTAATATCTACATATATCTATTTATTCGTATGCCAATATCATGCTCTTAAATATTTGCAGAAATAATTTTTGCTTTTAATAAAAAAAGTTTAAATTTACTGATCATTTAAATATATACTTTTTAGGGTCCTTCTGGGTGTTACAAACTTAGTGGCAAACTTAATATACCCTGTTCAGGGTATAAAAGCATTTGCTTCCATAT
The DNA here is from genome assembly GCF_001853355.1 of Bactrocera latifrons. Taxonomy (NCBI): domain Eukaryota; kingdom Metazoa; phylum Arthropoda; class Insecta; order Diptera; family Tephritidae; genus Bactrocera; species Bactrocera latifrons. The sequence continues at coordinate 1,530,593 of NW_017534406.1, forward strand.
TCTATTTGGATACTAAGCATAATAGCACTAATAAACACTATTCTCTATGTTGGCTCTCAAACTGTCAAAATAAATAATTCTCAACTCACATCTAAAAACGTTTACTCAACAATTTTGAAGCATACTTGCAAGCGCACTCATAAAACCAACAGTTTGAGCGCCACCGCCTAGTTACTTCGATTGCAACAATGATGTGGATTATAAAATTTGGAAAGTATAAAAGGATCTACAAGCAGGATACGTTCCACAAAAGCTTCTTTCAATTTGCAAACAACGGAAAAAGCTCGCAGCAGCGCGCTGCGTACGCAGCTTACCAATTTATGTGTACACACCTGAAAGGAGTCTCACATCGAAATTGTTGAGGAAGCACTTACCTTATATTAGAAATCACTGCGCATCTAATGCTGTCGCTTGGTTTTTCCTTATTTGTTCAGAGAATTTTCAAACTTTTTCTTTTCTTTTTGCGAACACACGGCGAGCACTCAATACACACTTTCCTAACGAACCTATAAGAAACCACTGCTCTCACATTTATTTCACTTAAATACACACTCCCGATTACTTAACTTTCGATTTTGAAACAAAAACTTTTATATTTTTCACTATTTACCACAAGAACCAAATTTCATTCGACGCGACCGGAATTTTATACGGAATTGACTAAATGGCGGCGGATCATATGGCGAAGCACAGTGTTGCATTTATCATGTGAAACTGGAAATTTTGCCATTCACTATGATAAATGAGTTATTTTGCAGCTTAAATACAAAAAATAGGTGGCGCTACGGTTAAATTCGTTTCAAAATTTAATAAATAATAGTTTGTATATATATTTTTGATATAAATTAGGCTTACGATTATGAAAAATTACATCGGCACGCGACAGTAGGATCAAATTATCATTTTTCGCAATGTGTGTATGCCCATGTAGTAAAAGCGATCCAGTTTTAAAAAAATCTCCGCTAGGTGGCACCTTAATAATTATCACAAGTAGCTTCTATATATGGAAAATTCGACTGGGTTATGTTAGCCAGGAAGTTACGGTTACCGAAACTAAAATACGTGGAAAGAATTATATGGAAACTACACATCCATACACAGGGTGCGCTTAGTATTGTGTTTAACCGAAATTTCTGTTAGCACTAATGGATAATCGGTTATTTAACCGATAGCTTTTCGGTAAGAATTGTCAATTGGTGCTTAAGAAACTCGTAGAAACTTGAACAGGAATTTCTGACAGAATCGCTGTTTAATAACTAGCCGATAATAGGATTGTTAGGTAGGACTAGAAATGTGGTAGACTACCAAGGAAAAATTGCGGTAAAATTAAAACAATATGCTTCTAAAGGGTGGCATCCTTTACATAAATATCATACTAACACGAAAAATGTAACTTTGGTTTTTGTTTCACTATTGAAACAGTAGCTTTTTAAACCCTCAAAACTAGTGAAAAAAGTAGTGAGCCCGCTGTACGTATATGTGTGGTCGTACATCCCTGTTGCGCTCATTTAGTAGTGCCATATAAAAAAGTATATCTAAGCTGCTCTAATATCCCATAACGACAGCTGATGTGATGCAGGGATTCCTAATTTAAAATATTCATTTTCAGATTCCTAATTTAAAATATTTTTCGAATTCTAAACAAACATTTTAGATTTATGTTTTAATATTTTTTTTTGTTAGAACTTGGCATTTTAACGAAATATATGAGTAAATGATTAAAGCTTTCACAATCTTGTTTCGCTAGATGGCGCTAAAATAAAATTATTACCTAACTGCTGGTAATACTGACAACTACAACATCTGTTAAACAATAGCAAAATACTCAAATTTGGCAAATTCAGCTAAATGCACTAAATTTTTGTGAATTACTAATTTGCCTTAAGATGGGTCAAATACGAAAGTTAATGCATATCAAGCCCGTTAATGCAAATTAGCGCTGTCGTCTGTCTGTGCTATAAATTACTACCTAAATATTTAACTATTGTCAATTTTTTTTTTTATAATTTAAATCATATTATTTTTAAGGGTTGCCACCCTGTGATAATTTTTTAAAGAAAAAATTAGAATATGAAAGATTCATAGCAAATCACGCATATTTGAAAAATTCTTACTGTTGAAAATATTTTTGGCGTTGCCACCTGTTAATAATTTCTATGTCAGTCAATTTGTGAGATAAAAATATTTGCAATCAACCTTAACAAATTTACAAACGATTTCTAAAGTAAATGTTTTGGAGTAAGTTGCCACCTGATTGAAAATTTTAAAAACCCAATCTTCTAAAACAAAACAGCACTTTAAGTATCAAAAAAAATAAAAATAAAAATAAAAAAAATGGTTAACCAATTTAACACTTAAAAATATTCAATTATTTGGTACTAAGGTTTATTATTTAATCATATTGTGTATAACAAAATGTATATAAATTTGAATTTGGTTTTTATAAAAATAATTATTTTAGCACTTCATTGTGAATAGCACACGTCAAACCATTTGACAATAAATACAGCTCTGCGCATTGGAAACTTTCCGGCGCCATATTTCTATTCCAAGCTGTTCCGAAACTATTTCCCCGACGTGTGCATTGAAATCCGTAAAAATTGTGAAAATCCTACAACATTTTAGTAAAAATATTAATTTTGGTGTGTATTTAAGTGTTATGTTAATTTGTAATTAAGTGAAATTAAAGTATTTGTGTAATTCATCATTCAGTTTTTCGGGAATCAAATAAAGTGCATTCGTGTCGTCGAGGTAAGAAGTATGCGCAAGCGGTTAACTGGCGAAAACCCCTCAAATATGGGTGTTAAGGTGTTGTTAACCTTTACATAGACCAATGTATTCATAACTCAAAGTAAGGTAAGTTTTTAAAGAGAATTTTTATATTACAAATTACTTCCAAATGACATAAATGAAATGTATGAGGAGCGCCAGTAAGAATCTATTGCGACAAACTGTCGAGCTTTATTGTTGCTAACTGTTGACAACTTCAGCACCCAGTTCTGTTGTTGTTGGTATTTAAAGTAATGGATTTTATTTGAAGCTGCAAAAAGCTTTTGCCTGCAATCTAATTGAGACTTCCACATCCTACACGAATATTGTGTGTAGAAAAAAATCGGCATACTTTTAGGCTGTTGTTGTGGATTCCATTGTTAACTGCTGTGGAAGGCGCAGTTCTAAAAATAACAGTTTGAGAGGCAGTGCGATTTTATTGAATATTAATTGATACAAACTGTTAGATGTATGTATGTATGTATGTATGTACTTTAAAAATTTTTGTTCAGACTTTTGTTTGTTCGGGATTTTTTTAAATTTTGTTTTTTTTTCTTATTTCTTAAGAAATCTTTTGTAAATTTTGTTAAAGTTGATTTATGTATTGCAAAGATGTTTATCTCACAAATTGATTGGCAAAGAAACTATTAACAGGTGGCAACGCCAAACATATTTTCGACTGTAAGGATTTTTCACTCATGTGTGATTTGCTATGATTATTCATATTCTAATTTTTTTTAAGAAAAAATTATCAGAAGGTGGCACCTCTAAGAATAATATTTCTTAACTAGTATTTAATTTTGTAAAGTTATAGAAAAATTTCCAAAATTACAATTATAAAATTACAAAATGTTTTCCAAAATTCCATTCGGTCTAGAATTGAACTCGTGACCCCTGGATTACTGGTAATTAACTCATTCGTTAACACGCATTCCGTCATAAAATTTAAACTTTCATACAAGTACTGAAATCTGCTTAAATCTAATTTGCCCTTTTCGATTATAATATATATGTACATATATATATATATATTTTTTTTTTTTTCAAAAAAGCATTGACCTGAAATGTTTCCAAATAGTTACGAACAAAATTTTCATTAGCTGAGGAAAATTAATTAAAATTGCAAACGAATTAAAAATAACGCTTGATCTAAGTAGAAGTACTTTTTCAGTATTCTTTTTAGACAGATAACGCGTGAGTCGTGTCAAGCTGTCATATTATTTTATTCCAGTATTGTTTGGCATTTCATCATAGAAGTTATGCCTGAACAACGTTTACAAATCGTCAACTTCATTACGAAAATTGACGTAAACTGTAAAGAATTTGTTTCAAAAGCTTGGTTCAACGAGCGCTGGTCAACATAATCGGCCTACTGAGCATACTATTCGCAACACCATCACCCATCTTGAGATCCAGCTTTCATTATTGGTTAATATTCGACCGAACGGACCACGTCCACCACGCAGTGAAGAAAATATAGCAGCCGTGGCTGAGAGTGTACACGAAGACCGTAACGAGTCGTTTCGGCGCCATTCGCAGCAACTCGTTATGACGTATGGAACGTCTTGGCGCATTTTACGTCGAAATCTTAAGTTAAAGGTCTACAAAATACAGAACAGAACAAAGTACAGCTTGTATAATGAGCCTCATTTCTTGCTAAATGGGTATGTAAACAAGCAAAATTGCCACATTTGGAACGAAGAACAACTTGAAGCGATTCAAAGCTGTTATTTCATTCAGAAAAAACAACAACTAGTTGTGGTCATCGGTTCACATTTCATCAAAATAAAAGCCGTCCATGGCGACCGTTATCGCGCTAATGATAGGCGACTATTTGATGCCTGAAATTGAAGCTCGTGATCACGGCGGCATTTGGTCTAAAAAAGACAGGGCCACTTCCCACACATCTGTTTCATATTATCGACTATATTAAAAAATTTCTATGACAACATCCTTTTATGTAGTACTATGCTTAAATGCTCATTATTAAGAGTGCAAACTATGTACAATTTTCATAACCTAACAAACATATTGACCTATTTTGTCTGCATTCTATAAATCATTAATTTAATCGTTTGTGTGGATTTTCCGCGTGCTAATTCCATGACATATAGCATAATTACAATGCAAAACTTCAAAGCAAATTATTTCACAGAAAACGGAAGTAAACACTGCGTTTTGCGTGATTTTTTGTCGCTGTCTTAAATCAAAGTAATGCCTGCGGTAAGCCACAAACGAATTTATGAATATTCAATCAAAACGATAACACCGACTTGACAGCAATAAAAGCGCACTGATAAGTGGCTATGTATAGGTTTATAGGTATGTGTAAATGTATTATATGTGTGTATTTATACGTGTAACGGCTCATTAACGTAGTAATATCTGAGTTACGCAAAGGCGAAATTATGCCGTTAACTCACGCACACATTTACACTGGCACAGTGTCAATGTTATCTCCTCCCTTCCCCTTTCTCTTGCTCCTTCACGGCAAGTTGCCACATAATTAATGTCCAAAAGGAGCGCGAACGCGCATGCGAGTCAAAGCGTAAGCGTGCAATAAATTTCGACATATTTAAATGGCGTGTGAGCAACGAAAATGATGTTAATTAAAATGTACTCAAACTTAATTGGATTAATACAGTTTAGTTAATTACACGTTTAAACCACAGTTGAATTTATCTACGCTCCACTCGCAGGTAATTAAGCCAATTCAACTAAAATGTGACGCCCAAACAAACACACATATATAACACACACTTACACATAGTAGCATTTTTGCGTCGAAATATTTCAGCAGTTAACAGGCGCCTCGCATTTAACACGGCTTAATTGTTTCGCTTGGCATTTGCATTTCATATTTATGAATCTGCGACACACACACACACACACGCACACTTAAATGCAGCGCAAATGACTTTTGATTTAAGCACATTTAATGCCAAGCAAATATTTAATGCCCTGCTTGCTTGAACGGCTGAATTAGCGGCAAAACGCCAACGCGTCAGCGAAGGGTTAACAACCAATACAAACAAACAAATAGTAGCAGGCTATGAACTATACATTTCATGCTTAAATACCCAAGGCATATTGACATATTGAACTTTGAGTCTGCCGAAATTACACCGGCATTAAACTTAGATGTGAGACAGTGTGACACAAAAGTCGGTTCCATGGAGGATTTTAACAGGCTAATTTACTTATGAGTATTTAAGTACACATTTAAAAGTTAAGAATGGAAACTGCTTAAAGCAATTTACAGTTATTTTAATTTTAAAGAAATGTTGGAGCATCTTACCGATCTATTTCTACTGAAAACTTAACGCTTCAGTGCTTCCAAGCTTGCTATGAACGCTTTTTGGTGACCATAATAACTACATAAAACCATTTCGAATAAATTTTGATTTTTTGGAAAATAAATTCTTAGACCTATATTAAAAGCAAAACTAATTGTGTTGGGCTACAAAATACCTTCACGCAAAACAGAGAACGTTACGTTTTACAGAGTCAAAAGGTTAAACCATATTTTTGAATAATATTTTTTGAAATAAATGAACAATATAACTAAAATGTAATGAAAATGTTTGTACCTGTTTAATACATTTATGTGAAAAAAATATTAAATGGTTAAGTAATCATTATATAAAGGATATATTGCGAAGGTTGCCACTTATTAAAATTTTTTAATAAAATAAGGAGCAAGCCAATTTATTTGTATATTTTAAAAAATAAAAATCTTATAAATACAATTAAATAAAAAAAATCTTATAATACAATTAAATAAAAATATGTTAAAAGAACAAACAACACTATATAATTTAATACTTTATTTAACTATGCTCGTTTTAGAAGTTTCATATATACTTTCCCAGGAAGGTTGCCACTAATTAAATATTTTTAATAAGTAAGCCGTAACCAAATTCATTTATATACTTTGGAATATTATCTATAGAAGTATTTGTAAATTTGATATATTACAACGAAGAGGTTGCCACCTATTTAATACACTTAAGTCAAAAAAAAAATATTAAAAGGTTAAAGAGGCACTATATAATTAAATAATTTTTTAAAATATGTGCGTTTTAGAAATTTCATAAATTTTTTTTTCGTGAAGGTTGCCACTTAATAGTTTTTTTCTTAATAAAATAAGGAGCCATCAAATAGTTATTGAACTTTGTAGGCTTTAGAGATTTTATACTGAACAATTAATTGTTATAGTCATGCTATCTATTTGCAGTTTGATAATTTATATAAATGACAATATTAGGTAATATAAATACAAAGGTTGTCTTTAGTTTTCCACGCTGGTATCTAAAAACTTTATTCAAAAGTTTCACATTTTTCTTGTTGTACATGCTCAGATGATATATGAGCGCTTTTTGTGTTGTTTACAGTAACTAAAAATATTCATTTCCGCCAAAAACTTGAAATATAATCGCGAATATTATCGTGCGATTATTTTTCACAAATTTAGAAGTGGAGTAACTGGGCAACAGTGCATCGACGAATTTTATTCGATTTTTAGCGATGAATCTCCATGAAGGACCAGTGTTTGTTTATCGACGGTACGGTGAATTCAATCGAGCTCGGAGCTCACGTCAAAACGAATTTCGTGAAGGTGGTCCAAAATGAGTTCTAGTTCCGGAAACTATCGCTAACTGTTATTGCAAGGTCGTAATTTGTCCACGTTGGATCCCGTACAATTTGTCAGTCGCCCAAAAAAGGTTGGTGTGGATTAGTAGAAAGAAATGAAATAAAATACGACAGCGGTGCTTTGAAGCAGAATTAATTAATTTTTATTTTTTAAACTAGGAGGTCGATATTTTGCGACACCTGATGAAGCAGTTGATGTGTTCAGACTACATGCTTTGAAGATACCTCAATCAGAGGTGCGAAACTGCTTCGACAATTGATTAAAACGCATAAAAAAGTGTATATCTTAATAGAGAACATTTTGAAAGTCACTAAATTGATTTTCGAACATTAATAATTGTTTTTGTTTCCTAATCCCGAAATATAAAGTGCATGCTGGGACATATTTCGATTTAATACTTTAAGGAATATATGGTCAACTTATTAGTAGTAAGCTATGATTAGGAGACATAAAAACATTACAGAAAGGTTATGGTTTATAAAGGGCTAATGACACCATTGAGGTTTTGCTCCAAGGCCAGAATAGAAGCGAGATTGTCCGCATAGGCTTAAGAATTTATATGTTGCCATAGAAGAAAGTCTAACGGTGTGATACCACACGATCTTAGTGGCCAATTGACCTGCCCAAAACGTGAAATTATCTGCTCACCGAAGTATTCTCTCCATAAATCCATTGATTGATGCGATGTGTGGGAAATTGTGTCGTCTTGTTAAGGAGGGAGCCTGCTTTAGAGGTTTAAAAAAATCGATTTTTTTTGGTGGAAAAGAAATAATTGATTAAAGCGATATTTCTAGGATTTTTAGTTATATATTTAAACATCATTCACAAATTTTTTGGATACCAAATCTTTGATATTCTGCCTTTGCGAAGCAATTACCCGATGCATCTCACATTTCTATCAGAAACTAAAAATTCGAAAGAATGCATATTTTTTACTAATTTGTCTTTTGGTTTACCTGATAAAAATTCAAAAAAAAAAAAAAAAAAAAAAAAAAAAAAAAAAAAAAAAATTGAAAATTTACAAAAAGTTGAAAAAAAATGTTTTTTGACCAACAAAAATTTACTTTAATGTTGTTTAAAAATAGTTTCAAACTTGACTTTTTTTAGTTTAAATAGATGATAATTTAATGCCAAAGATGTTAAACTTTGCCCCAAATTCCATACGACGTTTAGTTTTTTTTTTTTCTATTAAGAAAATTCGTAAAAATGAAAAACCGAGAAATAGCGCGCCAAAGTTTTGCTTTCTACTCAAGCGCTTATACATCTGCTAGACGCTCGTTCACTATTTCTCTTCTAGCTTCGAAAATATTTCGAATTCCCATCTATAACTTTGGGGACATTAGGGGTTCCTGTGAACGGCGCTGAATCGACTCTCCACAATCTTCGTGTACTCGTACACTCTCAGCTATGGCTGCTATATTTTTTTTCAATAATGAATGCTGGGTCTCAATATGGGTGATAAAACTGATGAAAAATATTTTATACTTGAATGAGAATGATTTGAGAAAACTGAGTACAGCCAAAATCGCTGAATTTAGACCAATCAAAAATAATGAAAATCGGTACCAAAGATGTCTTCAATATATAAATACACGCACATGTACATATAAGTAAATCAATACATATTAGATTTATGCTTAAGCTTACTTAGCGTATAACCATTCGGCAACGATTTCAAAAATGTTCGGCAATTAATTAATTATCTAATGGATTTAATCGAATATGTATTTAATATACAAATAACACACAAATACAGCTAATTGTAATGAATAACATTATATGTTTGTATGTGTGTATGTGATCTAAGCTTCGTTTATGGTGGTCTAATTTATGAACGCCTTAAATATGTCTCACTGTCTGCACGTGTGAATGTGTGTGTTTATTTGTAGACAAATTTATAGCCACTTGTTTGCGGCATTATAATTATGGCAATTTATGAGCCTAACGGTTTAGTCAACACCAAGTTTGGCAACCACAAATTACGTTAAGTAATTGAAATGTCTATCGGCCTCCGCAGAAAAAGTCCGTCTTGAATGCTAATATTTCAGCTGTGTGGGAGACAGCATATTCAAGGGAGCCTATTGGTGGGGTTGGGAAAGTGGAAATTTTTTTCGGGGGGTCTTTTCATGAAAGCATCAAAATAGACGGTAAATTCACGGTTTGTTGTTTTGTTAATGTAGAACACAGTCGCTTGGGACAAAGCCTTTATTTTAAAGACTTCTTTACTTTAAATTTTCCATGACACCTTTGTTAAACATAGAACAAATATATCTATTTTTTTATTTTTAATATCTTAACATTGAAATAAGTATGGAAAGCTGCAACTCACATTTTGGTAATTTTCCTAATTTTTCGGAACCACGGAGCTGGCCTGAAAATGCTTGAACGTGTCAATGTTGGTTCTACAATATTTTTCTCCCCATATTCTATTAGTCAGGACTATGGAATTTTCATTAATTGAAATCAGATGGTATGTAGTAGTAGTTTTCCGTCAACTTTAGCTTTCGACTGCTGGACCAGTGTAGTATTCTTCAGACAGAAGTGACTGCTCTTGGTCAGTAGCCGGTCTACTATGAAGCGCAGCTCTTTTAGGGAGGTCAGCATTTATTTCGACAGCAGAGCGCCAATTCTTCCGCTGATATGGCATATTGCGTCCGAGCACTGAACCAAGGAGCCTTACTTGCGCTTAGCAGGCTTTGGTCGATGTCCACCGCACTGTGACTGCAAGATGCTTTTTGGCCTAGAAGGTCTTCTGGAGATATACTGAACTGCTTTTCTCTGTCAAAATTCATCTTGCTGCCAGGTTCTTACTGGGCACTGCCCAAAAGGTATTTATTCGGTAGGGTTAAAAATCTTTCCGATTGGAAGTTTTCAAAATTGTATGGAAGAGAATGAGTTGTAAATATCCAGCCACTTTCTCTTTCATTGTCTGGCCTAAGATCCTGTTGTACTATATGGACTGAAAACAGTTTGTTCTAAAAAACCAACGGTTTTTAAAGGAAAAACTGAATCGATATTATATTCAGAATACTTCATTTGCAGAAACGTTCTCTAACACCTCTATTCCGATTGCATGAAATGTCTGCATAAATGGTTTACTCCGTTGGTTTGCTACCATGAGTCTAGAGCTGGGTATGCAGAAAACAGAAGAAAATTGAAGAGAAGAGAATTGATATCGCTTTAGGAGAATGTGAGATTACTTCACGGCCATAGTTGAAGTACCTTAGTGTAATAGCGGACTCAAGACTCAAATCCAAGGAGTACTTGGAAAATAAGACATGCTATAATGCTTTATCAGCCGACGAATTTTAATAGCTCAGGTAATCAGATCAGTTATATTTTATGCGGCTCCAATATAGATGCAGACGCTAGACGTGAAATTAAATCAATTAACGAAGTGCATAGGCTTTCTGCAATTCAAGTGATGAATGCTTTCTGAACCATATCAAACGACGCTGCTGATGTATTAGCCAGTATGGCACCGATTGACTACCAGGGACGCGAATGTACAACTTATCAGAGGCGTCTACTGCAGCTAAGAGAGAGGAGAGAAACAAAAGCATCACGGTGGCAAATTTCACGCAAAGGACGGTGAACTCACAGCCTGATTCCGAACATACATTTGTGAATAATTGGACAACATGGCGACCTGGATTTCCACCTAACCCAATTATTCAGTGGCCATGGGTGACTTAGAAACTACTTATACAAATATCGTCACGACTTTTGTTCATATTGTCCGACGCATACAGAGTTTATAAAAGACTCTGAACACATATTCTATCATTGCCCTCGATTTTCAAGTATAAGGGAAAAGCTGAAAACCGCACTTGGATGTAGTTTCACGGTGGAAAATTTGACTGCACTTATGTGCGAGTCCTCTTTAAAATTGAAAGCTGTCTGCGAAGCGACAGATCCAATTATGATAAGATTGAGACATTTAGTGCTTACGATAGAGGAGACTTACATGTCTTCTTCTCTTCCATTAAGTAATACTTAGTCCAGTTCTCCCGTGGTAGAGACATGAGTTTGGAGTAGGTTAGGTTTAGCGAATTAAAGTTCCACACTCCGGCTTTCGATGCTCCTCCTACTAAAAAAGGAGCGAAGAATATGAGAGCTGATCGATTTCTCAGTTAAAATCTCAATGTAAAATTAATTGAGTAATTTGGTTGTGTGAAAAGATCAGAAATAAGGTAGTATATGCTATTTTGAAGCAAAATACCAAACGCAGCGCCATCTGCCGTCAAACTTTCTACTAAAACATTTAGGCGCACAGTGTTGACATACATTGTTTTGTTTTCCGTATATTAAACAAAATCGGTACTGCCGTTAAATAATTGAAAGGCATGTAATGACTGACAACTGTGTGCAACCGTTAAATCATTATGTAATTGCATACGGTTGACCACTTTTAGAAAACTAAATAATTTCATCAATAGTTTAGGGAATTTATTAAAAAAAAACAAAAACAAAAAAAAAAAAATTCTGATTATTAAGTTTGCGTACACAATTTAGATTATAAATTACTTTATTGCAAAACCAATGTAAGTCGATATTGTTTTCATTTTGTTATTTATGCCACAAACCGCTTAAAAAGTACATAATGCCAACATATAGATACAGGCGATCCTTGATTTGATTTGCATAAACATTAACTAACATTTGTGCAATTAATGTTATCACGTGCGAAACGGCGCCGAATGAAATTCACCACAGCAACATACAAACGCACACATAACGGCTTCCAATGCTGCAGCATACGCTCGTAAATATCCATGTGTGTGTGTGTGCTGTTTGTGAAATTATAAATTGGCGCTGCGGTTTTATTTGTGGAAAAATCTTCATTTTGCATTTGACATGTGATCGCGCGCTGCTGATTATGCGCAAAGCCGCAGGCAGCACCAAACAATACGTACATATGTATGTCTTTATGTATACAACAACAAATCTGCAAATGCGAGCGCTTAGTTTAAACAAATATAAATATGTATGTATATGTAAGTGTGCGTTCATGGCCATGGGTCCGGCCATTTGAATTGACGAACGCGACCACCTTTTTAACCACAACCAAACAAACGCAGCAACGCCGTCAATTCAGGTTCAGCGTCAACAGCAACAACGAATAAAATTAAATCAGCCAACAACAATGGGTATCAGTAATGTCAGCGACACCAATTTATTATGCATGGCAATATGTAGTTAGTTGGCCAACAACCGCAAAATGAACAAATCAAGCGATGGCGATGTGTTTTAGTGTTTGACGCTTAGCAATGAACGGTGTTTAGTTTGGAGGTGTAGTCGTACCGCTATTAGAAATTAGCCGACGTCAATGATGGATGCAAAACAATTGCTTTAAAGTATAATCTCTGCCAAATTTCGTGGAGATATCTCATCAAACAAAAAAGTTCCCATACATTTACGTACAGTTTGTATGACAACTATATGCTATATTGATCCGATCTAAATAATTTTTTTGGAAGATTGTAACATTGCTTTGGAAAATGGTTGGTGCCAAATTTCAGGAAGATATCTCGTCAAATAAAAAAGTTTTCATACAAGAACTTATACCTGATCGTACAGTTTGTATGGACACTATATGCTATAGTTGTTCGATCTAAAAACTATATTCCAAGATTTTAGGGTTGCTTTGGAAAATAGTCATTGTCGAATTTCGGGAAGATATCTCGTCAAATTAAAAAGTTTTCCATATAAAAGCTTGGCCTCTATCGTTCAGTTTGTATGGCAACTATATGCTATAGTTGCCCGATATCGGCGGTTCCAAAAAATGAGCAGCGTCTTAGAGCGGAGTGAGCGTGTGCAAAATTTCAGAGCGAAATCTTGAAAATTGAGGGACTAGTTTGGACTGTATATATGTATACCCTGGTTAGGGACTGTATAGACGGAGTCACAGACTGTCCGACAGAGATGGCGCTCATGACGCTGCTTATTTCCACTCATATATTTTTTATGGGATTCCGACGTTTCCTTCTGCATGTAGAATTTCATATATCCTGCTCAGCGTATAAAAGTTGATTTCATCAAAACATATGCAATCCTTCCTGAGTTATAAATGGACTTTTTTTATATGTAGAGGAAACGCACAGTATATTTGGACTTTCTTAGTGCAAAAATTTAATGAAAACTATATTTTGGATAGAATTTCATAAATGTGAAGGACATTCTTTTGGTCAAATATTACACATGCTATTCGAAACCCTCTTATATCGACAATAACGCACCGAATTGTAACTGTCAGATCAGTTATAGCTAGTTTATAAACCTACACCTAGGTTGTTGTTGTTGTAGCGTCAAAAAACATAAACATTCCAGGAGTGATTTAGAGATATTGTGCTGAGTTGAGATTTCCAGATCCGATCCAACCCGATTGTAGTCTACGGCCTACACCGAGGCCTGCCTTGACGCAGCCGAGAGAATGTAGTCTAACGAAAAGAGAGTCACATGACCTACGTTGTCGACAAAGAAGCTATTTTCTCATTATGTTTCGGCCATCAGAAGTCGTCATAATAAAGTAATGATTTCTCGCACTGTATGGTTTGGTTGTAGAAACTTGCTAGAATTATTTAGTTTTTAGATGACCGATATTGACTTTGAAAACTGAAACTACTAAAATAATTTGAATGCAACGTCCTCTAAGTAATGTTGCCTCAACTTGCTCAATAATGCCTTCATCATACAATCCAAACAAAATATTGACTATTTGTGGGAGGAGGAGAGCTTAAGCTTCGTTCCATTAGAAGGCCTTCCATAATTATTTCTTATTAACTTATCAACTATTATTTACTATATATTCATTTATTAATATTTTTATTTTTTTATCACCTTAAACGTCAAATCCATCTGTTTACTCTGACAACTACTTTGCCAGCTATCGCTTAAGCAAATTCTATACTCCAAAAAAATCACCCTATATTAATTTTATTGCTGAGCATGCATGGCTTATGTATTTAAGCAAACTTACATAAATACTTACACTCACTCACACGCACACTTGTATATAATGTTGATAAGCATGTAAATGCGTAGCTAAGCCATTCGTCGACACGTTTTCATAATTATCAATTAATTACACAGCAAGTATTATGCAAACTAACTATTTACAATTTAAATAAACATTCAACAACAAAACACAACAACAATTCGAAGAACCATGTCATACAGAACAAAGCAAAACATTAGCAAATCTACAACAACACGCACGCACACAAATAGCCAGACATTAGAAGCATTAGCCGGATAATAATGTTTACATTGTTTAGTGGCCGTTAGGCGTTATTTCAACCAATTACCTACATACATACACATGTATTGCACAAGTATTTATTTAAAATAAATCAATACACGTCAGTGAAGGCATATGTGTGAGTATGAAGGAAGCGGGAAGCGAGTGCCATGATTAAAATCTAAATCATTTATATATGTATATTTTTTGTTCGGGGTAAACTCCGCAACAACAGAACTAAATTCAGTCAAATTGAGCATACTGTGTCCAAATTGATACAACTTAAAAGATAGAGCAGTTTATATCACAATTTTGTTAAAAGCAAAACAATTCATAATTAAAAATATGTTTTTGCAAGCATAAGCATGTGTTCCAAACTCTAAGCAAGAAATTTTTATTTAGGTGAGATACAAATGGAAAATTCATTATTTTTCGATTCACAAATATGTATGTCTTTCAATCATTTTTGAAATTATATCTCTAGTACAATTCCTTAGATTTGTAACGGCAATAACATTTTTTTTTTTTATTGAATACATGTATTTGCAATCTATTCATAGAACAATAAGCAAATTAGTTAACTATGGAAATTTGACTTGTATTATTGATCTCCAGTGAGGCCAATAATAATATATTTATGTATGTACATAGCTACATTTACATTTTGTTTAACTTAATTTAATATTAATTAACTTCTAAAGGGTAGATCTAGTACATGATGCCTTTTAAGTGGAATGATTTCATTGGTTTCATCTAATAGCGTAATTGCCAGTAAGTTTTCATGATAACTAATTCTGCGTAAGTATGCCGTACTGAACCTTTTAATTTCATTTTTTATAAACGGAATATTTAGATCCGAGTGTATGGCTTTATTCGTGATGTACCAAGGAGCATTTGTAATTAGTCTTAAAATTTTAGACTGATATCTTTGCAATATTTCTATATTTGAAATCGAGGCTGTGCCCCAAAGCTGAATGCCATAAGTCCATGTTGGCTTTAATAAAGCTTTATATAATAGGAGTTTAGTTTCGAGATATAGAGTTGATTTAGGTCCAAGTAACCAATACAGTTTTTTAGTTTTCATTTTTAGTTGTTTATTTTTGGCTTGAATATGAGATTTCCATGTTAGGCGCATTTGGACAAGCAAGCCTAAGTATTTGACGCTGTCAAGTTTCGGAATCGTACTATCATATATGCGGCAAGGAGGACAGGCTTTTCGCATTAAAGTGAATAGCACGTGTATAGATTTATTTGTATTGACCTTTATTTTCCAACGATCTAGCCAGGACTGTCTCTCATTCAGTTGTTTCTGGACTAAGTAGGAAGCTTCAATTGGAGATGGATTTGTTGCCAGTGTCGTCAGCATATGTACCAATAAATACGTTTTCAGTTTTTGGCATGTCTGCAGTAAAAATTGTATAAAGGACTGGTCCGAGAACACTTCCTTGAGGTACACCAGCTTTGATGTATGTTATGGCAGAGGTTTCATCATTTACTTTGACATAATATGATCTACTAGCGAGATACGTGATGGGAAGATTTTTTTCATTTTATATAACCATGGTGCCAAACTTTATCAAATGCTTGTTGTATATCCAAAAACACAGCAGAACAATATTCTTTTCTTTCAAAAGAGTCAACAACGAAATTTATAACTCGATGGCATTGTTCAGGTGTGCCATGATGTCGGCGAAAACCAAATTGGTGTTCAGGTCTTATGTTACTTTCTTTGGTATTGGCGAAATTCTACGTAAAAATATCCTCTCAAATATTTTTGAGAACAGCGCCAGTAGACTGATAGGTCTATACGAGGTTATCTCGTTTTCTGGTTTGTTGGGCTTGGGAATCATCACAATTTCTGCACATTTCCACTGCGTAGGGAAATGGCTTAACCTTAGAATTGAACTATATATTAGTGTCAAAAACATAATACCTTTTTTATGGTAAGCACTTAGCTATTTTAGCATCGATTTTGTCATATCCTGGAGATTTATTTTTGTCAAGCTTTTCGATTTCACTACAAATTTCTGCAGGTGTTATATATTTGATTGGCATTGACAATTGACATGGGGCATCAAGAAATTGAAGAACATCGGAATCGTAACCATTATTAATTGTAATAGGTGTAAAGGTTGTTTCTAAATGTTTTGCATATGCATCTGCCTTGCTCTTAGCAGATCTACACCATGCATCATTGCAGTCCTTTATTGGCACATTTCTCTTTTTTGGGCGTTTCAGGTACTTCTTAGCTGTACATATTTTGTAGTCATCGTTACTATTGTCATTTAGATTTTGAATATAATCTGAGATTGATTTATTTCTAAATTCTTTAAGTTTATCTTTAAGTTCACCTGCAGCCCTATTTAGTATAGTCTTGTCTGCTGGGCTTCTAGTATTTTCTAGTATCTAGTATAACATATTTTTTCGTAACACTTATTTCACTCTACTGAATTGTTTATTACAATAGTACATAATTATATTATAGCAGATTGGATTTTGCTTCATCATTTCCTCAAATGTTTTGTGTGTAAAACGCGTAGTAGAAAAGTTTTTATAATTTTTTTCGGGCCTGATAATGTACCTGATCCGATGGTTTACAATATAGATAAAAACGCTGTAAGACATAAATCTCGAAAATCGAATTTGAGAAGAATTACGACCGAATATGCAATGAATAAATATATTTGTCAAAAAAAAAAAAAAAAAAAAAAAAAAAAAAAAAAAAAAAAAAAAAAAAGGATTTATTTGCTGAACACACCTTGTATATATCGTTGTATAAAGTTCTCTGTTCGCTGGGAAAGTTTCATTTGTAACATTTTTGGGATCGTAGTATCTTCAGCAGTAAACACCCCTGTTAGCTGTTGTTTGTGTTTGCAAAATGATAACCACTTGACTAACTCATTAAACTGATATGACTCTGGTTATTCTAGTTATCTTATACATATAACTATTTTTATACTAATCATATGTCAACTGGTCGGGTGCAGTTTTTGCTGCCATATGTAAGCAGTTTATCAGTTAATGCACCAGAAATATTATTTACTTAATAAATTGAAAGCTAAACGCTATTTTATTATCAGAGCCAGGCAATAAGATTTCTCCAATACGGTTCTACCGATTGACTTGAAATCATCACATGACCTTCTTAGATATACAGTGGTGGCCTTATGATTAGAAACGATATTCTAGAAAAAATCAAATCACTGTACACTTTTTTTAAGGCGAGCACTGTAAATTATAAGCCCCGTAATTCGTAGTATAGACTATGAACATTATTCTTAAATAAACACGTGACTATTTGCTGATTGGTTATGGAAAAAATTAAAATTATTCCACCAGAGGTGTGTTTCTTGCCTGGCCAATTAGAAACGCGCAGTTCTTTCTTTTGATTCTCGGATATTTTGAACTTAGCGATAAAGTGAGTATACTTCAATTAAATAACTTTACATTAAAAACGCTTTAATTATTAGAATGGCTAAAAAGAAGTCATGTACAAATAAGGGAGTTAATTGCAAGTGCTATCTAAAGAACGAATTGTCAATATAAGCTATCGTACAAAAGTTTGCTTGCTTCACAAAAAAAAAAGGTATTTGGAGCTATTCATTTGCATAAAAAAAAACAAAGAAATTTGAAACCCCTTCCAGGAAGACCAGTCTTCGAGAAACCACTCTAGCAGAAGACCGGATGATTTGTAGTATGAGCAAAAACAACTCTTTAGAAAGATTTAGTAGAAATCTGAGCTTGGACGATAAGAAGGCGTTTACAGGAGTCGGGACTTTGTGGGTGCATTGCATGAAAAAAATCGCTTGTATCAAAAAAAAAAAAAAAGAAAAAAAAAAAAAAAATTAAGAAGCGGTTGCGATTTGCAAAGGAAATGCTGAAGAAAAAATTTCCAATACAGAATTAGAGCTCTGTGGAGTAACGAATCTAAGTTCAATTTATTCCAACGCGACGGAAAATCGCAGATAAGACGTCCTCCCAACATGTCGCTTAACCCCAGGTACCTTATGAAAACAGTAAAATACGGTGGCGGATCTGTTATGGTTTAGAGAGAGTTCGAACAGCACATCAGTGCAAATATGCCAAAAATTAATCCAAAGTTTACCGTGAAGGCTAGAAAATGTTGTTAAAAATATGGGATATCCAACAAAATAATAAAAATTTATATATATATACATGTAAATAAAATATATTTTTACAAAGATATAACAAAACAAGGAAAACCGTAATCCTCGGGTGCACACAAGTTATAGATACCTTCATTGGTACAAGTTTTCCTTATTAGAACCTGATTTAGATCGTTCAGTTTGTATGACAGCTATATAGAACAATGGTCCGATATCGACGGTTCCAACAAATGAACAGCTTCTTGTAAACGTGTCTAAAATTTCATATTGATACTGAAATTTTTCGCGTATTGACTTATCTCATCACGCTGATATTTTACAAATATATTTTTCTGAGTGTTGGAAACTTCGTAGCAAAATTAATATATCCTTTATATGTTATACTTTCAATAAGATTTAGTTTATTAATAGATATAACTCTTAAAAAGACAGCCCCGGTTTAGTACTATAAAACCAGTACATAATAAGTTAGCCTGATAATTGCCAGATGCTACTTATCTTTAGTTGAAATAGTAATAATTGGGATATATACTATATTTATGAGAATATGATTTTATAATAGGGTAAGATATCTTATTCACTTAATGCACTGACATTGCTTAATGCAACTATGTATATGTACATAAAGGGCGATCCACTTCGAGGTTCTCAACTCTTTTAAAGAAAAACGCCAAAACCTCAAACTGAATGGCGAATGATTATTATTATTCAAAAGAACATTCTACGTCTCAGATGGTCCAATAAAAATAATATTCAATAAAATATTATATAGTATGTTGCCGCTAGAGAACTTATTTTAAATAGTTTTGCCCAAGATAAATGCTCCTAGTCTATTTACTCATTCAATCATTTCGCTCTTTCGAATTCTTTTCTTTTCTTCTTTTCTAACATTCTGGGAATATTATTCAATAAAAGATATTTGTTAAAAATAAATTACTTTTAGTTCCGTTTGAAAAAAAAAACAAGTAAGGAAGGGCTAAATTCGGGTGTCACCGAACATTTTATACTCTCGCATCAAATACCGTGTTTGTGTAAAATTTTATTCCCCTACCATCATTGGTTCCTAATGTATATATTATACAGAGAAGGCATCAGATGGAATTCAAAATAGCGTTATATTGGAAGAAGGCGCGGTTGTGAACCGATTTCACCCGTATTTGGTACATGTCATCAGGGTGTTAAGAAAATATAATATACCGAATTTCATTGAAATCGGTCCAGCAGTTACTGAGTTATGGTTTTTGGTCCATAAGTGGGCGACGCCACGCCCATTTTCCATTTTTAAAAAAAGCCTGGATGCAACTTCCTTCTGCCATTTCTTCCGTAAAATTTAGTGTTTCTGATGTTTTTTGTTAGTCGGTTAACGCACTTTTAGTGATTTTCAACACAACCTTTGTATGGGAGGTGGGCGTGGTTATTGTCCGACTTCTTCCATTTTTGAACTGTATATGGAAATGCCTAAAAGAAACGACTTTATACAGTTTGGTTCACATAGCTATAGTAGTTTTCGAGATATGTACAAAAAATTTAGTAGGGGGCGGGGCCACGCCCATTTATCCAAACAAATTACGTCCAAATATGCCCCTCCCTAATACGATCCTTTGTGCCAAATTTCACTTTAATATCTATATTTATGGCTTAGTGACACTTTATCGGTTTTCAGTTTTCGCCATTTTGTGGGCGTCTCAGTGGGCCGATTTTGCCCATCTTCGAACTTAACCTTCTTATGGAGCCAAGAAATACGTGTACCAAGTTTCATCATGATATCTCAATTTTTATTTAAGTTACAGCTTGCACGGACGGACGGACAGACGGACGGACGGACAGACAGACATCCGTATTTCAACTCTACTCGTCACCCTAATCACTTTGGTATATATAAGCCTATATCTGACTCTTTTAGTTTTAGGACTTACAAACAACCGTTATGTGAACAAAACTATAATACTCTCTTTAGCAACTTTGTTGCGAGAGTATAAAAATCGCATTATAATTATTGATAGTACGAAAAATATTACTCATACGCTATGTTGTTCCAAATATAATATTGTTGTAAATGCGTTTAATACTCCCTGAACAGGGTTACCCAGATGTTGCTAGTACACATCGGGGATACTGTAAAGTATATATATAAATGATAAGCGTGACTGAGACTGAGTCGACTTAGCCACGTCCGCTTGATGAAAATGTTGCTCAGACACCCTGTCTCTCCTGTTTATCAAATAAGATCGGCCTTTTGACACATTTTACTCTCTAAATTAATTATTTAATTCGTCTCGAGATGAGCTAAGTTGACTTTTGTGATCACTCTTACTCTATGTTGATGTAATAATTCTCTATATTTGGATTCATCCACCTTACTTTCACTATAAAAATTCAGGTGCAAATATGTCATTATCTACGAATTTAAAATTAAATAATGCGGCTATGTACATGCAAACTAAGATTATTATTATTTAGTCTGCTGTTCAGTTGTCTCTGTGAGCACAAATGAAATTCCAAATCCTGCAGCTGGTTTATTATAATTTTGAAATAGTAGCGTATTCAATTTGCCTCACTCAAAGCCACTTTGGTGAAGCAATAAGGTCCTTTAAGCCCGTGTAGACCAGTTCATTCCGGCCAATCGCTTTGCACTGGCACTCATGCTGCATGCAACATTTAATTTTGCACTGAAGCACTTTTGCTTTGCAGTTACTTCCAGTCACTAATTTACCGTTTTTGTATTTCATCTGCATTGAGTCCCATCGAGCTGAATTAAATTGAGTTAAAGCTCATGTTGCAGTTAAGTTGCATAACATGGCGTAGCGTGGCGTGGCATTGCTATTTTCATTTTCATTTCATTGTAGCATAAATTAGTTTGCGGTCAACAACTACAAATTTAGTCACTACAGGGCTAAAGGACGCTTGTTGGAGTTGGCGCTGTCGAAGCGGTGTCGAATATAAATTATTTACATTTTCAGACTCGTGGTCATAAAGCAAGTCTTCACTCGGAATTGGTTTATTATACCGTTTTGTCTGCTGCTGTTGTTAGTGTTGTTATTTTCGCGATTGTTGCAACTTGTAATTTAGTTATTATTGCGGCGTGTTATGATGATATCGTTGTCAATGTTGCATAATGACGGCACATTGACGGCTGTCGTGTTTGTATTTATTCAATGCGATTCCATTGTTAACACAGTTAAAGTGCCAATCAGCAAAGAAACCGCAATCGGTGCAATGATTTTGTGTCAACTTGTACTTGCTGTAGCGGAGTGAGAGGTGAAATGAGTGATCGATACTTAAATTTTTCTGTGGAAGTGCAAAATCCGAACTTGGGAACGACGCTGTACCCGTCATCTAACTCAGCCGAGTCTTTTACGGTCAGCGGAAGAATTCGATCTGAAAAGTTGGAGACATCCAAGAAAATAAACAAGAAGAATCGACTACTTAACATGAACTTGACCATTCACCAACTCTAATCAGCTGAGTTTCGAGTTATGGTTCGTACTTAGTACCTTCCAAGATATAACTTAACCTAAAATTATCATTTAGGAACCATAAAAAAAACTCTTGTATTCCTTCAAAATATTTCGTACAATACAATGGCATTGGACTTCCGAACTCTGCCTCAACACTCTGGTTCATAATACCGTTGTTTCTAAGCAAAATGACATTTTCAACTATTTTCTTAGAGTTTACAAAATTCAAGTTCAGTTGACTCTTAAGAAAATAAACGGAGATCCACGAAATTTCTGTCTATGATAGAAAGAGACGAAATATTCGATTTCATTATGCATGGTTTATTTTTTATGATTCGCCAGCCGCCTCAGATACAAACAATGGAAATTCAAGCAAGTTTGGGACAAGCTTGAAAAGGAAGTGAAAAACTCTATAGGTGTAAAAGGGTTGCGACTTCAGCCATCAAGGCAAAGCATTATATCTGTAGAGAATAAGTCCAGTTTTTAAGAACAATATTAATTTAAAGCTAGTGGTTAAAATTACATTAATACACAAGGCTACGAATCTTAACCGAAGAATCAACGTTCTAGACCGATCAGAAGTCGTTGACCACTTTAGAAGGTAGTTTCGTATGGTGCAATATTGAGAAGTGGAACATCAATGAATTTTAAGAGCTGAAATATTGAACACGGTGTTGGCAGAAATAAATATTGCATACATATCCGCAACTTTCCTTTATTGCACCAAGGATTGTAATATATATATATAAGCAATTTCCAGAACTTCCAGGATCAAATATATTGTTACAATAAGGACATATACTGACGTCTGAAAAAAAAAATCCATAAAATCACTTATGAGATATGTGATAACCTGAGAAACTGGCGATATACATAGACGAGGGATGGATTTACAAAGATCAAACAGAAATAATAAAGTAGACAAAAGTTGATACAAACAGTATGCTTCAAGTGACAAGAGAGTCTTTAAGTAAAAGCGCATATGGATAACAAACAAATGGTCATTATTCTTCTTTTCGTTTGGTATACAGTGGCCAAGTCGATAGCGTCCGACTTAAGTTTTTGGTCTTAGAGCTATATATTCTAAAGAAAAGTAACTCGGCGGTGTATTCTAGATGAGTGCTACGCTAGGTTAGGTTATACCGGCTGCCTGTCATCAGTAATGCCAGATGGTGGTTCATTATTAATACCAATTGAGGTTGTCGTGTAAATTTTAGTCGCTTCCATATTTCCTGAACTTGTTTTTTAGCCAAGTGGATGGTACTTTTGGCAATTTCACCAGTTGTGATATTATTGCTATACTTTCCACTAGGCTTTCTATGTAAATATTTTTGGTACGTTTTCTGCGTTATCCCCTTTAGTATATTCTGCTAAGTTTGCATCTTTCAAATTTCATAGAGATCTGTGCACTAGAACCAAAGTTAGAGCAAACAACAGCGAACTTCTCCCATGTGCCCTCGAGTGCGTGCCGACCGCTCGTGCGCGATTATCTCAAAATGATGTTTTTAAAAAAGGACCGTTGTGGTGAACAATTTTTCTCAAGAGCCATGCGACCTGTCGGTCTAATTTTTTTACTGGCTACTTGAAATCGAGTGTCTCATACTTGAATGATGGATTTTTTATTTGATATAAGGAAGGAAAAAACTGAATTTTTACACCCACAAAAATTGCTATTTTCAATAAAAATCTTCACCACTTGCTTAAAAATGGTTATTTCTCCAAATCATTCATTCGTAGTATATAACTCCTTAACTATCTCAGCAGCATATCGGACCGCATCTGCCAAAAAGATAGCGCAGTATTCCGACAGTATGAACGTTTTTAAAAAAGGACCGTTGTGGTGAGCAATGTTTCCAAGAACCATGTGACCTGTCGGTCTAATTTTTTTACTGGCTACTCGAAATCTACAGTGTCTCATACTTGAATGATGGATTTTTTATTTGATACAAGGAAGAAAAAAACTGAATTTTTACACCCACAAAAATCGATATTTTCTATGAAATCTTCACCACTTGCTTAAAAATAGTTATTTCTCCAAATCATTCTCCTTAACTATCTCAGCAGCATATCGGACCCCATCTGCCAAAAAGATAGCGCAGTATTCCGACAGTATGAACGGTCGTACGAGTTCTAGTTTCGGGCGCTTACTCCTTCAAGTATTAGGGATTCGCCCGTGTAAATGTTGAGAGTTATGCTGGTGGATCGCGTGACCTTGCGCCATTGAGTGATATTTTACTCATAATTTACTCAGAGTATTTCTTTTTCAGAGTCTATCAAATATTTTAGCAGTTGCTTTGAATAAATTGAAGTCGTAGATAATTTCATCTATCTTAGAACCAGAAGTAACCACCAAAACCCTCAGCCTAGAAATCCAACGCAGTATAACTCTTGCTGACAAGTGCTACAAGGAACTGAGTAGCCAATTAAGAAGTATAGCCCTCCCTCTACTAACAAACGACAAATTCTACAAGTGACTTATCCTCCTCTGGAGTGTGGCAAAGGTATCAGGCGAAAACGCAGCCCACTTAGTATCCGCTGTGCGGAAGGAATTAGTTGAAGCTTGCGATGCAACTATGCGCAGGACGAGATACTATAACAATCGAAAGCCAGTATACTGGTGGAACGACGAAATCGCTAAGCTGAGGAAGCTTTGTCACTCAGCTAGACGCCGCCTACAGCGTAACCATATAACCTTTCAGAGACGTCTGCCACAGCAAAAAGAGAAGAGAGAAGAAAAAGCATTGCAATGTGGCAGCAAYGGTGGCAAACTTCATGCAAAGGACGGTGGACCTACCGACTGATTTCGGACATACATTTGTGGATAGGTAGACAAGATGGAGATCTGGATTTCCACCTTACCCAAATACTCAGTGGTCATGGTTGCTTCAGAAGCTACCTATTCAAGTATCGTCATGACTTTAGTCAATACTGTCCGACGTGTTACAGAGTGTATAGAAGACTCTGAACACGTGTTCTTTTATTGCCCTCGGTTTTCAGGTATAAGGGAAAAGGTGAAAACCATCCTTGGAGGTAGTATTACGGTGGAAAATTTGACAGCACTTATGTGCGAGTCCTCTGTAAAGTGGAAAGCTGTCAGCGAAGCTGCAAATGTAATCATGACAAAATTGAGACATTTAGAACAGATTAGGCGTCAGTCAGTCCGTGAAATAGAGGAGACTTAAACGTCTTCTTCTCTCCCATGAAGTAATAC